>NC_135718.1:46810013-47141934 GCF_964656455.1 Halichoerus grypus
TCCAAGCTGGACTCGAGAGAAGCAGCCAAACTTAACTTTGAAATACGGTGATGGGCACAGCCTGTGGCCTTGGGTGCCCTGGCTGTGGCCTCCTGCTGCCCTCTGCTGGCTGTCCCTGGGACAGGCTAGCAAACTCCCAGAGATCGCAGGGGAAGCAAAGGCAACAGCAGGGGGCTGGGAGGGGGGCGGTGCCTCAGGAGCTCTTTGCAACTTCCGAGCGTTCTTCCTCTCCCCTTTTGCCTGGTGCTACACCCACTTGGAATGCCTTTCCTAAACGTCTCTACCCTTTAAGTCCAGATCCGGATGCACATTCCCTCTGGGTGACCACAAGTGTCCAGCAAGCCCTCAGTACTGGTGGGATTCTCTGCTCGTTGTCTGTGTGTCTGTCTCATTTCCAAACCTAACTGTGAGTTCTTCAGGGCAGGACCCGCATGCCACCTCCATCCTCCTCCTGGTCTGCCCACCTCAGATCTCTGTGTCCAGGGCAATTTCAGAATCCCCCCAAGGACAAGACCACACGGCTCACCCTTTGGAGGCTGGGTTTGTGGGCTTCCCATTGGGCTCCCCGTGGACTTTCTGGGTATCTCTCTCTCAAGTCCAATCAGAATCAGGCCCTGGGCTTTTTATTCCCTATTCCCCGCCCCCAGCACCAACGAGGAGGTTTGCCTGTGATTTTGGTAGTGACCCCTCATCCTCTCAAAAGTACTGAGGAGTTCAGGCTGAGGACCTGTAAGTAAGGAGACTTGAGAGAGTGCCCAGGGACCCCTTGGGCAGCAGCAGAGGGCCCAGCACTGGGAGGGATGGGGGATCTCCTGTGGGTCTCAAATGTAGAAGACCGTGCTATCCTGCCGCTGGGCAGTCTATGAGGCAATGCTGTCTTCCTAAAGCTGGGAGCCCAGCTGATGGAAGCACCAGGAGTCTTGCAGAGGTCCCAGAAAGGGCTTGGCTCACTGATGAAACTCAGGGGCATCCTCCCTGTTGGGCTCCCTCGGGTCCTGCAGAGCAGTGCCCTCCTAAGACAAGAATGGCAAACATCAGCACACAGGGTGCCCCTCTCCTCCGCTATGTCTGGGGCAGACAAAAGGCATCAAGTACCTCCTACTCAGCCTGGATGAGACCCTGAAAGCCATTTAACCCTGCCATTATCACCAAGGGATCTGGACTGTGTGTGGAAAGTGACTTCCTGTCCACCGCGGGCTGGTGCTCCTGACAAGTCCAGCTTCCTGTTCACCTGAGAACCTATGGCCTCGGTGATCACAAAAGGACTATCCAGTGCCTTGTGCAGGGTTGCATGTGTGACCCTCACCCCCAGTGAGAACGGGGTCTGGAGAGCCGACCTTGCCCAGCTGTGCTGAGCCCTTCCCGAGCTCTGTCTGGGAAGCTGTTCCCGGACCATCATCCCCCCTTCCACCGATGACATCTGGTCCCCAAGCACTCCAAGGACAGGCATCAGAAAAGGTGGTGTGCATTTTGGCTTCACTGTGTAAAGGAGGTTTGGGGAGGACAGAGGTGGAGGACAGCTGGATGCGTCAGAGGTGGCTTAACATCACACCCACTGCTACCGGTCATTCTCAACTCCTGCACCACGGTGATGCGCTGAGTTCCAGGTCAGAGAAAAAGCAGTGCCACTTTCCTCCTCCCCAGCCAGGATGCTAGACCCTGCTGCAGTCTCGGGGCCACAGCTGTGGATCCGGAGCCCAGCCACAGAGTCCACGTGAGGGAGGGCTGTGGAGGGATGCCCAAGTCCCTTTGTCCTAGCTGCCTCTAAGCCTGATCAACAGCGAAAAGGAAGTGAATAGATTGCCTTTAAAGTTCTTTCAGTCTTTTTCACATCTGTGATTATAGTGCCTTTCTTATTGCTCACAGTTGACCCTTGAATAGCAGACGTTAGGGACTCTAACCTCCCATGAAGTTGAAACTCCACATACAACTTTTGTCTTCCCAAAACTTTACTAATAGCCTATTGCTGACCAGAAGTCATACTCATAACATGAATGGTCAAAAACCACACAATTTTGTATTGTTACACATATTATACACTGTATTCTTGTAACAAAGTAAGCTACAGAAAAAAAAAAAAAGTGTTATTAAGCCATCAGGAAGAGAAAGAACATTTACAGTACTATACTGTATTTATAAAAAGAAAATCCACATATAAGTGGACCCACACAGTCTAAACCTGTGTGGTTCAAAGGTCAACTGTACGGTGCATAGTGGTGTTTTGTCTTTTTTTTTTTTCTTATATAGATTTTTCAAGATGTATTTTTCTCATTTGGCTTTAAAAAATGTGGTTTCTGGGCTAACTTATCATTTCTATCATTTTTATTTATTTTCTATTTCATTAGTTTCACTTTATATCTATTTGCTTTGTCCTTCCTTTACTTTCTATTGTTTGAAATTTTGTTTTAAAAAGATAAATACTGGGATGCATGGGTGGCTCAGTCAGTTAAGCACCTGCCTTCGGCTCAGGTCGTGATCCCAGGGTCCTGGGATCGAGTACTGCATCGGGCTCCCTGCTCAGTGGGGAGCCTGCCTCTCCCTCTGCCTGCCGCTCCCCCTGCTTGTGCGCACTCTTTCTCTCTCTCTCTGACAAATAAATAAATAAAATCTTTAAAAAAAAAAGATGAATACTTGGTTCGATTATTTTCAATTCATGCTTTAAAAATTTTTTTGTAATAATGAAAGTAAAGTATATATCCCTTGAATATAACTCTAACTCTAGCCCATAGATTTTGGGACTACTTACTGTTGCTGAATTTAGTTTTTTAAATTACTACTAAGATTGTGCATTTTTTCATGTTTCAACACTATTGGACATCAGTATTCCTTGTTTTATGAATTTTTTCTTCTCATTCTTTATCCCATTTTTCCTAATTATTCATCAGTTTATTGTTTTTTCTCTTATGTGCTTTGCAAATAAATCAACATTTTACTTTTCATTTTACGTTGGGTTTTACTTTTTGGCAGAGAAGTTTTATGTCTTTTTTGTGTGGTCTGATGTATCAATAATATTGTTTTGGGTTTTCTTCTCTGAGATCATTCTTAGATATCTCTTTTCCCCTCCAAGACTATAGAATCATCACTTATATTTTCTTCTGATTTTGATTTGTATATGTAACAAAAAGAATCTGATTTTATTTTTCCTCTAAATGCTTAACCATTTACGTCAGCATTATTAACTCAGCAATCATTTTCCTACTATTTTGGTATTCTATTTTTATCATGCATAGATGATACAAATGTGTACATATGCATCCTTGGACCTGTGTTTGGACTTCGTGGGTTTTCACATCATCTCTATTCCAGTGTCACTAATATACTAATTAGGTTAGTTTTATAAAACCTTTTAATATAAGATGACCAAGTTCAGTCTCATTTTTTATTTTTTTAAGATTTTATTTATTTAAGATAGAGAGCGTGCCTGGGGTGGGGGCTGGAGGAGGAGCAAGGGAGAGCGAGAGAGAGAAGCAGACTCTGTGCTGAGTGCAGAGCCCAGTGAGGGGCTTGATCCCATGACCCAGAGATTATGACCTGAGCTGACATCAAGAGTCAGACGCCCAACTGACTGAGCCACCCAGGCGTCCCCATTCTCATTATTTTTAAATTTTTTTCACTGTTCTAGGATGTTTATTCTTTCCTAAGAGCTTAGGAATCACTTGATGAGGCCCTTAAAGGACTTGGGATGGAATCTTTGGCGAACTCACATCCCTCTCGGTCGGTGGATGGGGGTCAGGCATCCGGGAGGCCAGGCATCGGGCTGGCTCAAAACCCAATCCTGGTTCTTCCCTCCTCTTCTTGCCCGGACCCAGCCCTCTGGTCACAGAGTGCCCGTGCTTGGCCCCAGGCTGCCGCCTGACCTTTCAGCCCTGGCCTGGGGCCAGCCAATCATAAAAGGGTAGAAAGCCTGGTGGTAAAGACGCAGCGCTACTTCCTCAGATCAAAGGGCCTGGAAACATCTTGAAAACACTTTATTCAGCCCTATAGACAGACTTACAAATAGGAATTGAGGATTTCATTCACTCAACTCTTTCATGTATTTACTCCATTAATTCTGCCAACGTACTAAAAACTACAAAAAGTACCATTTTGCTCAGGAAGGGCCCGCATGAGTCCCTCTGGGACTCAAAGTTGTTTGAGCCAGGCAGTCTGAGAGATTACACTGCTTAAGTAAATGGAGGGCAAGGAGGCTACTATTCAGTGTGTCACAGATATGGATGGGCTATGGATGCTGCAGTGACAACCCGCAAATCTCACTCAGAGCCCAAGTGGTTGCAAGTGATCCCCCCTAGATCCACAAGGGTAGTTGTGCTCCATGAATTTGCTCAGGTTTCCAGAATGCTGGATTGTAGAGTAACTTCATAGCCACCAAAGCCTTCTGTGATCACAGTGGCAGCAGAAAAGAGGGCATTTGGGGATATGCCCTGGTCCTCATCTGCGTCCTCCCAGAGGTGACACATGTCACAAGCCTGCCTTCGTAAGGCCTCCCTCATTGAAATATTGGTGAAAAACAGTAGCATCTACAAAACACCTGCTATTAGCCATCCAGAGGCCTCAGTCACAGACGATGCCCCTGAACAATAGTGAGAGTCTGAGTAGCCTGGAGATTCCGCAAGGTGACGGCTCCCTATTCTCCCCGTTAACGGGTTTTAGACTTGCCCACTCATTCTAATCCATTTCTTGAGCATCTCGATTGCCCGTTGCTGGAACACGTTCTAGAGCTTACCTCTAAGGCTCTGGATGTGCGGGGCTGCAGCAGCTATGAGGGCGTGACCAGCCGTTTCCATCTCTGTGGGTCAGTTCCTGACAAATATTTGAGGTATAAATTCATATTTTACTCCTCCTGATAGATACCTGGTTTTCTCTGCTCTTGTATATAAGACGTAGGTAACTTGAAAAGTCAAGCACACTATTAACCTTGGGCTGAGGACATGCAAAAGATAAGAGTGATGGAGAATGCCCTCCACGTAAGCAATTCCCTTTTATATCAAGGGAATGCAGAAGAAACCTAGGATCCTGAAAAAGCAAACATCAGAGGTCTCCCCACTGGCTGTTCATTGTGGGACGTGGGCTGGTTTGGTGCCAGGAGGGTTGAGAACCACGGAGTAACTTGAGAATCTTCTGTTAAACTGAACAGGGCCTTCCCTATGAAACTGCTGTGGCTGTCCCCTGTCTAAACAGGGAAGGATCCCAGTCTTCTCCCATGATGTCACCTGGCACTGTGAGGGTCACAACATCTCCTGAGATCATAAGAATCACACAGCCCGGGCTTTACATGGCACCTAGGCTACTAAAGCAGGGACCAGGGCTACTATGATTGGGATGGGGCTGATAATGTTTAAGATCTGTGTTGACCTTTGCCCATGATAGAAGTACTTGCAAGGGAGACCTCTAGTTCAGGAATGGGCTCAGGCTTGAATTTTCTGAAATGCTTGCCTCAGTCCTCTGCATTAGTCAAGCTGTAGCTACAGAGCCCAAATGACCCTCCTTACTTGTTCTCGGTGCTGGAGAGCAAACCAGGCCCCTGTGGCCCCACGGTGCAGATAGATTGGCCCCCTCTTCCTAGGGTTTGGGGTCTCAGCATTCCCAGCCTTCAACATCACAGAAGATTTCTTTCCTTCCTACTGAGTCACATAGTGCTGCACTCTTTCCTTCTCTCTTGTCAAGAAATAGGCTTGGCTTAAGTGTCAGGATGGGTAGTGATCACTTTTAGAGGGTCTGCCCAAACCACCATGACCTTGCATGGATCCCAGTGGCCATATTGTCCTGTGCGGACCCACCCTCCAGGTTTAGGTGATTGGACCAGAGGCGGGCATCTGAGACAGACTCATTTTCATAGGAGTTTTGAATTGCTATCAAGCAAGAGTTTCTTATCTCTGGGTGGCGATTTCTGTGATTTCGCCCTACATGGGCAGTCAAGAGAGTGGGAAGAAGAGGAAGCTGAGGTGGGAAGGAGGAAGAGGCAAGGATGCAGAAGCCAGGGAAACAGCAGACGCTGTCTCCCAGTCCTCCTTGGGCCAATTCACAACTCTCTGTTCTTAGAAGAAACGCTCCTATTTTGCTTAAAGCTCGATTCAGTTGTTCTTCATATTTGCAATTAAAAACAAACAAACAAACAAAAAGGCCTTTCTAAGCTCCCTCAGTGAGTGTGTCCAGGTGTGGCCTCTGTGCTGGAGAGTTGTTTGCCCTTACTGTGGAACTCACTTATATTTCAGAAGCTGCCAGGAATTGGGGATTTTTTTAGTAACAGGAGAAAGATCGTGGCAGAGAGCCTGAGCTGTGCGCTGGTGGGAGATGCGGTTTTGTTTTCAGGCCTGCTGTCCTATGTACTGGATGTGGCTGTAGGAGTGTTGGGCAGAGGACCAGGGGGACCCATTGAGGAAGGGCCAGAAAGGGCAGAGCTCATGGTCTCTGGGAACAAGGGAGAGAGTGGTTGGCTCTCTGTCTAGGGGAAGGGCATGACCCCCTCCTATGAGCTTGTGCTTCACCCAGGTGTCATTCCAATTTCTTAAGCATAGGTTCATTTATATTTTTGGGTTTTTGTTTTTTTTTTTTTAATGTCAGAGAGAGAGAGAGAGCACAAGCAGGGGGAGTGGCAGGCAGAGGGAGAAGCAGGCTTCCCGCTGAGCAAGGAGCCCGATGTGGGGCTCTATCCCAGGACCCTGGGATCATGACCTGAGCCGAAGGCAGATGCTTAACCGACTGAGCCACCCAGGCATCTCTCATTTACATTCTTTGTAGTACTTGGTCATGGTGAGCACAGGGTGATGTATGGAACTGTTGAATCGCTATACTCTACACCTGAAACTAATATAACTCTGTATGCTAACTAACTGGAATTAAGATAAAAACTTAATTAAAAAAAAGAAGAAAAGAAAATACCAAAAAATTTTTTGCAGTACTGTGTCAGTAAAATCGACTAAATTTATGCAGAGGACTTTGGCCTAAAAATGTACAGGCCAAAAGTATAAGCTCTGAGGTGAGACGACTTTGGCACGACTGAACTGCACTCCTGGGGCCACATGCGACTCCCGGTGTGCTCTGCGTCCTGGTTTCCAGAGCTGTAGAATGAGGAACCTTTGGCGAGACTACCTCTGGGGCGGGGTGGAGAAAGAACATTCCTGGAACTGTCAGGCCAGACGAGGGTTGGGGATAAATGTGAGCCTGGCTGGACACCCTCCGTGCCTGAGATTCCAAATGGATCTGGGGTTGTGTGGATGGAACTCCCTCCCATGAACCGAGAGGCAGTCATATGACATGAAGAGAGAGAGCTCCTGGGCCGTGCAGGGATGAGGCCCGGCCTACTGGGCATAGGGCCATGCAGTCGGGGGAGGCAGACACTCGCCGCCAGGTCATCCCCCTGTCCTCTGCCGCTTCCTGGGCACCGGCCTTGAAGCAAGAGGCAGCCACTGAGGCCTGCCAGCCCCGGGGCTCCAGCTTGCATTGGCTGGAGGAGCCTGGGGTTCAGGGAGAGGTCCCCCAACAGGGATATGCACATGGGAGCTGTCAGGAGAAGGAATTCGAAGCCTTGGACAGGATGAGTTGCACCTGGAGTGAGTCGGGCCAGAAGAGAACGGAAGGAGAGCAGGGGCCCCCACCGCGGCATGAAGCGGTCAAGAAGGGAGGAGCAAACGAGGCTGACGAGGCCGGACAAAAGTCAGCAAGAGCGCTGCTCTGGAAGCTGCTCTGGAAGAGGAGGAAGAGGGCAGGGCAGGGCTGGTCAGCCGGTCAAACGTGGCAGAGAGTGTGAGGAGGAGGACGGCTGAGGAGGAGCCACTGGATTTTGCCATGGGGAGGTCGTGGGGACCCAATTTTATTCCTTGCCACTGGGAGAGCAGCGGGCCCCTTCTTCCTGACAGGTCTTGCGTGTGTGAAGCCATCTGACTCGGAGAGAGGCGTTCCGCGGGGACCTGCCTTCTGGCCACCCCCCATGGCTCTGCGGAGAAGCCCTGGCCGGCAGAGGCGGCGCCATTTTACTGGGGCATCGGCAGCACACGGGCCTGGGCCTCCACCCGCTGGCCAGGCTCCCCGCCGGCCCCCGCGGCTCAGAACTCGCAGACCACCAGGCGCGGCTCCCCGCAGACCTTGTCGTTCCACTTGCCGTTGGTAAAGATCTCCACACAGTGCTCTGAGCCGCCATTGTTGTTGGGTTCCCCCGGGGCCCAGTTGGAATAGACCAGGGGCTCCCCGGTGGGGTAGGTGAAATTGCCCTCTGTCCCGATGTCGGTCATGCTCAGGAAAGCAGGCTTGTTCTGAACAGTGGCCAGCTCCTGCAGGGCCTCGTTCTCGGCTGCAGAGCGTGGGGAGGCCATCTGTCCCCCCGCCTGCGTACACACCTGCTGAGCGTCCTCAAAAGTCTTTTCAAAACCCCCTGTCTTGAAGATCTTCTCCCCAACAGCTCGGCCGTTGGGGAAGAGCTCCACTAAGAGAAGAAGAGAGTTAGATTGGGGTTATGGCAGCGCCTGGCCCCAGCTCAGGGCTCTGAGAGCTTTGTGCTCCAACTGGAGCCCCCCTCCCCCACCCAGGCCTCCCCGGTGGGGTGTCAGGGCACCAGATAGGACAAAAGTGAGGCACTTGGTTCCAGAGCAGCCCTGACTTCACAGTGCACGCTGGGAGGAGGGCCTGTGGGCTGCAGTTAACAGATGAGGACCCTGGAGCTCAGGGAGGTTAAGTAAGAGGCCCCAAGTCACAGGCCTGCCAAATGTAGGGTTAGGATTAAACCTTGTTTGCTGGGACACTAGAGCTAGAACATGCTCTTCCTACTTCACCCCACGTTGTGTGCTGGGGTCATTGGGGATTGGAATGACTTTGGCCGGGGAGATGTCAGCGTGGCGGTGGGGGTAGTTTCTGAGAGTATGAAAATCAGACCCTGCATAAGAGCAGGTCTGTGGGGTTGCTGTGTGGTGGGTGGGGGCAAGGGCGGGGGGGCATCCGAGAGCCTCGATGTGCTAATCTCTGCACTCGCTGCAGACCCATGTTGGCCCCTTGGTACCCATGTGCGTGATGCCCCAGCCAGTCAGCCTCCCCGGGGAGCTGGGGGAGGGGGGTGCAGGCACCGAGCGGTGTGGTGGCAGGGGGAGGGGACCGGTTCTGGGAGAGCCCTATTTGGGAATCAGAAGCCAGGGGTTCCACCCCAACCTGGCAATGGCTGTCAAGGTGGGCAAAGGAAAGTCACTTCCCTTTTCAGGCCTTCTAATTCCTCATCTCTAAAGTGGGGGCACACTTCATAAAAGCATCACCCATGGGACATATCAAGTATCTCTTTTCAGCCCATCCCAACCGCTTTTGGGCTCAGGCATGGAAATCCTCAGGGCTCCTGAGAGGGCTGTGCCCTGGCCTCCCTGGGCTGGTTAGGCTCAGGCTGCCCCAGCCCCACTGCCCTCCTCTGAGGACCTTCAACACGGACTCGGGGCACAGATGCTCCACAGGCTCAGGATGGCACTTGAAGCAGCCCTGGACGGGGCCCGTGCGGGGGTTCACGTTATGTCCCTGCATCTGGGTGCGTACACACGTGCATACACGAACATGTCCATGTATTCGTGCAAAGGTACACGGCAGCACCCACCATCCAGATACGTGTGCATACCTACACGTGCATACCTCTGGTTGTGCTCATGAATGTCATGGTGCGGGGTGAGTGAAGGTATTTGAGTACACCCACGTGGCTGGAGCCTATGGACACGTTCCGCTTTGTGTGCAGCAGTGGGCAGAGGAGTGAGTGAACGCGTGGGCAAATACGTTTGTGGAGTGAGGAAGACATACCCAATACCTGAAACTCTCATCCTTGCTACTTAGGTACTTAGGGGACAACCCTGTGTCTTACCCAGTTGGGCCCCTTTATGCTCTACTCCTTCAGAAAACTGTTCTTTTTTTTTTTTTTTTGGATCAGGGAGATTGGATGAGTGATGTAGACTCAGTGCTGAAGTCAGGGAGAGCAGATGGGGGGGGAGGGCAGTCAAGGACTGAGGTGGAGATTCCAAAGGGCACAGGGCACTCAGGCGTGTACTCCTGGGGGCCCCTGCCTCGGCAGCATTCCAGGGTTAGGGAAGACTCTCTGCTTGAAACACCGGGGGAGGTTCAGGGAGAGTACTGGCTGGAGCCCAGAGGCAGCCAGCCCCCTGCCAGAACCTTGAGCATGTCCAGGGTGAGGTACTTGATTGGCCACACGGCAAGGCCAGGCCCCCACCAGCCTTGAACCCCAAGGGCAGCATCCCAGCCCCGGCTCTCAGGACAGTGTCTGGATTCTCTGCTGCCTTGGGCCGTGAAGCAACGTCCCTGGGCACTCACTCACAGGGCCCCACGGATGTTAGGAATACATCCTGGGTTGGGTGTCCGCTGTCTATCACAGGGACCAGCACGGGGTAGGCAGGGTTTAGGGCACTGACTGGGTCACAGGTGGCTGTGATACTGGGGGCATCCTAGAGCCTGCTAACAGCTACCATACTTCCGTCACCCCACTGAACTGGCGATAGGGCACATCCTCCTATATGTCTCTTGCATCTACTTGCAGATCCTGGACTATGCTCTGTCCCAGCCCTATTCTCAGCCCCAGACCTTGCCCCAGAGCCAGGTCCAGCCCTAAATGTGGTCCCAACCCATTCCAATCCTAGACCCAAACCCAGCCAATGCCAAACCAAGGCCCAGACCCAGTCGGGGGCCTAGCCTTGGTGCCTGGCTCCAGTCAGGCCCAGGAACTTACCTTTCCTATACTGAGAGAAGGCATTCTGGAGGTGTTGTACCTGTCCGTGCAAGGCCTCCACCTGCCGCCTCAGAGCAGTGATGTCTGCCGAAGAGAGGGGCCGAGGGAAGGTAAGCCCAGCGTAGCCTGGGATCAGCTCAGAGCCTAGGCCTCAAGGGAAGGGTGCCCAGTTGCAGGCACATACTTGGGGTGGGCTAAGCTGCTGGGACCAGGTCCTAAGAAGCCCACATCTGCTGACATAACCGACCCCTGTTCCTCCCAGATTTCCCGTGGTTCTGCTATGAACTAAGTGTCCCACAAGCAGGTCCCTGCACCTCACAGACACTGACCACATGACATTTGAACTCCAAATTCTGGGCATCCCATAGCACCTCTTTTTGGGGGGATAGGAATACTTCCCATCCATTGGGTTATTTGATACTCAGACTATGCTTTGAGTCGGGAAGGGGGCTATGCTTTCCCCAGTGATCAGATGGAAAAGCTGCCCAGGGTTGCCCTCCACTGAGTAAGTCTAAAACCAGAGCCTAATTCTCCTGCCTTCCTGCCTGCTAGCTTTCCTGTTTCCCACCACTCCCCATGATTAATGGGGCCGAAGTCTGAGAGGATAGGCTGTCCTGATAGATAAGAGCACCACCTTCCTCCCCCTGCCCCCACCCTGGGGGAACTCCCAAATCTGGCAGGTGCCACCTTACCCGGAAGCCCACTCTCTCCCTTCGCTCCTTTGTCCCCAGGAGCACCTCTGTCCCCCTTCAGTCCCGGGGGCCCTTTGGCACCTGGAGGTCCCGGTGGACCCATGGCTCCAGCAGGTCCTGGGATCACAGAAGAAGAGCTGGGTGAGCTCCGTACACGTTTTCCAGCATTTTCAGCCTCCCAGTACAGGGACCATCCAACTGGCCCATGGTCCCCCTTCCCCCATACAGACTGTTCCCAGAACCCAGCCATGCACCCTCTCCTTACGCTGACTGTCTCATCACCCAAAGACCCACCTCTCTGGCACCTAGACTAGCCCTGTTGCTCACGTGTCACTCTCCCTCGATGCAGACAGCTCCCAGAGCCCAGCAGTCACCCTCCTTGGACATAGACTCTCCCCTCCTGGTCACGCCAGCTCTGACGTGATGAGTGGCGGTGGTGGAGAGATGGCCATGGGCAGCACCAGGGGGACACAAGGGAACCGGAGCCCGGCCCTAGCCCCTTCCATCACTCACCTGCTGCCCCGGCACTCCCAGGGGCTCCGTGCTCACCCGGGGCACCTCTCTCTCCTTTAACACCTGTGGGACCTTGTGTCCCCGCAGAGCCCGGCTTGCCGGCCACACCCGCTTCTCCTGAGGAAGGAACCAATTGGGACAAATGTTGCTGAGAGTGTGTTCAGTCCTGGAGTTTTCACCCACCGCTCCAGGGGGAGAGAGCCAACTGGGGAGAAGGTGCCCCTTACGGGGCTTCCTCCAGGGAGGTGAACAGGAAAACGCCACCATTGTGGGAAGCGGGGGGAGGAAGGGGCCACGACTCGGCCTTACCCAGCGCTGACCGTCTGGGCTTTTCCTGGCCCTCCGAGCTTGCTGCCTGAGGTCCCAGCCCGGACCGCCACCATACTCCTCCCCTCTCCCTCCCAGACCAGCCACATATCAACCACCTACCTTTGGGCCCGGCCTCTCCTTTAGGGCCAGGTGGGCCTTGAGGTCCTACGTTCCCCTGCTTCCCTGATGGACCCTCTCTGCCAGCTGAACCAGGCACGCCTCGAGGTCCCGGAGGTCCTGGGGAAGAAGACCACCCTGGTCAGTGGCGCTAAACCTTGTTGGCGGGGGAGCACATGAAAAAACGAGAGCAATGATAGAAGTGAGAGAGGCAGCCGTGGTACTTTCCAGGCTTCTCTGAGATAACCCAGTGCCACCTTCACAACAACCTTCTTCCTTCTCCCTGGGATGGGATCTGTGCATGTCTACTGGCAAATCCCAGGGTCGGCAGCAGCACCTGCAGACAGCCGAACTCCATGCGCAGCTGCTCACCAGATGGTCCGGAGTCTCCCTTTGGTCCAGGCTCTCCCGCAAAGCCATTGTCCCCTTTGGGCCCAACTAGGCCAGCTGGTCCAGGCATCCCGGGTCTCCCTACAGCTCCTGGCAAACCTGTAGCAGCAGAAGAGATGGGTATAAACCTGGCCTTGGGCCCAGGAGGAGCCAGATGCCTCTAATGTCAGGCCCCTTGCATGCCTTCAAGGTTCTACTTGAAGAGACATTCCATCTCCACACTCCTTGGTCCAGTGGTGATCCAGGAAATGGGTGTCCCCATCCCCATTTTACAGGTGAGAAAACAGGCCAGCCAGAGTTGGCTGTGGATTCAAGCCAAGACCCATCCGACTTGGCTTGTTCACGGTATTTACAGCCGGAAATCTGTCAGCATTTACCCTTGATCATGGACTCCTTGTTCTCGCCTTCCCAGAACCAAAGTTTCTATCAGAAATGACACCTGGCACTAATCACCAGGAAACTGCAAATCAAAACCACAATGAGATACCACCTCACACCTGTTAGAATGGTTATTATCAAAAAAGACAAGAGATAACAAGCGTTGGCCAGGATGTGGAGAAAAGGAAACCCCTGTGCACTGTTGGTGGGAATGTAAATCGGTGCAGCCACTGTGGGAAACAGAATGAAGGTTCCTCAAAAAATTAAAAGTACAATTACTATATGATCCAGCAATTCCCCTTCTGGGTATTTATCTAAAGGAAGCAAGAACACTAATTCAAAAAGATATCTGCACCCCCATGTTCGTTGCGGCATTGTTTACAGTAGCCAAGACATGGAGACGGCTTAGAGCCTAGATGTCCATTGATGAATGAGTGGATGGAGAAAATGCAGGTGTATATATGATGGAATATTCCTCAGCCATAACAAAGAACGAAATCTTGCCATTTGCAACAACATGGATGGACTTTGGGGGCATTATGGTAGATGAAATTAAGTCAGACAGAGAAAGACAAATCCCATATGATCTCATTTATATGTGGAATCTAAACAGACAAGCCAACCAACAAACAAAAACAACAAACTCATAGATACAGAGAACAGATTGGTGATTGCCAGAGGTGGGCTTGGGAAGTGGGCAGAATGGCTCACGGTGGTCGAAAGATACAAATGTCCAGTTATAAAATAAGTTCTGGGGATGTCATGTAGAGCATGGCAACTAGAGTTAATAATACCGTATTGTATATGTGAAAGTTGCTCAGAGAGTAGATCTTTTTTCTTTTTCTTTTCTTTTTTTTTTTTGTGAGTAAAGTGATAGAAGTTTATTAAGCAAGGATACAGAAAAAAGCTCTCAGGAGTGAGACGGGTCCTGCCACTGAGGGCATTTAGGGTTGGTCTTTTATAAACAGCTAACCAGGGACCTTAAATCCTTTTATCCTCTCTATATCACCATTGAGCAAGGACTAGTGATAACACCTTCAATGGCTTACTTCCTTTTTAGGGTCTGGTTATTCTTTGTTGGTCACAGGTGATTATCATAAAAAAAGACACCCACCCCACATGCTTAGGCAGGGTGGTCCGGTTTGTTCCCTTATCTCTTGTTTCCCCATACCCCGACATTTTTGGGATTTCTGTGAGCCTGATCACATAGCTCCCTATCTATCTCTCCCTACCTAGCCCCGCCTGTCCCTTACTCATTCTTCCCCCTGGAAATAGTAACCCTTACTGCCATTAGGGAGTGGGACAGTGACCACTCTGGCTGCTTCCTGCTGAACTGGGACGGCGGGCTGTGCGGCAGTTAGAATCTATGCAGGAGTCGGTCCAGAGGCCCGCGGTATGGCTCCAGGGGGTCATGATGGACAGCAAACGGTACATGCATCAGCACATGCAAAAGGATGAACATAAAACAAGTATTAGGCCCCAAATTATGATCACATTCCTTAGATAAGATCCCCAATTACCAATTTTGTCAAATAGATTAGTAGATATCTTGATCTTATTTAATGGATCACAAATGTCCCCTATTAATTGGGACACCTGTAACGTTAGAACAACACATGAGGAAATCCCTCATACCCCTAGTAAATACTAGGCAGTCAATAGTGGCACCGTTCTGGAGAAGTCCCTCTCTGACTTCACTTAATTCTTGGCTGAGTACATCTAGCGCCTGGGAAGTAACATTTAGAGTCCTGCTGAGCAAGCATACTGTTTTGCTTATTTTATGTAAGTCCTGGAAGTCCCATAGTGAGTTCTGAGGCTCTTTTTACCAGGAGGGCTGTGGTATGTTGTATGTTTGGCTAAAGCCTTTGTTTGCAAGTGTACATCAATAGAGGCAGCTGCTAGGATAAATGACTATGAGATAAAACTATCAAGAAGTTCTCTTTGTAAGGCGCGCCTGGGTGGCTCAGTTGTTAAGCATCTGCCTTCGGCTCAGGTCATGGTCCCAGGGTCCTGGGATCGAGCCCCGCATCGGGCTCCCTGCTCCGCGGGAAGCCTGCTTCTCCCTCTACTTCTCTCCCCGCTTGTGTTCCCTCTCTCGCTGTGTCTCTCTCTGTCAAATAAATAAATAAAATCTTAAAAAAAAAAAAAAAGAAGAAGTTCTCTTCGTTTAAGGTCTAGCCTTAACAGTATCTTAATCATAAGGAATCACTGGCAAGTGGGAGAAGACTTGTCTCAGGATATAAGGGCATCCCCAAGTACATTATCCAATTGAATCATAAAGAAAATGGGATCATCCATTATCTCTGTAAGCCCATAGTTAATCCCATGCAGTGGGGTAAGCTCTGGCTTCAAAAGAGCAATTTTTGTTATCCCAGCCACATAGAATTGATCAAGGTTCTAGTTGAGTTATATAATCGTTGGGGAATCAAATCCTTTTTTTTTTTTTTTTTTTCCGTTTAAATAATCATATGCCCATGGGGTCCTGTTACTATCCCCACAGAATAACAAGCAAGATTGCCTATACATGAGCTATTGTGGCAATTTCTCTGAGGTTTACCTCACGTCAGAGAGTAGATCTTTTTTATATATACATATATATTTTTTAAGATTTTATTTATTTATTTGAGAGAGAGAGAGAGAGAAACAGCATGAGAGGGGAGAGGGTCAGAGGGAGAAGCAGGCTCCTTGCCGAGCCGGGAGCCCGATGTGGGACTTGATCCCAGGACTCCAGGATCATGACCTGAGCCGAAGGCAGTCGCCCAACCAACTGAGCCACCCAGGTGCCCCCAGAGAGTAGATCTTAAAAGTTCTTATCACAACAAGAAAAAAATTGTACTATGTGTGGTAACAGACGTTGACAAGACTTCTTGCAGTGATCATCTCACAATTCGTGCAAATATTGAATCACTGTTATACATCAGAAACGAAGACAATGTTATATGGCAATTATACCTCAATAAAAAAAAGCAAAAGCAATGCAATATGCTCTTGAAACCATAGAAAAGAGACCAAATTGTTACCTAATGTATCCCTATGCACAACGGGATCCTGTTTCACAAGTACGTACACGGTGTGTAGGGCGTGCACGTGCAGGACGTACTGGGAAAGACACAGAAGCGGATACAGAGGCGTGACCAGCTTTCCTTCCTAGTGACACAAGGTCATGGTAACTTTCTTGTTGTTTCTTTAGTGGCCACAAATTATTTTTGTATTGGAAAAATGATCAAGCATTTTTAGAAAGACGTGTTACCTCCAGAAGGGCTGCCTAGGCCTGACATTACTCAAGATTTACCCCCAAAAGATTAACGGGAGCAGATGACTCTCAATGTTTAAGAGTTTTACACTCAGTTCTGTTCTTTTGGTTATTCTTTTTTTTTTTTTACTGAGGTGAAATTCATATAACATTAACCTTTTCTTTTTTTTTTTAAAGATTTTATTTATTTGTTTGACAGAGAGAGACACAGCTAGAGAGGGAACACAAGTAGGGGGAGTGGAAGAGGGAGAAGCAGGCTTCCCACCGAGCAGGGAGCCCGATGCGGGGCTCGATCCCAGGACCCTGGGATCATGACCTGAGCCGAAGGCAGACGCTTAACGACTGAGCCACCCAGGCGCCCCATATTAACCTTTTCAAAGCACACAGTTCAGTGGCAGTTAGCTCACTCACTCACTCACTCCTCTATTAAGTTCAAAATCATTTCATCACCCCTCATAAAAACCATAGCCACTAAGCCATCACCCCCAATTCCCCCTCCTCCCAGCCCCTGGACGCCACTACTCTGCTTTCTGTCTCTATTTTCTATTTTGGACATTTCATATACATGGATTCCTACGACTTATGACCTTTGACGTCTGGCTTTTGTAACTTGGGGGTGACGTCCCTGAGTGCCATCCACTTGACAGTGTGTCTCAGCACTTTATTTCCTTTTATGGCTGAGTCATGTTCCACCATATGGACAGAGCACATCTTGTTCGTCCATTCACCCATCGCCAGGCCTTTGGGCTGTTGTGAATAAAGCCGCTATAAACATTCACGTGCAAAAAGAAATGACACCTGACAGGTGGTGCTGACTTCTTCATTCACTTACTTGTTCACTAAGAAGCCAGGGAATACAACCGTGGGCCCGGCGCTGGGCGAGATGCAAATGTTAGCCCCAGGTCCCGGTCTGCACGGGATTTGTGATAGGATTTTCAACTGTGAGACACAGCCCATGAGTGAGGAAGACAATTCACAAGATGTCCCTCGTCCTGTCACATCATCACCCCAACCCCAGCACGCACACATGCCCAGAGCTCTCTTCCTAGAGGAAGAAATGGGACTTTAGGGTGAGGAGGATTTAGAGAGAATTGCAGAGGAAAGGGGACATGTTAGACCTAGAAAACGTGCTCCCAGGGGAGGAGCGACCAGGCCAGCCTGGGCAAGAATGAGCCGGTGGCGGGGGGCTGGTGCCTGGGATGGGTGGTTGAGAAGCTCTGTGCTGGGCGTGGTGTCCTGCTTCTAGTTATGATCCTCACTGGGAATGCACTGGAAGCAGAGAGAGTTATGGGTTGGGCCCCACATCCCATGTCCAACAGGTCACACTGTGCTGGGGCAGAAATGTCCTGCCCCTAGATTGAGCCTCTCTTGGGCTCCACCCTGGCTGGGCTGGGGACAGGTAGAAGGAGCGGTAGAGGTCTCCCATCCATGGTGCACAAGCCCTGGAGGCCGGGAGAAGGGACCCAGGCAAGCACCCATGCCTCCAAAAGCACTAATTTTGGGGCGCCTGGGTGGCTCAGCCAGTTAAGCATCTGCCTTCAGCTCAGGTCATGATCCCAGGGTCCTGGGATCGAGCCCCATGTGGGGCTCCCTGCTCAGTGGAGATCCTGCTTCTCCCTCTTCCCCTCCCCGCTGCTTGTGCTCTCTCATGCTCTCTCTCTCTCAAATAAATAAATAAAATCTTAAAAAAAAAAAAAGCACCAATTTTGCATCCTAGTGTCCCCCAAAGGCCAGCCCTGTACCTCAGTATGCCCTGAAGTGAAGCTTTAAGGACCAGCAGTGTGGCCAGTCTTCACCACAGTAAATCCCTCCTCTCCTTTCATTTTCCCTTCCTTTATTCCACAAGTACTCGCTGAAACTTCTACTGTGCACAAGACAGCATCTTGATGTTGGGACACGCCAGGGAAAGCAGCAGACACAAAAGCAGATCCCTTCCTCTTGGAGCTTAAACCCAACTGCATAGAAAGAGATCCTAAAAATTAAAATGTACAACCTAGGGTTTATTAGATCAGAATAAGTGCCACAGAGGAAAAATAAAGCACAGAGAGTGTCGGAAGGGAGCGCAGTGTCTTCTAAGTAGGGTGGTCAGGGACAGACTCGCGGAGAAGGTGGTCTGTGAGGAAAGCCGGGAGGAAGGTGAGGAGTGACCCACGAGGGCAGCTATGGGGAGAGCAGTGACAGGGCCTCAAGTAGGTGGGGGGCTGAATGTGGTTAGGGATCAGCAAGGAGCCAGTGTGGCCAGAGGAGAAGGAGGCGAGGTCAAAGAAGTAGGCAGGGGTGGAGTGCCTGTGGGCTGCTGAGGAGTGTGCGGTTTTATTCTGAGGGAGATGCGTGCCCCTGGAGGGACGCTCTTGCTGAATCCTTCTGGGAAGGAATCTTGGAGGTGCTGAGGAATAAGGGGACTGTCCCTGGAAATACAGCCCCCAAAACAGGGTGGGGTCTTATGGACCATCCATGATATGCCTGAGGCATTACCGTAGTGACCCGACTCCACCCTCCACCTCTGCTCAAGGCTCTCTTCTCTCTGGCCTATCTGGAACCCTGTGCGTCAGCATCTGCAGGGGACATTGTCATAAGTCCAGACTCTAACCCCAGCCAGACTTCCTTGGGTCGGGATTCTGAGGTGCTCCAAGCTCTCTAGGAAATTCTCAGACCCATGATGGTTGAACAACTCGTGTGCCTGCAATCCGGGAGCCAGAGTGCAGCTTGGTTCCTGGGCCCAACTGTGTACGGTTCTTTCTCCAAGCACCAACCCAAGGCCAGGCTTGGCACGTGCATAGGTTGGGGGGGAGGCATCTGCACAAAAGAGGGGGGCTCAGCCACACTCGATGCTGCAGCGTCACAGGGCCACTATAGGAAAAGGCACCCCTGGGATTTAATTCAGGGCCCCTCTGAGAGTTGGAGAGATCGGGGATTCTCCAAGATGCGGACACCCTGAATACCACCCTTCTTCTGAGTTCCCTTCCAGGTGGCCTTCCCCAAGCCCCAGGCCATTTACGTTGGGAGCCACTTTCTGTCTGTAAAGGATGGACAGATAGATACTCGCTTGTCCCTTACCCTACAAAGCCTGGAGATGTTACCCATTCTTTCCACCTTAAATGTTGTTAGTTTCCTTCCTCCCCAACCAAAATGCAAACTCCTGAACGATAAAGACCACAGTAGATCCCACCATAGCCGTAGCCCAGTGCCTGCAGGTCCCTTGTCTTAGTTGTTGCTTCACTGAATTCTGACACCTTGCCGCTGAGACTCAGATAATTCCCTTAATAATCAGTACCTTTGGGAACCTCAGGAGAATTCACCTGATTGGACCAGCAGGAACATGCACCTTCATCTTGACAACTTAACAAAAAAGTTAAACCTTGGCTCAGTTATTCGTCACTGTGTGGTCGATATTATTCCCATTTATAGATGAGCAAACAGACTCGGGGACACTGGCTTGTCCCAGGGTAGGTCTCTGCTGTGGAGATGGAGCTAGCTGTCTGGCACAGATCTGTCTGATGCACAAGCCCGTGTCTTTTCCCCTCCACACTGGGTGTCATTTGGCCTTTCTGCGTCACCATGTTCTCACCTGCCAAATGTGAGTCATATGTTGTTTCTTGTGAAACATTTGGTAGGGTTAAATGAATTACTCAGTGATGCCCAAGCACAAGGCTAGGAGAAAGAAATGTGAGCTCCCTTTCATTCTCTCCGTAATGTATTAGGGTAAATCCTTTTGATCAGACCTGAGTCTGGGGCCACTGAGCCTCCTTCTTTCCCATTCTTCATGCAGTATTAAAAATATTTATCTCCTCGCACAGACACCATTTAATCTGGAGGACCAACTGTTAAGTCCCTGGAGCTGGGTTCTGGAGAACCACAAATTCCATGTCCCCACTATTTCCTCATTCTTGGGGTGGGAGGAATCAGAAGAATCCGGGGGAGGAGTCAGGGCAACTGGTAAGGGAGGGAGGCACCTGGGGGCTCAGAACAGCTGGTCATTTTTCAAATGGTAAAACAGCATTTCAGAAGGACCGAATGTCTCAGGGAAACCCACCCCCTGAGGAGGAAGAAGTCCACCTCTGAGCCTTCCACAGCAGAACAACCAGCGTTTCTGGATTGGTTACAATTCCAATGCCCACCCCATTCCACCAGGACGAGCCCATGGTCCCAGCTCTACCTGGATCCCCCTTCTCGCCCCGGGGGCCCTCTCTTCCATCCCGTCCATCACGACCGGGCAGGCCATTCTCCACAGGGTTACACATGACCAGGGTGCAGGTGCCGGCCACTGCTCTCTGGGAATAGGTCTTCATTTCTGCTCCCAGTGACCTCAGGGGCTGTGTGAGCAGGATCAGCATGGAGAGAGGGAGGAGAAGCATGGCCTAGGCAGATGAACAGAAAGAGAAAGGACATGCTCTTGGTCCTAGGACATTGGTTAGGGCTTGGCCTGGCTCCTGAAGGTCAGGAGAAGTACCTCCCCACAACCCCCCTCCCTCCTGTGGGGCTCCCAAAACAGTGGAGGGACCAGGTGGGCATATGGTCTGGCCTGGGAGGGCACGAGTTACCCAGATGGAACTCCTGACACGAGTTGACAGCAGTATCCACCTACTCTCAGATGCCCCGTGTTGTCCTTTCCTGTGTCTTCCCTGGGCACTGCCGTCGGCACCGGGGCTAGGATGTAGAATTCCTCACTGAAGCCAGGATTCATGAAGCCATGAATCAGGAAGGATTCATTGGGTAGTTCTGGAAAGGACCTTTCCCCACCGGACCTCCTTCTCCCTGCCTGTATTATTAAGGTGGGTGGCTTAGCTCCGACAAGGCAAACCCGTTCCCTCTCACTTGCTGCCTTGGATGGACTAGCACTCGTGTCGTCTGCAGTGCTATTCTGAAAAGGAGTCAGAGTCCTGGATGCTTAGTGATGTCTGTCCTGAGCACAGGATGGGTATGTGGTTGCATGTTTTCCAGCTGATTAGCCATCCCTGGACTAGACACTGTCTCCGTAAGGAAATTCCCACAGAGAACCCAGGTGAAAGTTCTCAGAGATATGAAGTTAGTAGCTGGAGAGCCCCTGGGACACGTAGTATTCTGCTCCAACAACCTAAGAGAACTTAAAGAAAGGCCTCAGGGTAGAAGGGGACGTGTGAGATGGGTTCGGTCAGGGGAAGGCTAGTTTGGGGATAAGAAAGAGCAGGTGTCCAGTAGGGCATCCAGTTCCCAACTGACTGGGACGTAGGGACTAAGTGACACCAGGGCTGGTACAGGGCCTGAGTCACCTCCAATATTGGGCGTCTTTCCTCTCTCAGAGAGAAACTGTAAAGTTATGAGCATGGAAAGAGCTTGTGGGAGTTGCAGAGGCTAGGAACAAAGCCTGGGGGACATACGCAAAGGAGGGGGTCACCAGGCCTTCACCGGACTTGTGGCAAAAGCTCGGTCATGAGCACCCAAGGACCCAGGCCGGAGCAAGGGCATCGTCCACTTGTCGGCAGCTACCTCAACTCTGGGGCCCTGCACCCCAAATCTGGGGAAGAACAAAAGGCAGCAGGCATTCTGCCCAGCAGCTCAAGATGCCATAGAAGGCCCACAGTCCCCTGTAGCAGGAAGTGGCCTCGAAGAGAGCTAACTCACAGGTTTTCAGACCTACGGTTCAGATGAGGCGTTTCAGCTGGGGCGACAGAGGGAGTGCGCACAGCCACAGCCCCTCAGCCCACAGTGTTCGCGCCAAGCTTCCAGATTCAGATTTTATTGAGAAAAATGACTCCCCTGAAAATTAGTGACCTAGTCCAGTAAGTCTATTTTTTAAAGGAAACATTTGACCAAATGTGTCAGGGAAACCCACCCCCTGAGGAGGAAGAAGTCCACCTCTGAGCCTGCCACAGCTGTGGAAGGCTCAGAGGTGGACTTCTTCACCCATGAGAGAAGCCTGAATGTCCATGTCCCACAGGCAGCTGGTATGTGGATGAGCTTAGAATCCAGACCCGTGAAAGCCTGGTCTGTTTCTCCTCTACCAGCCTTCTTTCTGAAGAAATGGGGAATGGAGAGGAACTACGAGAGAAATTGAAATTGCATTTTCCACTGGGGCTTCCAGACAATGGTGTCTGGGGTCTGGGTGGGTGTCATCCAAGTGATCCACCCTCCCCCAGCCCAGAGGGCATAGGGAGCAGTGAGGGGCAGAAGAGCATTCCTCATTACCCCACTCTGCCCCCTACCCATCAACCTCCTAGACCAGAATAGCTACCCAGATCCTGCCTTCACAGGACCGGTAGGATAAAGCAGCCATATGGGTAGAGAGATATTCACCAGGCATTGGGAAAACAAAATGAGGGCAAAGGACAGAAACACTCACGGTTGCTTCTTCTGGGACTCCAGGATCTGCAGTCCAACTAGCCTTTCCTTGGCAGGCACTGGCTATTTATGCGTACCTTGTAACGTGAGCCGCCCAGCCCTGTTCTTCTAAGAGCTCTTTCCAGGAAGTGGGGCAATTTCTTCCTTGTTGACTTACTCTCACTCCCACCTGTGTTCTGGAAACCTGCCACTGATATTCGTATCACTACACACATATCGCCCTAGAGTTTATAGAACTCTCAGTCTGTGATCTCACCGGTACCCCCCAGAAGCCCTGTGAGTTAAATGGCATCATCAGTGTCTGTATCTTATAGATGTCCAAAAATCTGAGCTCCAGAGAAGACCAGCAAGTTGCACAATGATCTACACCTATTGCAAATGCAACCTACATCTGCGGATTCCAAGATCCAGGACCTGCTGTGCCCACTTCTCTCCCCCCTTCACCTCAACATCACTGCCCAGATATTGGGAAAGAGCTGGGAGCTGCTCAGCATATCCGGGCAGAGGTGGGGCAAGTGGAGAAGCTGTGGAGGCTGTAGCCTGTGGGAGCAGTGGCTGGGAGAACCGCCACCTGGCAGGGTCACTCTTTTATTTCCTGCTTTAGATCTCAGAGAGACCTCCACTTGCCTTTTATGGGATGGACTTCCCTTAACCTCCTTGCCCTCACCTCTTACCTTCTCAGCTGAAGTTTGCCCTGTGCATTACTCAGGTGACCAGTTTGGACCCCTGAGCTGCTGATACACTGTGGCAGCCATCCCCAAGGAGAATCTAACTTCCAACTACTGTAAGACAGTTGCCCACCCTCTTGCCTTTGCTATCAAAGGTAATCTCTGTTTGCTTCTAGATTCTTGTGGCTTTATCTCTTGCATCAATTCTCTGCCTAGTTCCACATACCAGCAGCCCCACGTCTCCAAGCTTCTCTTTTGGCCACTCCACTGGTGGTGCCAATTTGTTCCTGGATTTTGATGTTCCTTGTGGCATCCTCTTGTAGTATTGTAGAATCTATAATGCCTCAATTCATAGGGAAAGTCTTCTGTTTCCCATACGGCAATTTTTTTTGAAGCAGGATCCATAGTAGAGCCACCTGGGCCCCAAATGACAGAGTTCTTTCATCATTAACACACAGCCCTCCCCATTCTAGGATGTTCATGTTTCTCCTAGAGATCTAGGTCAGCGTGGAATTCCATTTCTCTCCCCAAATTTGGAAGTTTTCCATCATTATTTCTTTAAATAGACTTTCTTGCCCTATCTCTCTTCTCCTTCTGGGATTCCTCCAATGCATATATTATTTCTTTTGATGATGTCCCATAAATCCTAGAGGCTTACTTCACTTTTTTTCCTTCTCTGACTGGATAATTTCAAAAGATCCACCTTCAAGTTCACTGATTTATTCTTCTGCTTGGTCAAGTTTTTTGTTGAATCTCTCTTGAGTTTTTCAGATCAGCCTTTGTATTCTTCAGCTCTAGGATTTGGTTATTGTTGTTATTTTGATCTGACTGCAAATCAAGGGCAACAAAAGCAAAAATAAATAATTGGGACTACCTCAAACTAAAAAGCTTCGGCATAGCGAAAGAAACGATCAACAAAACTAAAAGACAACCGGGGAGCCTGTGTGGCTCAGTCATTAAGTGTCTGCCTTCGGCTCAGGTCATGATCCCAGGGTGCTGGGATCGAGCCCCGCATCAGGCTGCCTGCTCCACAGGGATCCTGCTTCTCCCTCTCCCAATTCCCTTGCATTCCCTCTCTCGCTATGTCTCTCTCTGTCAAATAAATGAATAAAATCTTAAAAAAAAAAAACAACTAAAAGACAACCTACTGAATAGGAAAGGATATTTGCATATGATGTATCTGATAAGAGGTTAATATCCAAAATAAATAAATAACTCATACAACTCAATAACAAAAAAACCAACAATCCAATTAAAAAATGGGCAGAGGGGGCGCCTGGGTGGCTCAGTCGTTAAGCGTCTGCCTTCGGCTCAGGTCATGATCCCAGGGTCCCAGGATCGAGCCCCGCATCGGGCTCCCTGCTCGGCGGGAGGCCTGCTTCTCCCTCTCCCACTCCCCCTGCTTGTGTTCCCTCTCTCGCTGTGTCTCTCTCTGTCAAATAAATAAAATCTTGGGGCACCTGGGTGGCTCAGTCGTTAAGCGTCTGCCTTCGGCTCAGGTCATGATCCCGGGGTCCTGGGATCGAGCCCCACATCGGGCTCCCTGCTCGGCGGGAGGCCTGCTTCTCTCTCTCCCACTTACCCTGCTTGTGTTCTCTCTCTGGCTGTCTCTCCCTGTCAAATAAATAAATAAAATCTTTAAAATAAATAAATAAATAAATAAATAAATAAATAAATAAATAAATAAATAAAATCTTTAAAAAAAAAAAAATGGGCAGGGGATCTGAATAGACGTTTTTCCAAAGATGAAGTACAGATGACCAACAAGCACATGAAAAGATGCTCAACATCACTAATCATTAGGGAAATGCATATCAAAACCACAATGAGATACCACCTCACACCGGTCAGAATGGCTAAAATTAACAAGTCAGGAAACAACAGATGTTGGCGAGGATGCAGAGAAAGGGGAACCCTCTTACGCTGTTGGTGGGAATGCAAGCTGGTGCAGCCACTCTGGAAAACAGTATGGAAGTTCCTCAAAAGGTTGAAAATAGAGCTACCCTATGACCCAGCAATTGCACTACTGGGTATTTACCCCAAAAATACAAATGGAGCTATCCAAAGGGGACACCTGCACCCTAATGTTTATAGCATCAATGTCCACAATAGCCAAACTGTGGAAAGAGCCCAGATGTCCACCGACAGATGAATGGATAAAGAAGATGTGGTATATATATACAATGGAATATTATGCAGACATCATAAAAATGAAATCTTGCCATTTGCAACAACATGGATGGAACTAGAGGGTATTATGCTAAGCAAAATAAGTCAATCAAAGACAATTATCATATGATCTCGCTGATATGTGAAATTTAAGAAGCAAAACAGGATCATAGGGGAAGAGAGGAAAAAATAAAACAAGATGAAATCAGAGAGAAAGACAAACCATAAGAGACTCTTAAGCATAGGAAACAAACTGAGGGTGGCTGGAGGGAAGGTGAGTGGGGAGGATGTGATAGCTGGATGACGGGCATTAAGGAGGGCACGTGATGTAATGAGCACTGGATGTTATATGCAACTGATGAATCACTGACATCTACCTCTGAAACCAATAATATATGTTAATTGAATTTAAATTTAAAAAAAAACAACAGAAACAAACACACAAAAAGCATCAAAAAAGAATTTATTAATATTTTTCAAAGAGGAACTGGACCCTAGAAGAGAATAAAAGTACTCAATTATTAATGACCACAAATACTTATTCTTTGGAACTCTGTGTTTTCTCATTGTTGAAACAGGAGAATTGGTTTCTTGTCTTACAGCAACATGTAACTTCCTCAGAAGTGAAAACCTCATGTAACCCTAAGTCCTAAGAAGTTTAGTAATTCATCTTCAGGGTTTGCACGAGTAATCTGTTTTCTGGAATTATTTTGTTACTCTACTGCTTATTTTATTACTTATGTTTAATGGGTACAGGTGTATAATTTATCTCCTTATGTAGATTACAGTTTCAGTGATAGAGTAGAGACAAAGAGTATAGTCAGTTGTCAAGTCCTGGCAATACTCTTCAGCCAACTTAATCTCTATAAGCCTAAATTTCCGCATCTGTAATGTGAACTTAAAAATTATGGTCGGTTAAGCATCTGCCTTCAGCTCAGGTCATGATCTCTGGGTCCTGGGCTGGAGCCCCGTGCGTCGAGCTCCCTGCTCAGCGGGGTGTCTGCTTCTCTCTCTCCCTCTGCCCCTCCCACCTACTCATGCTCTCTCTCAAATAAATAAAATCTTTAAAAAAAAATTATGCCTTCTTCTTGACATAATAAATATAAGTCAAAATCTGGCAATATAAAAACACTAAATCAATTTTAAATAACAACAACAACAATAATAATAATTTAAAAAGAAAGTCCACGTGCAACTCTGTAAGAACATCACTCCCTTACATCCAAAAAATACTTAATTCCAAAAGAAAACAGCATTCTGGGATGCCTCTACAAATTATGGTATCATATTAAAAGAGTCAGATGGGTGAGAATATTATCTGTGGTCTTCTTCTGATATGTGTCGATTAAGGAAATGTAAACATATACCATGAGTGACAGCGAATTCCCTGAAACCCCAGTGCAAGTTTGGGAAAGGAACAAAATTCCAATGATCACCTTACTCAAAAACATCTTTTGTGTCTTTGTCAGAATTAGAAACAATGCCTAAGGAGGCCCACAAACACCGAGAAGTAGAATTAGAAATCAGTTTATAAAATTGGGGGGCCTGGGTGGCTCAGTCGTTAAGTGTCTGCCTTCGGCTCAGGTCATGATCCCAGGGTCCTGGGATCGAGCCCCCCGTCGGGCTCCCTGCTCTGCGGGAAGCCTGCTTCTCCCTCTCCCACTCCCCCTGCTTGTGTTCCTGCTCTGGCTGTCTCTCTCTCTGTCAAATAAATAAATAAAATCTTAAAAAAAAAAAAGAAGAAGAAATCAGTTGATAAAATCAATTGGTACACAGAAAATAAAATAACAGTGGAAAATTCTACCAGGGGCAAAAGAAAATACTACCCCAGATCTTGAAACACTATATGGAACATAGTGGAACATTCTTTTTGGCATTTTTGAGATTTACTACAGAGACAGATTATAAAATAGAAAGAATTATATTCTGTAAGTATCACACAATTTCACTTGCTTCCTCAGGAAAGTAGGCTACAGACGGGCGCCTGGGTGGCTCAGTTGGCTGGGCGACTGTCTTCGGCTCAGGTCATGATCCTGGAGTCTCAGGATCGAGTCCCGGAGCGGGCTCCCCGCTTAGCGGGGAGTCTGCTTCTCCCTCTGACCCTCCCCCCCCCAGAAAGTGTTCTTTCTCTCTCTCATTCTCTCTCTCAAATAAATAAATAAAATCTTTAAAAAAAAAAAGAAAGTAGGCTACAGAGAAAAGCAAAAATTCATGGTTGAAGATAGTGCTAAGTATATTATGCTTCAAAGATAGGGGTGTCTTCATAAAAGTTATAATTGCAGAAATTTGGGAAAAGAATTATAATGCAATGTTTAAAAATATACATAATCCTAAACATGCAGAGGTAAACACATTTAATAACACATTTGATACTCTTTACTGCAGTTTTTCACATTATAATTTTTTTTAAAGATTTTATTTATTTCTTTGACAGAGAGAGACACAGCGAGAGAGGGAACACAAGCAGGGGGAGTGGGAGAGGGAGAAGCAGGCTTCCTGTGGAGCAGGGAGCCCGATGTGGGGCTCGATCCCAGCACCCTGGGATCATGACGTGAGCCAAAGGCAGACACTTAACGACTGAGCCACCCAGGCTCCCCTACATTATAATATTTTAAAGGACTGATAACGTATAAAGAATTTGGTGTCATGTTTGCAATTGATAACATAACAGAAGCATTTACCATGTAAACAGAAGTGTTTTGTAAACATAATTTTAATTATCATAATATTTAATAATATTATTACTTATTGTATTCTAATATTTAACAATTTCTGAAAGGATTTTCTATTCGTTACTTCCACATTTTTCTTCCTAGAAATACCTCTCTGCTCTTTAGGCATAAAGCTTTATGTACAACAGGCAATAATTGCCAAATTATTTCCAGAGAAGTTACACCAAAATAAAACCTCATCTCTAACAAATTGTCCTATCTAACTATGCTAACCAAACCAGCATAAAATGTAATAATTTTCATAATCTTTACCAATTTTGGAGAAAGAAATTAACATCACTTTACTGTTGTAATTTTGATTTGATTAATTTTGTATTATGTTGAACATTTAAAGTAAACTTGATGATTTGCCTTGCATCTTTTGTTAAGTATCAATTCAAAGTGGTGTTCTTAATGATTTGCACATGCTTTTTTTGGCTGATATTAAATTTTAGGTATTCAGTAAATATTTCTCAGGTTGTATGTTGCCACTGAATTGTGGTATTATGTTTTTTCTAATTTAGTGAGGAATTTAATTTACTGTACACAAAATTATTTTGTCCTTTGGTGCTTCTTCTATTTATTTATTTATTTATTTATTTTTAAAGATTTTATTTATTCATTTGAGACAGAGATACAGAGAGAGAGAGAGCATGAGCAGTGGGAGAGGCAGAGGGAGAGGAAGAAGCAGAGTCCCCACCGAGTCAGGAGCCCAATGTGGGGCTTGATCCCAGGACCCTGGGATCATGATCTGAGCTGAAGGCAGACGCTTAACCATCTGAGCCACCCAGGCGCCCCCTTCTGTTTATTTTAAGAGAAGAAAATTGTCCTCCAACTTTTAAGATTGCTTTCAAGATTTTTATTAATCATTTAGTAACAATTAACTTGATTTCATCTGGAATTTATTAGTGTATATATACAAATATGTATATACACATATATAATACATTTATATGTATTATATATGTATATATGTGTGTGTATACATGCATATAATATATCCCACACAAAATCCAATAAAGTTATGCAACAGAAAACAAAAAAGCAGGAGACACAGTGAGAGATAATATTTGCCAGGTATATGACTGAAAATATGTTATTTGTGTCTCTTACATACGTCAGTATCTCCTTAAAAACCATAAGAGAAAGACAGGGAACCCAAAAGACATTTGGACAATTTATGGAACAATAATTCACAGAAGGGGATACCCAATGGTTAGGTAGCCTTTGAAAATACACTCAACTTCACTAGCAATTACAAAAATACATATCAGAGGACCAGGAAGATACTGTACTTCACCATGATGCTGACAAAAATATCAAACAGATCATCTCAAGGGCTGGTGAAGACGTGGGAAAATAGAAACTGCCAGACACTATTGGTGGTATGGTAAACAAGTATGTTAATTCTAGAGTATAATTTGGAAATATTATTGAATTGAACATGTATATGTCCTCTGACGCCTCAGTTTTATGCCTGAATATAAACTCAGTACAGACAGCTTTACGGGGAGACATACAAAAGTATTCACCAATTAAGATATAGGTGAACATAGGGGCGCCTGGGTGGCTCAGTTAGTTAAGTGACTACCTTCGGCTCAGGTCATGATCCCAGGGTCCTGGGATCGAGTCCTGCATCGGGCTCCACCTGCTTTGCCGGGAGCCTGCTTCTCCCTCTGCCTGCCACTCCCCCTGCTTATGCTCTCTCTCTGTGTCAAATAAATAAATAAAATCTTAAAAAAAAAAGATATAGGTGAATATAAAAGTGAGTAATGCAAATGAAAAAAATATAACACAAAAGTTACTAAGAATCATTTAGATTTAAATCATTAACATGCAGAGATCTGAAAAAATAGCCCTGGGTGACAAGATCAGAATCAGAACAGAACATCACACAACAATTCATGCATATTAAGTACAAAGCTGTAAATGACTATGCGAGAGAGAAGAGGATTTGGGGAATGAGTTTGAGGGAACTGACTGTGTATTGACATGTACATGTACACACACATTCCTAGAGTGCTGGACTGATGAAGGCAGTGTGCTTGAAAGGAGGCACCTAAGGGGCGCCTGGCTGGCTCAGTTGGTAGAGCATATGACTCTTGATCTTGGGGTTGTGAGTTCGAGCCCATGCTGGGTGTAGAGCTTATTTAAAAATAAAATCTTAAAAAACAAAAAAGAGGGGTGCCTGCGTGGCTCAGTGGGTTAAGCATCTGCCTTAGGCTCAGGTCATGATCCCAGGGTCCTGGGATGGAGCCCCATGTCGGGCTCCCTGCTAGCAGGGAGCCTGCTTCTCCCTCTCCCTCTGCTCTTCCTCACCCCATTCTCTCTCTCTCTCTCTCTCTCAAATAAATAAATTCTTAAAAAATCTTTAAAAAAAAAAAAGAAAGGAGGTATATGATGATGAACCCAATCAAAACAAAGGAGACAGACTGGCAGACAGAGACACTGAACATGTCCCCTACACCTACCTAGTACTGAGCTATTCAATAAAATATAATGCGAATTATACATAATTTTTAATTTTACACTAGAAACATTAAAAAAGGAGACAAATGAAATAAACATGTTTTATTTGACTCAATATATCCAAAATACCATTTTAGCGTATAATAAATATGTTTTACATTCTTTTTTTATACTAAGTCTTCAAAATTCAGTGTATATTTTAAGATTTTTTTTTTTTTTTATTTGAGAGAGAGAATGAGAGAGAGAGAGCATGAGAGGGGGGAGGGTCCGAGGGAGAAGCAGACTCCCTGCCGAGCAGGGAGCCCGATGTGGGACTCGATCCCGGGACTCCAGGATCATGACCTGAGCCGAAGGCAGTCGCTTAACCAACTGAGCCACCCAGGCGTCCCTCAGTGTATATTTTACACTTAGAGCACATCTTAGTTGGATTAGCCACATTTCAAGTACTCACTGGCTAGTAGGTAAAGGCTACTGTACTGGACAGCACAGATTATAAAAGATATTCTTTCTTTTCTTTCCTAATTATTTATGCAAATTTACTGTGTGCAAATTGCTTACATTTCCTCTGATCTGCTCTTTAATGAGCTACTTCTTTCTTTCTTTTTTTTGTAGGAAAAAAAGTTTATGAAATTCCTTTTTTGTTGTTGTTGAGCTACTCTTTTCTATTGAATAGTTGAGTTTTTAATTAACCATTATTATACAGACTTATTTATTGTTGCTTAAATACGGCTAAATATCTGGCAAGGTATCAGATATTTCTTTTTAATTTTTTAAAATAGTAATTCTCACATTTTCATTGTACTTTAAAAGCTTTAAGAACAATATTAACATACCTTGTTAAGTGGTGGCTGGATTTGAACCCAAACCCATCTGATAACAAAGCCAGTGAATTTGAAATTCTGGGTAACCTTATAATGTGATTATTAGATTTGCCTACCTGAAAAAGAAAAGAACAATATTGTCAATTTCATCTCAAAAGGTACAATAATTTCAATGGTAGCAGTAATTCACTAAATCTTCAATACAATCTATAGAATATAGCTTTACTTAGAATTTAGAATGTTATTAATATAAATTTCTATAGCACTACAGATATTCTTTTATGGAATAGAAACATTTTTTGTTAGAGTGATGGAATATTTATTTATTTATTTATTTATTTTTATTTATTTATTTGATAGAGACACAGCGAGAGAGGGAACACAAGCAGGGGGAGTGGGAGAGGGAGAAGCAGGCTTCCCGCTGAGCAGGGAACCCGATGTGGGGCTCGATCCCAGGACCCTGGGATCATGACCTGAGCCGAAGGCAGACGCTTAACGACTGAGCCACCCAGGCGCCCCGAGTGATGGAATATTTAATGAGAAGAATAAGAAAAGCATAAGAAGAGGAAAATAAACTAGATGAAATAATATAACGTAAAAAGAAAATGTTCTGTGTTAGACTTTTCTAGTCTTCTTGAGGACTTTTGGCCTATCTTTCCCCTACCATTTATCACACTACTAAAATTATCTTTTTTTTCTGCTTCTACTAGCAATTGAGCTCCATGTATCGAAGATCTGCTTCTGAGCTAATAGAGCTATGATTATCTCATAGGAGGTATTTTTTAAACTACCTGTCAACACAATAAGAAAATATACAAGTGATCATTTAAAATAATATTTAAGAATGAATATTGATAAGAGTGCCTGGGTGGCTCAGTCAGTTAAACAGCCGACTCTTGATTTTGGCTCAGGTCATGATCTCAGGGTCCTGGGATCAAGCCCTGGATCAGACTCCAAGGTCAGTGGGGAGTCTGCTTGAGATTCTCTCACTCCCTCTGCCCCTCCCCTCTGTTTGCCCTGGCTCACGTGCTCGCTCTCTCTCACTAAAATAAATAAATAAATCTATTTTTAAAAGTATGAATATTGATAGCAGGTGAGAAGTCAAATTATAATGGAGAAAAAATAAGAGAGTAAAGAATATGAAATATATAGGGGAGAATACAGGTAAAGAAGATAAGGTGAAGGGGGTTTGTGAGATAAGATAAAACAAAGACTCTCTAGGGAAACAAATTTATTGAATTGAAGAAAATAAGAGGGGATAAAGTGATCAAAAGAGAGAAGTTGAGGCGGTTGGGTGGCTTAGTTGGTTAAGCATCTGCCTTCGACTGAGGTCATGATCCTGAGGTCCTGGGATGGAGCCCCATGTCAGGCTCCCTGCTCCACAGGGAGCCTGCTTCTCCCTCTCCCTCTCCCTCTCCCTCTGCCTGCTGTCCCCCTCCTTGTTTGCTCTCTCTCTCTCAAATAAATAAATAAAATCTTAGAAAAAAAGAGAGAGAGAAGTTTAGGAAAAAACACAGTAAATGATAAATGAGAAGAAAACATATATTTGAGGAAATAAAGGGGCTAGAAGTAAGTCATACATAAACAGATCGCAAAGTAAATAAATGAGAGGAGGAGAAGAGAAAAATCAAGAAAATGTAAAAAGCACTAAAACCATATAAAAAATCGACAAAACAAGAGATGATGTATCACATTATAAAATCATAAAGAGAAGGGGAGAAGAAGTCAAAGTGGAGAGTAGAAATGAAATGTAAAAGAAAGAGAGAAAATGTGAAAATGTGTAGGGTCACTGAGCTGGATGACTAGATGACGAAGAGACAGACAAGTACCAATAAAAGAAGACGTGGTAAAGGAAACGGAATAAATGGAAAACCTAGACAAGTCCGCATCCCAGCAATGAATTAAATGAACTCGAAGGCATTAAAAAAAAGAGAGGTAAAGAATTGAGAGAATTGAAAGGAAATTATAACTGGAAAGTTTCTGAGCACAGGAAAAGACAGCAATGAACTAAAGGGGCAAAAAGAGTGTAAGAAGGGGCACCTGGGTGGATCAGTCGGTCCGACTCTTGATCTCAGCTTAGGTCTGTCTCAGGGTTGTGAGTTCAAGCCCAGTATTGGGCTCCACGCTGGGTGTGGAGCCTACTTAAAAAAAAAGAAAAGAAAAGAAAATGTAAGAAAACATAAATGGAAACAAAGGAAGTGCAACAATAAGCCCACATAGGCTATCGATGGAGGAAAAGAGAGTCACTCACGAAAATGACAGGTGCCAAAGAGCAATGAAAGTGAGCTACAAATAAAGGATGGAAAGCAGTGAGAATATTAATAGTAGAATATTAATGTTAACAGGCCCCTTTATGAGCCATGCACACTCCTAAATAACTTACCTGTGATAATTTGTTTAATCTTCAAGAGAAAGTTTCTATTTTTGTTCTCACTTTATGGGTAAGGACATGGAAACCCAGGTGGTACAAACATAATGCCCAAGGTCATCCATCTAGTAAGGGTCAGAGCTGAGATTCAGCCCAGGAAGCCCGGACTCCAGATTCAGGTCTCCTAACGTTGTGCTGTGACACCCCATAAGGAGGAGAGACCATGGGATAAAATCAGAAAAATCAAAATTTTAAAAAACCCCAGAAGATGATGGAGAGATGTGGGTGAGAAAAGGAAGCATGAAAGAGACGAAGAAAAGATACGCAATGTGGAAAGAAAAGAAAGCAAGGAAGAAAAATAATGAGAGAAAAAAGGAAACGGAAGGCAAGTAAATGATGAAAAATGGAGAAGACACATATGGGAAAAATAGAAGGGAAAAATGAGAAAAATATGATGGTGAGCCTCAAGGAGAGAAGGGAAGTCTTTCAGAAGAGTCTGTCCAGTCATTCTGTGTAGGAGCTAAAGCAGAAGTGACCCACCTGAGTCTGATGCCTCTCCTCCACGCGCAGGTGGGACACAAATGACAGGCTGGTGCTGGTGAGAACATACCAGCCCCACGGTCACAGGGGGGACGTGGTGCTCTCATCTCCATTGGGATGTGATTATCATATTACCTACATTTGCCATGACAGGCGCAGGAGAGGTGAGTCTCTGAGGTGGTGTTAAAAAGAGAGAATTGCAGCAGCAAATTCCTCTAATGAAGGGTGCAGGGACAAAATAATCCTTGAGGGACACAACTTTTCCAAAAATTAATTTGGTGTTAACAGAAAATCAGGGATGTGAAATAGGAATGGAATTCAAGTACTGAGAATTTTAATTCTACTCTGGTAGAATTACTTGGTAGTTACTTGGTAACTTGGACATGTCAATCTGATGGATATAAAGGCAATAGTTTAAGCTACGATTTAAGAAGATAATATAAATATGAAGATAAATAGCACTTTGGTGTTCAAAACAATATAAAGTAGGTTCTAAAGTCTTATTGAAGTGTTCACTGGAACTATTTAAGAGAATATACAACCAAGTTACTTGAAACCAAGGAAAATATATAATTTTTAAAAGATTTTATTTTTAAGTAATCTCTACACCAACGTGGGGTGCGAACTCACAACCCAGAGATCAAGAGTTGCATGCTCTACCAACTGAGCCAGCCAGGTGCCCCTATAATATTTCTGATTGTAGGTGATCTATAAATTTGTTCATTTAAAACTTTCTTCAAGTGATATTGTCTCCTAAATCAAAAATAATAATAAAAAGGGAGAACTAATATTCTTGCCAAAGTGCTTCTGCAAGGGAAGTATTATAGTCCTCTGAGTAGTGGTACTTTGTAAATGACATGAGTAGAAGTGCCTTAGATTACACACCATGAAATTAATAAGTTAAAATGGGAAATAAAATAGTACATTGAAAAAGTAAGGAATAAAAATATCTTCAACCAGGAGATGACTAAGTTGACTGGCATTATACTTCCTTTCCAAACAAAAGCAGAAAGCATGAGAAATAATGCACCGTATCTGATAGAATGAAGTATGTTAATTCACTTAAAAGCCTAACATTTCACTGATACTTGGTTCTACGAAGAATTATTATGTGAGAATTTGCAAAAGGAATATGAAAAACGTCTTGAAGATGCCTACTACAGTGGCTGTATGGTGAATGATCACAACCAGAGTCAGCAGATCACTTAATTCCTAAGCCTCATTGTTTCCAGTGTGACAGCACGTAAGTTACAATTCCAAGTCCAGGATTTGTTCATCTTTATTTATAGACTACGATTTTTGATTGCCAGACACTTATATCTAGTGGTGTACTGGTAAATCAGCTCTTTGAAGTAAAAAGTACTCATTGGTAGTGTTTGCTGATTTCCATGATTTTAAACTACAAATGGTTTAACAACGGAATTGCAAAATTCCTGAATATGTTCTCAAGAGCTACTACGAGCCAACTCCCTAAAACACCACTGCGTTCAAAAAAATAGTATCATGAATTTCTAACTTTTTTTTTCCTTTCTGAGTTCATGGAAAAGTATATGTGGCAGAGATGTTGTGACACCAACCACTTTAATGTAAAAATATGCTCAAGAGTGACTATGTGATTATTGAATGTTTGAGTACATTTTTAAAAAATCATCTGACCTAAAAGCATTCTTCAAAGTCTTAATCTATGAGGGCAAAGACATTTTCAGGCTACGTGTACGCTACTCACATGCATAACTCCAAAAATATGCACTGACTTCTACTAATGTGAGAAAAATAATGTATTATGCATTGGTTACTTCCTTTCGCTATTGCCCGGTAAGTTGTGTGGCCTCAGCAAAGCTATTAAGCCAAGTAGCATCCCTATAAAATTGAACTCACCTGATAGATTGCTGAGAGAATTACCCACACTGGGTCAAGACCTCATCCTCCCTGTATAAGATACTGAGGCTTCAACACTTAACCCCCATCTGCTCCTAACACTTGGCTCTATTCACATAATATACACCTAAGTTTTGCCTCTCAGAGAGAAAATATCTTCGATTGATACTTGGATCTAACCCACCATATCCTCCCACATGATTTAACCAATTAATCTGTGTCCTGATGCTTCGGCCTCTCCCTTCCCATCTATAACCTATGGTTTTATAAATGTCTGCATGTCTTCACTCCGCCTGTGTTATCTCCTTCTGGTAATACAAAATATGTTTCAAAGTCTTCTCTGATAAGATCTCCTGAAACAGGTAGACAGTAATGACCAATACACCTGACTGGGCACATATTCATTCCATTTTCCCCTTTCTGCATTTAGAGTCAACTCTCAATAAGGAGGCTCTTGGGAACCTAATACCTAACTTTGAAACAATGGTCCATGACATAATTGTTGACAAACAATGAACCACTATCATGGCTTCCTCAATCCAGGAGTCAGTATAGGGATGCATTTCTGAGTGTTTTATATGGAAAATTTGATAACTCATGATAAGGCTTCTATGCTAAAGACACCAAGATCTGTGGATCTGCTCTTATGTCCTGGGCATTGTGCACAAATGTTACATCTGTTCTCTCGATTGATTACTGCAGATATTATCAGAAAAGAAGCTTTAAACACAGGTGGAAACTTGGAAGCAATGAACACATGGGAGAACACCATTGCAGAGTAAACGTCGTCCTACACTGCTTCCTGGACATTCTTTCCTCAACATCAATTCAAATGAACCCAGTGCCACTCAGCCTGCCAATCACCACATGTTCCCATAGAATACACTTCTATTACTAGGATTTCAGGAAATGCTATCTCTGTCACCTGGAACATGAGCATAAAGAGAAAGAAATATTATTCTCCCCTGTATGCCCTCAAACTGAGGTCCCCATAGCCAATGGCTTATTGGATATTATAACATTGGGTACAACATCCTGATCTCAGAATTTTCCCCTAGAAAGTTGCTTTGAGATATTCATTGGCAGTCTGAATACAGCTTCTCCTGGTATAATTGTGCTTTTTCCAGGTATCTTTTTGAATACTGAATAAATGCAGATTATTTTCACTTCCATGTTGATCATTGCATTCAAAATATTTCAATATGGAATTTGGGTTATTTGTCCTCTGATAGCTATGCCACTCTAGGAATTCTGTCCAAATAATGCTTGTGGAGCCTTTCACTCTTAGGTATGATGTAAGCTGTGGGCTTGTCATATATGGCCTTTATTATGTTGAGGTAAATTCTTTCTACACCTAATTCGTTGAGAGTCTTTATCATGAAATGATGTTGTATTTTGTCAAGTGTAACATGTCAAAAAAACTACAAAAAAACATTTATTGTCAAATTTTTGTCAAATGCATTTGTTGAGATGATCATATGATTTTTTTCTTAATTCTGTTACTGTACTATATCACATTTATTGATTTGGTATGTTGAACCATCCTTGCATCCCAAGGATAAATCTCAACTGATTATGGTATATGATCCTTTTAATATGCTGTTGAATTGGGTTTGCTGCTATTTTATTTAAGGGCACCATAATATTGTGAGACTTCCTTCCAGAAGCCTGACCAAATTCTCACAGTAAATATCATAGATAAATTACCTTGTGTTTCTGCCAGGAGGAGGGCAAAAGGAACCATCATGAAACATAACCAGAGCATCAAGTTCTTCTTAACAAAACCTGCACTCAGGAGGAACTAGTTAATCAGAGCCTAGCCGCTGGGATCCTATCAGAATTGAACCTGACCTGGTAAGAGGTGAATATCTAACTCCAGCCAGCTCTAGCCCTCCATGTGGGAGAAGGGAAATACCAAATCCAGTCAACCCGTCTTCTCCCACCTACAAGTAGACAAAAGAATCTGAGAAACAATCGTGAATCCCACAGTCCAGAGGCATAGGCTTATAAAAAGATTAAGTCCTAGTCATATGATGATAGACTGCTTCCCCTCCCCCCACACCTCATTAGCACATTACTAAAGGTCTATGTACATCAGTACCTTTTACCCAGTACATGGTGTCTGGCTATCAAGAAAAAATTACAGGGATGCCTGGGTGGCTCAGTAGGTTGAGCGTCTGCCTTCAGCTCAGGTCATGATCCCAGGGTCCTGGGATTGAGTCCCGCATCGTGCTCCCTGCTCCGTGGGGAGCCTGCTTCTCCCTCTGCCTGCCACTCCCCCTGCTTGTGCTCTCTCACTCTCTCTCTGACAAATAAATAAAAAATAAAATCTTTCAAAAAAAGAAAAGATTACATACTGTTTGGGTTCACTTATTGTGGAATCTAAAAAAAGCTTAACTCATAGAGACAGAGAGGAAATTGGTGGTTGCCCAGGACTGGAGTCAGTGGTGGGGGTGGGGGCAACGAGGAGATTTCGCCAAAGGGAACAAACTTCAGTTATAAGGTGAGTATGTTCTAGGCATCTAATGTACAGCATGCTGACTATAATAATACTGTATTGTATATGTGAAATTTGCTAAAAGAGTATCTTAAATGTTCTCACCACAACAAAAAATGGTTATTTTGTGAGGTGATGGATGTGTTAACTAACCTTGTTCTGATAATCATTTCCCAGTGAATATATATATTGAATCATCACATTGTACACTATAAATTTACACAATTACATCTCAATAAAGCTGGGAAAAATTACAAGGCATACAACAAAAAAAGAGAGAAAACACAATTTGAAGAGACAGAGTAAGCATCAGAACCAGACTTGACAGGGGTATCAGAATATCAGACCCAGAATTTAAAACAACTGTGATTCATATTATAAGGGCTCTAACTGATAGAGTAGATAGCATGCAAGAACAGATGGGTAAAGTAAACAGAGACAGGGAAAAACTAAGAAAGAACCAAAAACAAATGCTACTGATGAAAAAAAGCTATAACGGAAATGAAGAATGCTTTTGATTAATGCTTATTAGTCGGCGGGAAACAGTATCTCTGAGATAGAGGAAAACTCAAAAGCTAATAAAGGAATACTTTTAAAAACTCTGCCTACAGGAGTGCCTGGGTGGCTCAGTTGGTTAAGCATCTGCCTTCAGCTCAGGTCATGATCCCAGGGTCTTGGGATCAAGTCCCACATTGGGATCCCTGCTCGGCGGGGAGCCTGCTTCTCCCTCTCCCATTTCCCCTGCTTGTTCTCTCTCTGTCAAATAAATAAATAAAATATTTAAAAATTAATTAATTAAAAATTAAAACTGCTTACAAATTTGATAACCTAGATGAAGTTGACAAATTTCTTGAAAGACACAATGTGCTAAAACTCCCATAAGAAGAAATGGACCAAAAAAAGTAGAGGAGGACATCAGCAAGATAATGGGCTAGGAGGTCTCAATGTGCATATCTCCCCCAACAACAACAACAAATTTTTAATAAAATAACTAACTGAAATAAGTCAGTCAGAGAAAGATAAACACCATATGATTTCACTCATATGTGGAATTTAAGAAACAAAACAAAGAAAAAAAGAGAAAAACAAAAAACAAACTCTTAATATAGAGAACAAACTGGTGGTTCCCAGAGGGATGGGGGTGGGGGGATGGGTGACATAGGTGACTGGGATTAAGAGCACACCTATCATTATGAGCACTGAGTAATGATTAGGATTGTTGAATCACTGTATTGTACACCTGAAACTAATATAATACTCTGTGTTAATTATACTGGAACTAAAATTTTTCTTTAATTTAATAAATAAAATGAGTAAAAATAAAAATAAATAAATACCCCTAAAAATAGCTCAGAGAAAGCTCTGGACTTCTAAGAAGCAGCAAAAACCCTCTGGACCTCAACAGTTGAGAATGGCCACATCAAAGACCATAGGAAGCACATTAACTTGTATCATCTCAGTCCCCAGTCAAGAGCAGCTTGGAACCACAGGGGATCCCCTAAGAGGGTTTCACCACAGGGGGACAAAGAGAGCAGGAGAACCCCAGAAAGCCTCACCACTGTGGACATGTGCAGCCTTTGCTACACAGGTATCCCACAGTCTGCAGCAATGCTGCTCCCAGCTGGTGGAGCTGCCTGGAGTCCCCTCCACCGCGTCTACTCCCCAGGGCTGGAGCTGTCACTTGGGGTGAGGCTTGCCCCCAGAAACCCCAGTTGCTGTGGTGCCCCACTCTCCGGGATCAGGATACCGCAGCCCCTCACCATACACAGACTGGAGCTGCCTCTGCCTGCACCCCACACACTGTATCTCAGGTTGCATCTCCGAACCGTCATTGCTAGGACTGGCCTCCTGCTGCCCTGAGCCCTGTCCCCTGGGTGCCAGGTCATGGCTCTGACCCATCATTGCTGCAACGGGGCTGCTGCTCCCCTGAGCTCCATGACGCACCCAGGTGGCAGCTCTGACAGGTCATCACCCAGGAGCACTGCCATCGCCCTGAGCCTGCAGAACCCCAGGTCACAGCTCTGAGCCATCATTGTCTGAGAGCGCTGCCAGCACTGAGCCCAGCATCCCAGGTCCCAGCTCATGGCCCGGACTCCTCATTGCACGTGGCTCTGAACTGTCCTTGCCTTCCTGCGCGGCCACTGCTCTGAGTCCTACCCACGTGTCAGCTCACGGCTCTGAACGGTCACTGCTCTTGATAAGGAAAATCTGTGTCCTAAGATGGCCTGCCGAGCCAGCCAGAGAGTCCCAGTCCTTGCCCCGGGGCTCTTCTGGGTTCTTCTCCCTGCCCTGCTTCGCCCATGCACCAAAAGTGCCAAGTATGCGGAAGTAGAAGTGTATGAAATCCCCCCCCTCTGTTTGTGCTCGGGGCTCCTCTCCTCTGAGTGCGCCATCGTTAAATAAACCTCCTAACCTCCAAGATCTCCGGGTGCCGCTTGGTTCTTCTGTCGGGCGATCCAGCCCAGGTTTTGTAACACTCTGAGCCCAGGTCCCACAACATGGCTTTAGTGAACCACCCACCAACAGAGCATATTGCTCCTGTCTCATGACTACCCTGGGGCCAGTTATGAGGCTTTGACCCACCATCCCCAAGCTGCCACTGTACCCTGACCCCTGGGTCCAAGCCATGACTATAGCTCGTCAGGCCAGGGCCGATGCTGCAGCCCGTCCCTCCACCTCACCGGCTGGTGTCACTTCATCCCACAGATAAAAAAAAGAACAGGAGAACCCAAGCAGCCTTCCCCTCTGAGGATCCCAGCATCCCCACTCGCCACGGCCACCTGCATGACCTCTGCCATGTCGGCCCCAGGAAACTCCCACCATCTGGCCAACATGGAGCACAGCTGTTAAAGCTGCCACTATGCCTTCCCGGGAACCAGAGCTGCTGCATCCCACCCAACCAGCGCCCTCAGAACCACCTCCAGATGGAAGTCCTTCCCCACGGAAGCCAGTCTGAAAAGGCCAAAGGAGATGACTGTGCAGAGAAATCAACGCAGAACCAGCAGAGACACGAAAGGCAAGGAAACAGGCAACCACCACATCACAAAATTTTCAAGTAACTGACCCCAAAGAAACGGAGAGCCATTATCTGAAAAAAAAATTTTTATAATTATTTTAAGAAACTCTGTGAGAGGGGCGCCTGGGTGGCTCAGTTGGTTAAGCGACTGCCTTCAGCTCAGGTCATGATCCTGGAGTCCCTGGATCGAGTCCCACATCGGGCTCCCTGCTCAGCAAGGAGCCTGCTTCTCCCTCTGACCCTCTCCCCTCTCATGTGCTCTCTCTCTCTCATTCTCTCTGTCTCAAATAAATAAATAAAATCTTTAAAAAAAAAAAAGAAAGAAACTCTGTGAGATTCAAGAGAACACAGACAACTCAGTGAACTCAGGGAAACAATAACCATTGTTGGCGGGACCCTCGTGCACACTTGGTGGGAATATAAACTGGCCCCGCCCCTGGGGGAGGGGGAGGGGAGAGATGGGGGTTTAAGGATCCATGTCTGAAACTAATAGATACAGAAGTCCTGGAGATCTAATACAGTACAGGGACCACAGACAACAAAACTCTGCTGTAAACATTAAACTTACTAAGAGATTAGATTTCAGCTGTTCCCACCACCAGAGGAAATGCTAATGATGTGACAAGAGCTGAGGCTACAAAAGCAGTCATACCGCGGTATAAATGTATCACCTCGGTAAGTTGTGCACTTAAACTTACACGATGTTACATGTCAGTTTTATCTCAATTTTTAAATTATCCTTATTTTCTGTTTTCTCCTTTCTTTTGAAGTGATAATTTCTAGAATACATTACTGTATATCAAGGTGTATGTGGTTCTACTTTTGTACAACAAAAATATCCCTGAAAAATAAATATTACTTCATTGTGTTATCAGATTGCATTCTGCCCCATTGTACAATTTTTCACACATTTACTCTCTCTTTTTTTGCACTGGAAGGTGTTAGAATGAGGTCAGTACACACTGGTGTGTCTAGATCCCTATGTGCAAGGGTTTATACCCTAAAACATAAGTGCCAAAATATTCCAACCATAGTATTTATTGTCAAAGTACAATCAGTGGAAGTTATTGTGCCTAATATGAACCATATAGTCATTAATCGTCTGGAAATTAAAATAGACATGCATGTGTGCCTGTACACCCCCATATTAGTGGCACAAATGTATCTGAAAAGGTTCTGATGTAATTATTTGACAACATTGATACCATGCCATTAGTTTTATTTTTAAATTGTTTCCCGGGATGATTCTGTTCCCCTAGGTGATTCTCAGGATTTGTCAGAGGTCGGAGCTCTTATTATCACTAGTCACCTTCCCAGATTTGCAACACATATGTAGAAAGAGTTCTATGAGTTATGAAAACGGATCTGATATTTGCCAACTGAAATCATTTAATTTTTTAGTTCTGTATAGATTGTGAGACAGGTGTCTGCTTTATCCTTTTCCATGTAGATATCCAAGCTCTCCTAATACCATTTCTGTAAAGCCTATACTTTTTCTTTTTTTTTTTAATGAAACCACCTTTTCTTTTCCTTTTTTTTAAAGATTTTATTTATTTATTTGTCAGAGAGAGAGAGAGAGGGAGGGACAGAAGCAGGGGAGAAGCAGAGGGAGAAGCAGGCTCCCCACTGAGCAAGGAGCCTGATGCAGGACTCGATCCCAGGACCCTGGGGTCATGACCTGAGCCAAAGGCAGACGCTTAACCGACTGAGCCACCCAGGCATCCAAAGATTTTATTTATTTATTTGAGAGAGAAAGAGAGAGGGAAAGAGAGAGAGAGCACAAGCGGGGTGAGGGGCAGAGGGAATAGCAGGCTCTTGGCTGAGCAGGGAGCCCGATGGAGGGCTCCATCCCAGGACTCCAAGATCATGACCTGAGCCAAAGGCAAACACTCAACCGACTGAGCCACCCAGGCGCCCCTAGCCTATACTTTTTCAATTGAACTATCTTGCACTGGTGTCAAACTCTATGGACCATAGATGTGTGGGTTTATTTCTAGACTCAAAATTCTATTCAGTTGATTTATATGTTTAGAACTGTGTAAGGACCACACTGTCTTGATTAACATGGCTTTGTAGTAAGTTTTGAAATTGGGAAGTGTAAGTCCTCCAACTTCGTGCTTCTTTTTCAAGATTGTTTTGGCTAATCTGGATTCCTTGCATTTCCAAATGAATCTTAGGGTCAGCTTGTCAGTTTCTGCCGAAAAAGGCAATCACAATATTGGTACAGAATGCCTTGAATCTGTAGATTTCTTTTGGGAGTATTGCCATCTTGGCAATATGACGTCTTCCATTACATGGACAAAGGATGCTTCTTTGTTTATTTATAGCTTTTATATTTTTTTTATAATGTTTTATAGTTTTCATTGTGCCAGTTAAATCTATTCCTAAGTATTTTTTATATGACTGCATATAGATTTGTTTTCTTAATTCCATTTTGCACTGTTCATTGCTCATGTATAGAAATACAACAGATTTTAAATTTCTGGATAAAACCCCTGGGGTGACAAAAGACCAGGATGCAGGACTGCTTAGCAAGAGCAGAAACAGAAAATCCAAAGCCTTTCTTGCTAAGAACCTGCCTTTCCCAGCTAACAGTGGGACGATGTTTATATTTCCGACACTAGGAAGCCCAAAACCTGTTATTATGGGTTCCTAATCTAAGCATTCTTTGCAGAAAATGTGAAAAATATGCATAATTGTTTACCCTCTCAAGGAGATCTGTTGCTGAACTGCATTATGACTGGTGGGTTTTTACCTTGACCCTAAGCTGAGAGTTGTCCGGTCCCTGGGTCTGATATTCTCCTCAGCCCCACTCAGATCTCAGTCGTCTGTCTCAATCTGTGGCTTTCAAACCAAATCTAAATGGAAAAGAATGTTAGTCATGTAAGTCAGTCTATATCACTCCAAACATCAGTCCAATTGAACAAAACTGGTTTGGCATCTGCTGGTGGGATATTATCCGTACGAGATAGGCAATGTGTTATTTTAGGAATGATATTATCATCTCAAATATTAGCATGAGATTCAGGACAGCACTCAATCTGAACTCAAATTATCGTATCTTCTATGGTCATTCTCATGGTATGCTAAGTAAATTTCCCTGATTCAAGACACGATTAGGTCTCCCAAAGCAAATCTCTCCCTAAACAATTACCTACCTGTCTGTTTCTTGCTCTCTGGCTCTCTTTCTCTCTAATAGCGAAATACCAGGTGTTCCCATATGAAGCACTTTCATTACTGGGGTTTGAGTAAATCCTGTCTCCCCTACTGAGAACAGATAACATAAAGAGATAAGAAAAATGTTTTCTCTCCAGCATCCTCAGAAACTGAGGTCATTACAGCTTATGGTTAATCTGAGAGTATATATTGCATACAAAAACCTGAACTCACTGACCTCTAAAAAGACATTTTTACTTCTCTTCACCAGTTTAAATACTATTTCACCTGGTAAAATTATGTATCTTTATAGCTGTCTCTTTAATAACTAAAAGAAATCCAGCATAGTTTCATTTTCACATCAATACTTTAACTCAAAATAATTCAGTATATATTACTTTAAATACTCTTGTTATGAATCATGTTTGAAACATTGACTAAAAAAAGACTAGCCTATGAATTGGGAATTTTCATGAATTCTTACTCCATGGTTTTCTCAAAATTATGTCAATTATTGTTGTGTTGTATATAATCTAATCACTAAAGACACAATATCATTATCATACTGATACAATTACCTAAACAATTACCTACCTGTATTCTATAATCTCAAAGTGTGATTTCATTATCTCCCCTGGGTGGGGGGGACCTGAGCTAGTACATTATCCTTCCCTCATCAGTGAATACACACAGTAATATTTCCACTGTCAGTAAAAATTATAAACAGAATTCTTGCTTTTTGTGTGTTATTTTTCCATTATATGACAGGAAAAAAAACATCTTGGCAAAATACTTGACAGAAGAGAATTGCTCAAAACTGTTTCACCTAGCTTTCTAGTTACCTTAACTCTGAGGGAAAATGAAATAGAGAAATGGAGTTGCTCATGTTTTATATTTAATTTTATTAAAATGGGTCTTTATTCCAAAGTACTATCTTTTGTTATTTTAACATTTAAATTTTTTCATGATACTTATTTTTTTCATTTAGTTTTATGAATTTTCCTAGTTTCTATTGCTTCGTATTTTGTTTGCATATAATATTGTGGATTTTCTGTAAGCTCTTGCTTTGTGTACTTAGATTATTGATTATCATCCTTTCCAAAATATATATTTGTACTGATATGTCCATATTAGCAGGGCTTAATCTGTATCCCTAAAGTAAAAATATATAGTCATTATTAGATGTGCAGATTTTCAACCTATATATTTACCAAATTTCTTTTAGGAACATATATTATTTTTAAATTGGAAAAAACATATTAAAAATAAAAAGTTCTATCACGGTCCAAGGTTCAGCTTAAATTGTGTTTTCTGGAAACACTCCCAGTGAGTGTGACAAGCGTTTCAAAGATGTGGCCATTAACATGACAAGTTCCTGTAACTGTCAGATCTGGTCACTGGACCTCAGCCCTTGGGTTTCTTTGCGAACTCAGTCTGTCTTACTTTAGAATTACTTAAGTGCTCACCTGCTGTCCGCAGCTCGTCCTCCCAAAGGGGACCAGAAGGACAGGGACAAAGTCTCTTTTTTGGTCCTATTTTTTTCTAGGGCCGGGCACAGTGAATGTTTCCTGTATTTGTTGAATGTGATCAATCAGATTATCCATAAAATAAGAAATTCTAATTGGCTTCAGCAGATCAAGGCCAGGGGAGCTCATACTCTAAGATAGAAAGCTGCCAAGATTAGGCTCAAGACCTCTGCTTCTCACCGTGGCCCCTAAGAGGGGGCTCAGCCAGCCTCTGGGCACCCGCACCAGCAACGGGCCCGCGCTGGCTCGCCGCTCCTTGTACACACTTGCCGTCCTCCTCGGGCTCCGGGCCAGGCCCTCTCCTCGCACCTCCAGCGCCTTCACACCTACTCTCTGTGCCGGAAAGGTCTGTCCCCTTCCAGCTGGCCACCTCCTGGTTACCTGGAAAGTTTCAACTCTGTAATAGACTGGCTTGGTCCCTCCCAACAGCACATTCTGCTTTTCCTTCTTGCCGTTTCCCACAATTGTCACTCTGGATCTGTGTGAACATTTGCTTTATGCTCCTCTTTCTTGCTTCATTGGAATCTCCAGAAAGTCAGTCCGTCTTGATTATGGCTGGTTCCAGCATCTGGCACAGAGTGGAGAGAACAGAGCTGGCTCACTGACACGTGGACAGGCTGCATGTCAGCATGACTGGGACTCTTGTGGAAGGGGCTACCTGGATGCTGCCACCTTCCCAGAACCCCCTCCAGATGCTGGGAAGACAGGTGTGCACCTCATTCTGCTTCCTCCGCTTGAGACATGGTCTTATTTCCAGGCAGCTCTTCTGTCTCTACGGGGAGCCTGGCACCTCCCAGGAAAAGCTTCACTGGGTAAGCCAGGCCCCTCTCTTGGCCTCAGTGTCCTCAGCTTTGGTCAATATCAAAGGACAATCGTAGGTTGCAAAGCAGAGCCTAGTAGAAATGATATCATTTTGGTGCCTCCAGACCGGAAAGTGGCAGCCAGGCCCACCTAGGTGGCCCTCCTTTGGACCTCAGGTTGGCAGCGAGCAGGGTTAAAGCCCCAAATTCTTCTGCAGTGAGAAAGGAAGCCAACCCCCGGCCTCCCAATTAACTAAAAGCAAATGATTATCCAAGACAACTGGGTGAGACTGATTCAATCAGTGGATGGTCTTAAGAGCAAAGCTGAGAACTCCCCAAAGAAGAAATTCCCAAAATGGAGAACAGCTTCAGCTCTTGCCTATGTTTCCAGAGATCCTTCCCTACAGACTTCATTGCCCCCTTTTCAACTAAAGTAAAATTTCCACGTATTTTGGAAGGACATAAAATACACTTTCTAAGTGAAATCTTCCAAGAGGCTTGCCATTCTCTCAGGTTGGAAGCTTAATGGGGTACCCATAGGACAAGATTCATCACATCAGAGATCGTGGGGAAGATGTTTGCCCAAAGTACTCACGTGTTGCGCCAAAAGAAACTGAAGGGGACCCAGTGTACTAAAGAGACAAAGATTCAGAATGTTTCCTACATGGGAAGAAGAGAGTGGGTGGGCCAAATGTTTCTCTGCCCTTGAGTGTTATTAGTACCTTAGGAAAAAGGATTAAAAAGATAAAGACCTCCCTGGATTTGCTTTGCCATATCTACAGCTATTTATTAAATGGAGACCAATCAATCCAGTCTTGGGGCCTGATGGAAGGTGCAGCACTTTTGATTCACTGAATAAAGAGACATTGCAGATTTGTCCATCATCAGTGAGGGGTGAGATATTCCAGCCCTACCAGCAGAAGGACATTAGATGCCAAATCTTTCAAGAAAACTGCACAAGATTTCCCACTGGCACTATCAGGCTAGTAACTGCATTTCTGGCATATTTTTATTAAAGATAAGAAAGAGAGAGGTCTCAGTTTAACTGACATCACTAGGTCTACACCCAAGGGTAGGGACCAAAGTATTAGCTATTCACAGAAGAAACACCAGGGCCCAGATTAAAGAACAGTATTTTCCCAGGAGTTCAGATATCCTTTATGTACAAGGGAATGTCCCTATAACATGCCAAATCACTACTTAGGAATTTTCTTGAAGGGGAGTTGAAGGGTGGGACCTCCATCTGTTAAAACAACAGCATGAACTAGAATGCTCCAGGGCTCATACCATGAAGGGCATATCAGCCCTGGCTCATCAGGGAGGCTTCACCATAAACCAGGTCAGAGCCATGACAGGGCAGGCATCCAGATCCTCTCTGGACACAGATCTTTAAGAATGAACCATCATATGGGGCACCTGGCTGGCTCAGTCGGAAGAGTGTGTGACTCTTGATCTCAGGGTTATGAGTTTGAGCCCCACGCTGAGTGTAGAGATTACTTAAATTAAAAACTTTTTAAAAAATCATAGTTTAATAAAGCCTTGATGGAAGATTACACAAACATTCACAGGGAATGGACCAGCAACTCTATGGTACACAATGGCCACATGGAAGCATCCAGGCCTTTTTAAGTTCCTTGTGCTCCAACTTATCCTCTGTAGTGTGCACAGAGCTCATGTATGCTCTTCTATCGAAAGCAGATGTGTGTCGTTTTCCAGCTGAGACCATTTTCAGTGAGAGAGACAGTGCCCCAAGGAGGTCAGGGTGTTGTCCCAAGGGGCAATTTTATCCATCAAAAAAAGAATTTTCCAATGCTTTTTGCTAAATCTTTTCCATGTGAAATACTTATTTTACAACTTGAACTTGAATCCTTATTATAGAATAGAATGTACTACAAAGAAATTAATACAAACTTTGCACAAATCAAGTTTGCTCCCCTATTCTTTCTTTCCATTTGTCTCTGTTTAGGCAATGATAAAACTGTGACTTTTAAAAAAAATTATAGAACAGGGGCACCTGAGTGGCTCAGTGGGTTAAGCATCTGCCTTTGGCTCAGGTCATGATCTCAGGGTCCTGGGATCGAGTCCTGCATCGGGCTCTCTGCTCCGCGGGAAGTCTGCTTCTCCCTCTCCCTCTGCCCTCCCCTGTCCCCCACTTAAGCCTGCTCTCCCTCTCTCAAATAAAATAAAGTCTTTTTTAAAAAAATAAAAATTGTAGAATGGACATGCAAATAGGCAGATACTCCTCATGGGCCTTTTTCTTGGGGTATACCTCAAAGACTTGTGTTGGTTTCTCCTATGACTGAGGAAATGAACAGATCTGTAAGTGCCATTTCAACCACACTGTTGTGATTGATGTGCTATCAAGGCATGAAGTGAATGAAGAAGGGGATCCAATGGAGTACTTGTAAGTTGACAGAAATACCTGTGGTACTTCCTATAGGAATTCCTTGTGACCACATCTTAGCTGAGCCAGTAACACACACTTTAAGAGGTTCAATACTTTCTTCACCTGAACACTTGGCATACAGCAACCAGCCACCTGACCTTCACCTGTTCCGCGGCCAGAAGGGGTCTCAGAGCGCACAGAGGCCATTAAGGAGAGTTGCTGCGGTGACCAGGGACTATCCAAAGCCCTGCAGCAGGCTCCCCTCTGCCGCTGGCCAGGCCCCTGCCACCCTCCTGTTCCTCTCCAACCTCGGTTCCCCGCTGGAGCTGTTTGGGGAACAACCAGCCAGCCTCAAATCCTGACCTTGGACCTGCACAAAGTCCCGACTGCTTGGGCCGGGAGTGAGTCCCAACTCTCCCACCAAACGGAAAGGATGCTCTGACCTTCTTCCCACCAAGATCTGACTAGATCGCTAACCAGTAAATCCCAATTCGCACTCCAGAGGCAAAACTGGCTTCTTGCACCTAAGGCTTGCCCCACTTCAACAGGCGTTCACAGGAGGTGCCCGACAACCCAAGGGACCTGGACCTGACCCAGAACTTGACACTTCTGGTCCCCAGTTCTCAGGCACAGCAGTCAGAGAGTGACAAGACTCCCTGTGGAGTCCCCATGCTACACTCCACATGCCAGCTGGGTGTAATGTTCTTGCGGAAGCTCCAGCCTAGACTCCCACCCCAAACTTGCACCAGCTCCCGGTTGGACGCTGCAGTCGCACGCACGCACTCAGGTAGAGTCTGAGAGTGACAGCGGGGACCTCAGGGGAGCAGGTGCCTTCTGATGGCCCTGTGGGGAGCGGGGCTCCTCTGGGCCAGTCCACAGGGACATCAACCCACCCAAACCCGACTCCTAGCACCGTCCTCGGCCTGCGGAAATCCCGTCCACAGGGAAATACAGGACCCATACATACTACCTGGGTCTTTCCAAACCTCTGACAAAGAAAAAAATAGAAAGTATAAATATTAATTGTAAAATGCAAAATACATTACTACATATGCTCTAGGCATAAAGGGGATGTTTCCAATGACTTTAGGGCAATTAGATTTGAGAATTCAGGTGAGATGGATATATTTAGGGAAAAATTCAACTTGCCCAAAACAGCTCAAGGAGAAATGGTTGTCCTATAATCACTTAAAAACAGCATTAGTCCAAACTCTTCCTATAAAGAAAACATCAGACCAAACTGATTAGGACATTCATTTAATGAATAAATTTTTACATAAGATTTTAGATACTAGTAAGACTTGGCATACATAATTTATTCCAAAGCTATCTTAACATGATCTAAACCCCTAAACATAGTGTCAATAAAGAAAATTATTACAGGCCTTATTGATGCCATGATTAGCAACTAAAAAAAAAATATTAACAATTCTAATCCAGAAATACATAAGGATACCTCATGACCTAACTGGGTTATTCCAAGAACACAAAACATTCTTTTAATATAAGAAAAACCTATCTAAATCACTACATGAGCAGGTTACAGGATTAGAAATTGTATTATGGTAATTAATGAAAAAAGGGAATTAAAATTTTCACCAAAATCTGTAGAGGAGGAGGAAATAAACTGAGCCAATCAGAAGTAAAGGGACTCCTTTGGCAGAAATTGATAATACATAATATCATACTGAATGTGAAATGGGAAATGTAGACAATGATGCCACCCCTTGCTATTATAACTCAGTATATATAGGCTATGCTTCATAATGTAAAAGGTATTTTCTTTTCCTACTTGCCCTAATGCAACTTTCCATAATTCAGTGAACGTAAACCTAGTCCATGTTTTTGTTTTTGCTGCATATGTATGTGCATCAAAGAATAATCAATGTTATTTATTGCTGAAGCTCTTATTTTTATAAATGTCATATTATAAAATTTAGGCAACTTGATTTTTCACTGAACATTGTATACCAGAACTCTCAACTATATAGTTCTAGTCTATTATTTTGAATTATGCAGGATTATTACCTTACATGAGATTTATTTGGGAGCTCTGTTGTATAAGTACATGCAAGTTTCTTTAAAGGATACATCTGGTAGCAGGGGTGCCAAATATCCACAACTTCAATAGGAGTATCAACTAGGAATATTTCCTAGTGGCTGTGCAGAGTGACTAAGCAAATCATACTCATCGCACTTGCTATTTCCCCACCTACTCTCAATCTTATTTGTAGTAACAGATGGGAGATATTTGCAAAATGAAGTAGATCTATATGTCATACTGCCTTGGGAAGATGTAGGGGACACGCTTTATTCTGTAATTAGCAGGACACGATTTGGGTTAAAAATCTAAAGTATGTAAAACACATTATACAGTGTAGGAAAAAGCATACCAGACCGACAGAAAATGCTCCAAAATGCTTGAGAAATGATTCTGTATCCTAAAGCTCAAAATTAGGAAAATCATTTCAAAGCTGGACGTTCACAGACACCAGGCTATTCCTCAAAAACTCTGGTTAACAACATGGCATTTAGATGCTCAACTGGGTACTCTCAGATCTTGTGACATCTTGCTGTCCAAGAGCCTCTTTCTTTTGAAGCCCAAACTGCTATTCATTGACAGCTGTCTTCTCCATGTGTTTGTTGGTTTTATGCTCCAGACTCTAATCCAGCTTTTCTCCAAAGCACCATGAACTGCACAGCCAAGGGCCTGAGCCCTGGGGAATACTGCTGCCCTACCAGGAGGGATCATCAGCTCATGGAGCTTCCCTGAAGACAGCATTTATGCACAGGCTCTAGAGAGGCCTTTGCCTTGGGCTGCTGTGTGGATGACTGCGGGATGATAACCTATGGTTGTTTTTTTCTGAAGCTTAGAACCATTTTCTGAAGCCATATTCTTGGTCCTAGCGGTGGACCTTTGCAGACCCCTCATCCCAAAGCTGCTGCATTCTCTGGCTCACCCTGTGTTAGCAGAAACCTGACCACTACTAGTTTGAAAACACCCGCCCTGCTGTTGTGACTTAAGGGAGGAGCGCACCTGCTGCCCTAAATCCCCAGGATTCAGGTGCATGAGCAGCTGATCCTGGAACCCAATTTGTCTTGATCCTTCTGAAGCCGAGGTTGCTGTGGAGGACATCGAGTAGCCATTCTGCTGCTGTCCTTGATACAGTGAATAAGGACAGTAGGCCTGCTGCCGCTGCTGTCTCTCCCCCTGCTGACTATGAACTTGCTGCAGAATGAAGGCCCTCGCATTCCAGCTCTGCCCGGTCTCAGGCCCATACTTCTCGAAGTACTGCACGGAAGTCGAAGGATGAAGATAGATCGCTGATTCGTAGCTGTAAGATGAATAGTTGGCATACAGTCTATTCCCCATGTCACCCTGATACTCCGAAGCATAGCTCTGTTCCTTTTTAATGCCTGGGACCCCAGTGTCCCCTGAGCCATCCTGTTGATTGGGAACCCATTGTGTCTCAGGAGAGAAATAGCCCACTCCTCCTGGAAGAGCCTCCAGGGTAGAGGAGCAGGTCTGCTCAGGGGCCCAGATGGGAGATTCTGCCTGGGGGTTCCGGAGGCTTCCACGTGAATGACCCTGGATAGGGAACGCATGCAGTTTCCTAGCTGCAAATATTCTCTGTCTCTCTTTCAGTGGCAGGCGGGCTCTTTTGTTCTGGAACCAGTTCTAAGGAGAAAAGAGACTCATGATTGATCAAGTTGGCTTATTTGGTATCATTCCACAACACAGTTCCATAACGTGGGAGAGAATATAGTTAAGCTTTGTCATTACTTTTACTCAAGCTGCCACACCAGAATGAACTCGTGACTCAATGTATTCTAAATTATCTTTTGAAATTTGTTTTCAAAGGCTACACATAAGAGCCTGACTCATAACTTGACTGCATATTTTATGTGACCGTAAGTATTCTACTTAGCACCTCCAGTCTCCCATTTTTTTTCTCCCTAAAATGAAGACAGTTATACATGCCAACCACAATCCCTGGGACTTTGGGGGAGGCGGAAATGATACAATGCTTTCTTAGATAATCCATTCTAATAAGCCATGGTTTCTGTAGGTCAGTCATGTAGCATGGGTAATAGTGTTTGAGTGGGGGTCCTTTTGCCCATTTGCTCACTCCTGGAATCCCCTCTGTCTCCAAGCTCAGGAATGCTTTAGGCCATTAGTAGCGCTGAAGCTGGAAGGATCTCTGATCCACTCGTGATGATTGCTTAAAACAAAACTCTTATGCACAATGAACCTGACACCTCCAAATACTCATTCTTACAACTGTCCAACATAGATAATTTTACAGAAAGCAGAGTTGCAAGAGTCAGTTTGTCAGAGGTTATAGGGCCAGTTAGAAGATCATCTCGAGGACTCAACTGAAAAACAAGCTCACTTTCTCTAGTGTGACAACAGCCTCCTAGGATCCTCCCCCAAGCTGTGCTCACTTCCTGATCACATCATAGGCATTTTCTCTAAGCACATGCATCCTCAAGTCAACTCTATTTGACCACTCAATTCTTTCCTGGTTATAACCTTGTTCAGATTTTCTACTTATTTGTATGGAGTCACTGATTTGTATTTCCCTTACAATGTTTCCAGTTCATGAAACTTTTACAATAGAACATCATTACTTCCATAGTATTTGCCTATACTTTTACCCTCCAAACCAACCTAGATCTTCCTGTTGTCAAGCAACCAACAAATCAAGTGATTTATGGACAATAACATAAGAGAAATGATAATTTTCTTAACTGTGTGTATAAAAAAATATTGCAGTTCTAAAATTTCATACAGCTGATGATTCACCAACCATTTCCAAAATCATAGCTGAGATTCCCTGAACAAGGTATCAGTTCATGATGGGGCTCATGGCTGGCTCAGTCAGATGAGCATGTGACTCTTGATGTCAGAGTCATGAGTTAGCCCCATGTTGGGTGTAGAGCTTATTTAAATAAATAAAACTTAAAAAAAGATATTGGTTCATGCAACAATTCGTTGTGAAGCACCCACTAAAGCTGTGGGGTATTATGCCAAGTGGGGGGTGGGGGGCACTATCAAGACAAGTCCTTTCTCCTGTACTTCAGACCCATATACCCAACTGTTTACTTCCTATCTCCTCCTGGAGGTATAATTGGCAAACCAAATATCGTTGTGTCCAAAATGAAACTCTAGTGCCTCTGTCTGGCATAAAACCTCCATTCCCAGGCCTTCCCTATCTTAAAGGCAACTTCAATCTTCCATTTGCTTAAGCCAACATTTTGGAGCCTTCTTTATTGCATACGCAATGAGATAGAATGCAGAAATCTCTCAGCAAATGATCAGCCCCACCTTGAAAATAACACAAGTCTTTCCAGCTGTCTGTACTTCCACAACCAGTGGCCTGGTCCAAACCATCATTGTCCCGATTCTAGATAACTGCAGTATGTTCTTAACTGGTCTCTGCTTCCAGACTTTCCTCACAAGCATCAGATTTTTCCAAGAAACACAGAACATATTCATACCGACATTGAGATGAGTAAGAAAAGTGACCCAGATGTCAACACTTTGTCCCATGAAATGCTATTAAAGTTTTTCTTAATTCCTTTACATTCTCTATAGTCTACAAAAGATGTAGCAAAGCTTTGAATATTTCACTTACATCAATCGCATATATTTGACAATAGAGTCTTTCAGCCAGTTTTTTTCGAGTGATAAAATCAGGGTAAGGAATATCTTCAAATATGTGATTAAGTAGGCACAATTCATCCTTAGTAAATTTACGTCTGGGTTTTCCAATTACTTTTCTCCCTCTTGTTTCTTTTACTTTATTATGACCATCTTCATTTGGAGATCCTAAAAAACCTGTAAATGGAAAAACAAAAGCATTGGGGAATACTGATAGTATCTAGAGGAAAAATAAAAAGACAGTTCACTGGCTAACCATTCATAAAATAAAACTTTTATAAAGTAAAGCCCTAGGGCACCTGGGTGGCTCAGTTGTTAAGCATCTGCCTTTGGCTCTAGTCATGATCGCAGGGTCCTGGGATCAGCTTCAGCGGGAAGCCTGCTTCTCCCTCTCCCACTCCCCCTGCTTGTGTTTCCTCTCTCACTGTGTCTCTCTCTGTCAAATATATAAAATCTTAAAAAAAAAAAAAAAGTAAAGCCCTACCTCATACCTATTTGTAAGATTACTAATGGGTTAAAGGCCTATCTTTAAAATTATGAGAAAATGAGATTTATGAGCCAGGACATGGAAGGATTTCTTTAGCCTAACAAAGAATCATACACTACAGGGGAAAAGACAGATGAGAAAATGTTCAGCCTCATTAGTAATTGAAGAAATATAAAATAAGCCAGCTCACACCCATGTGATAACCCACAATATAGATGTATGGGGGTGGGGTGGGGGAAGGACAACAAAGATTAAAGAAAGTAGGAAATCTGCATCCATGTTGGTACACTTTGTTGAAAACTGTTCTAAGAGATAAGGAGGACCTTATATAATGATAAAGGGTCCATTCACCAAGGATATAAAACAATTTTAAATATTTATGAACCAAACTTCAGAGCTTCCAAATATATGTAGTGAACACTGACAAAAACTGAAGGAAGAAATAGGAAATACAATAATAACAGACTTCAATGTCCTAGTTTCAATAATGGATAAAAACAACCAAACAAAAGATCAATAAGGAAATAAGGGACTTAAACAACACTATAAGCTAGTCAGACATAATAAACAGATACAGAACACTGTAACAGCAGAATGTACGTTCTTCTCAAGTGCACCAGAAGCATTCTCTGGACTACATGTTAGACCACAAAGTAAGTCTTAAATTAAAGAATACTGAAGTCATACTCCTCCCCACCCCCAATCATAATGGAAAGAAACTAGAAATCAATAGCAGAGGGTAAACTGGAAAATCCACAAATCTGAAAATTAATCAACACTCAAACCACCACTGGGTTAAAGAAGTCACAGTGAAATTAGAAAATACCTTAAGACAAATGAAAAACATAACACCAAAATTTATGGGATGCAATGATAGCATTGCTAAAAGAGAAGTTTTAAATGTGCTTGTTTAGAGCTATAAAAGATCTGAAATCAACAATCTAACTGTATACCTCAAGGGACTAGAAGAACTAAATCCAAACTCAGAAGATAAAGGATCTAATGAAGATAAAAGCAGAGATTAAAAAATAGAAAAAAAATTGAAAAACAACAAAACAGTTGTTTTTTTGAAAGGATCAACAAAATTGATAAATCTTTCCCTAGATTAACTAAGAAAAAAATAAAATCAGAAATGAGGCCACTACAATGTCATAAACATAAAAATGATTACAAGAGAATACCATGAACAAATGTACACCAACAAATTGGATAACCTAGATGACATGGATAAACTTCTGGAAACACACAACCTACCAAGACTGAAAAACATCCTGAGACAATTAAAGAAGATGTAACAAATAAATAGATATATCTATGTTCATGGATTGGAAAACTAAATACTGGTAGAATGTCTATACTACCCAAAGTCATTTTTTTAAAGATTTTATTTATTTATTTGACAGAAGGAGTACATGAGAGAGCACCAGCAGGGGGAGCAACAGGCAGAGGGAGAGGGAGAAGCAGGCTCCCAGCTGAGCAGGGAGCCCGATGCGGGGCTCGATGCCAGAGCCCTGGGAATCATGACCTGAGCTGAAAGCAGACGCTTAACGGACTGAACCACCCAGGCGCCCCTACCCAAAGTGATTTACAGATTCAGTACAACCCCTATCAAAATTCCAATAGCATTTTTTGTGGAAATAGAAAAATTCAGCCTAAAATTCATTTGGCATCTCAGGAGATCCTAAAGAGCCAAAACAACCTTGAAAAAGAGCAATTTGGAGATCTCACACCTTCTGATTTCAAAACTTACGAAACTACAGTAATCGAATAAGTGTGGATGCTGGCATAAAGACAGAAAGGTAGACCAGTGGAATCGAATAGAGAGCCCAAAAATAAACCCTCACATATATGGTCAAATGATTCTTGACAAGGGTCCAGACCATTCAAGGGGAAGGGATAGTCTTTTCAACAAATAGGGTTGGAAAATTGGATATCCACATGCAAAAAAATGAACTTGGACCCTTACCTTACATCATATACAAAAACTCAAACAGATCAAAATCTCAACAGAACTAAAAAATAAAAAACTCCTAGAAGAAAATGGGGGCAAAATCTCATGACATTGGATTTGGCAATCCTTTCCTGGGATATCAAAAACACAGGCGACGGGGCGCCTGGGTGGCTCAGTCGTTAAGCGTCTGCCTTTGGCTCAGGTCATAATCCCAGGATCCTGGGATCGAGCCCCGCATCGGGCTCCCTGCTCCACGGGAAGCCTGCTTCTCCCTCTCCCACTCCCCCTGCTTCTGTTCCCTCTCTCACTGTGTCTCTCTCTGTCAAATAAATAAAATCTTAAAAAACAAAACAAAACAAAAAAAAACACAGGCGACAAGAGGGGGAAAAAAAATCAGACTACATCAAAAATTTAAATTATGTATCGAAAGACACAGTCAAGAAATTGAAAAGGCAACCTAAGGAATGGGAGAAAATATCTGCATATCATATCTAATAAAGGGTTAATATCCAGAATATATAAAGAACTCCTACAACTCAAGATTAAAACAAACGGGATTTAAATGGGCAAAGGACTTGAATAAATATTTCTCCAAAGATACACAAATGGCTACAAGCATATGAAAAGATGTTTAATTTTACTAATCATTAGGGAAACATAAATCAAAACCTTAAAAGAAAACTTCCATCATAGTTTGTCTCTGCCCGACATGTGTCCTTTATTTTTTTTTTTTAAGGATTTATTTATTTAAGAGAGAGAGCGCACGCAGGGGGAGGGGCAGAGGAAGAGGGAGACAAGCAGACTCCCCACTGAGCAGGGAGCCCAAGGCGGGGCTGGTTCCCAGGACTCTTGAGACCATGACCTGAGCCAAAATCAAGAGCCAGAGGCTTAACCCACTGAGCCACCCTGGCGCCCCCAATACGTGTCCTTTAAACAGTTGAGCATCGTCTCTACTTTCTACCAGCCCCAGGTTTGTGCTTCTGACTTTCTGAACTCACCGGAAAGTTCCTTTTTTCTTCCTTCTCACCTTGTTTCTCCTTTCCCAGGTGAAGACACAGCACACGTATCAAGAGCAGGGCTAATTCTCGGAGAAGCCATTGGCATTTGGGGTGAGTGCTTTCTGAAAAACTCTCATACACTCGTACATGGACTCACTGTCTCCCTCCAAGGTTGACAGTAGCTCCCTCCAGTCAGAAAGATAACAGAAAACTGCCCCCACACATATCCAAATATTGGCTCTAGGGACTCCAGCCCTTCCTAAATGCTGCCGGATGAGTTAACAGACCTCTTTTGAGTCTCCATTTCTCCACCTAACAGGGTCTAAGCGGATCTATAGCATGGAGCCATGAAAAAAAATGAATGAATAAATCCCAGCTCATACTAAGAACACAGTAACTGTTGGCTCTTACCCCTTTTCTCCCAGAAACTCATAGAGACTATAGGGGAACGGTGACCATGTTGCATTCCAGACCACCCGTAACCCAGAGCCAAAGATGATAGCTAACTGGATCCAGGAGAGGGAGGAAGGCCACAACAGAGCATTCTGGAGGCTGATTCCTAGCCCTAGGTCTCCATCCATAGCAACACAGCAATGTCAAAGACCCAGGCTTCCCTAACCTGGTCTGAAATAATCCCAAAATGACCTACAAAGAACTACAGATTGCTTAGAGAGAAAAATTACCCTGGAATTTCCAAATCCAACCTTCTTCATTAAGAGCCCCTCCCTACTTTGCAAGTGAAGAGACAGATTCAGAGTCAGTCTGCAGGGAAGGAATTGCCCAGCGAGAACAGCTCACAACCTGCGTATCACACTCAGATACTTCCACTTGTGGGAGTGAAGATTAGATTAGCTGCTACAGGGGAAAAAAAAAAAAATCCAGTGGACAAGGCAGGTCTTGAAAACACTAATAATGGTAATTTTCTTCCTGTTTACCATAAGTGTTTCCTCAGAGAATATTAAGAAAGGAGGGCAGTACGGAGTCACCCCCTGCACAAAGTGGAAGCTAATGAACACCCAGCAATGTTGTTAATCTCATCTGTGCTGAGCCCAATCCTACAAATCAATAAAAAGGGCCTGAAGGGAAGTAGGGAAAGAAGCCCCCATTTTTTGTTTTGTTTTTGTTTTTTGTAAAATCCATCTCTCTGGGCCAAACCTTTCCTATTTTTGTGTGACCATGAGCATATCATTTCACCCCTCAAGACAGTGCTCCCCCAAGAATTATTTGCTCCCAGTGTCATAATTCCTATTTAGGAATCCTTTTACCTTGGGAAGTAACAGAAGTTGGAAGACAGTAAGTGCGTTGCCCAAGGGCATGAGCAAAAAGAGGCAGAAGCTGAAGGTCAAATCTAGCCTTCAGGCCAGACACACAGTGCGGTTCCTTAACTCCCAGGGCCTCAGATAAGGAAGGAGGCGGATGAATTCCCACAACATTAACCCCATGCAAGTTGGCCTGAGCCCAAAGGACAACTTCCTTCATGGGAAACAAAGTAGTTGAGCTCTGGAAGTTTTATTTAAATCTTTGATCCTTGGCTGGGAGTAAGAGGCTGGTCCAAAGTAAAAGGAAGCACTGTATTTAAAAAACTCTACCTTCCCCCACAAACTTCAATATATACCACTTTCCTACCCATTGCCCTTGAGAAGTGTCAAAGTTCTCCAGCTTGAGGGCTTCTTCAGAGGTTCAGGGGAGCGCACCTACTTGTATACACTTCACCGAAGAAGGAAGGGTCCTCCTCTATGGGGGAAGGTTGACCTCTTTTGAATGCACAGCTTAAGGAGAAACGCACATGGAGTGGGGACACACACCTAGCCAACCAGATCAGCCAAGAATCAACCCTGGTGTCAACGGGGTGAGAGATGTCACAGCCAGATCAACCTCACATCCACAGATCTCCCTCTTGAGCCACTGGTTGTGAACAGACTCCAAGTTCTGTAGGGTTTGGGAACACACAACACTAACAAGGGAGCAAGACAGCACTCTGTTCACGGCAAAATGGCACTCAGGGTCTTTGCTTAGGGAGACCAGCTGGAGATGGCCAAGATGGGGGGGAAGGGGGTTGGTAGATCTGGTTTGAGATTTTACTGCATCCCCTATCCCCTCCCACTCACCATCAATCTATATAAAGACTTCCCAGCATCTCTGAAAAGCAAATGTGCACATTTATTAAAAATAAAAACTCAGTGGGACACCTGGGTGGCTCAGTCGGTTAAGCGTCTGCCTTCGGCTCAGGTCATTATCTCGGGGTCCTGGGATCGAGTTCCACATCGGGCTCCCTGATCCATGGGGAGCCTGCTTCTCCCTCTCCCTCTGCCCCTCTCCCTCTGCCTGCTGCTCCCCCTGCTTGTGCACGCGCTCACTCGCTCGCTGGCAAATAAAAAAAAAAAAAAAAAACAGTAATAATGAGTGAAAAAAGTAATAGAAACTCAGTAAAAGTTGCAAGCAAACAGACATTCTTTTGTATCATCTCAGACCCTTAGGAGCAGGGCTCTGGAGTCCACCTACCTGTGCTCTGAGGCTGATGGCCCACGGGGCAGTGCTGAAGGCTACGGTCCTCCCAGGCCATACTCTGCATCTTTGGCTGCTCTCCGGACGCTGGGCTGAAGGCCATTTCTAGAGCAGTTTCACAGAGGGCTTCACATCCTAAAGGCACTGCTGCTGGGCCACCATTGCTTGGGGATCACTCTGATGCAGAGTTTTGCCGCTGAGACAGGGATGGTGATGGGACCAGTGGACTCCTGGGTCCACCAATCCGTAGTTGAGTGGCCTCTGACAGAGGACTCACATCTCACTCACTAGCGTACCACCCAAAAGACACAAGGCACAGCTGAACAGACCACAGAGCCTTCTTGCCTCACTTAAGGGTTCATCTAGAAAAAGAAATCAAAAGTCAAGATCCCCTGTATTTTCTGAATCTACTTTCTCAAAGAACGGGAGTGTCAAGTCTCTTCCATATCCCAAGCTTGCGAAGTTCCAAATGATTTCTGAACTTCACAGAACATCGAGTCCTTTGTGAAGTAGGAAAAACTAAAATCCCAGGGCCACTTTCATTCTTCCAGGCTAGCTCTTTTGGTTTGGGAAATTTTTTTAAAACTTTGTATCCCGTTAACTGGTTGCCATCCATGAAAATTAAGAGAGAGAAGAGTATGATGACCCCGGCAATCCCACCGCTCAACTCTGCTGTCCAGCAACATGGCCCATCTTATTTCATGAAGCCACCCGTTCCACTCATCTCAACAGCCCCTCCAAATTCTGAAGTGAATCCTACACGTATTGTTTCACCCCGAAACACTTCCGTATATCTAAAATATAAGAAATCTTTTTCTAAGGCCAGTTCCTTATTGTCTGTTATTTATTAAGGTTGGGTCTACTTTTTCTAAATCCCACCCCCAAGTTTTATTGGGATATAATTGACAAGAAATCCCTTTTATGTAACCAAAGGTGCATTTTTAAATTACCCGAGCCTCTCTGAAAGTCCTACTGCCCAAATCTAGTGTACAGCAACCAGTCACACATGCGACCTGAGCTGTCCCCAGCCTCTAGGCCTGCACTTTTCAAAAAATGAAAGCTCAAAGCCCTACAAAACACTAGAACATCAAGTAGGCTGCCTCCCCCCCCCCCCCACAGCAACTCACCCTTAGGAGCCTCCTTGAGCCTCCTGCCCAGAGTCTTTCCGAGTGATAAAGCGACGAGCGTCCGAGCAGCAGTAATATACCCCCGAGGTGCCCACCCTAGACCCACCTTACACAGAACCCTGGATCGCCCCGCCCCAGACACACCTCTTGATCACATCACCTTTTCAAAACCTAATTTCCATTCTTTAAGCACCACTGAAGCTAATTTTATTTAATCCCCATAATACCCTGACAAAATAGGTATTATTTTTTCCCCACTTAGACTTGAGGACATTGGGGGCAAAGAGGTTCAGACCACAGAGTGAGCCTCTGGCAGGAGCAGTCTGACCTCTGACCTCATGTTTGTCACCATCACCCGATTATGTGACAGACTGCTGACCACCAGTGGACGGTAGCTTCCTATGGTTCACAGATGATCCACAGTGCTTGATATGTCCCTGACGAAGCCCTACTGGGTGAGACTGGAGGCAGGAGAGACCAGAGATTAATACTGAATAAGGATGATGGGCATTAGATCACTGGCTAATTCCTCTTATCCCTTAGACAGTCCTTTTTTTTTAGAATGATTTTTTTTTTAAGATTTTATTTATTTATTTGACAGAGAGAGACACAGCGAGAGAGGGAACATAAGCAGGGGGAGTGGAAGAGGGAGAAGCGGGCTTCCCGCTGAGCAGGGAGCCCGATGTGGGGCTCGATCCCAGGACCCCGGGATCATGACCTGAGCCGAAGACAGACGCTGAACAACTGAGCCACCCAGGCGGCCCCCGCCCTTAGACAGTCCTTTGATATAACTGAAACACCCATTTTACAGATGAGGAAACTGCAGGTCACTGGCATTTTCTACACAACTGTAGGACTTTCCCAAATGTGTGGGAGAAAGTTTTTTTTAACGCTCCAGGTGTGGAAAACACAACATCTGTTTGACAGCTGTTTCAGATTATTTTGTCAGAATTCAGAGGGGTCCACATGTTCCCCCATCTATTTAACCAAACTACAAATCTATGTGGCAGGCCCAAAGCACAGATTTTTCATACATTAACTTAAATTGTAGCAGCCCAATGGGGATAGATACTACTTATACCCAATATACATTTGAGGACACTGAAGCACAGAGAGGTCAAACTCTAAAAACAGGAAAATGCCTAGAGAAACATAAAGTAGATGAAAGTAAGGGTTTTAACTGGGCAAGTTAAGAGGCACCTGGTTGGCTCAGTCAGTAGAACATGCGACTCTTGACCTCAGGGTGATGAGTTCAAGCCTCACGCTCGGCAGTTCGGCATAGAGCTTAGTTTAAAAAAAAAAAAAAAATTACTTGGTATTGACTGGGCAAGTTAATGGCTGAAGTGGAACAGGAGCCCAATGTTCCTGACTTGATCCCAGTGTAGATCATGCCTCACCAACCAAAGGGAAGAAAAAGCATGAGGACACACAGACTCGAAGGGCAGATGAAATCATGGGAGGTCACGTCAGTGAGTTATGGCTGTAGATGGGTCGTCTGCTGGCTGCTGGGGTCAGAGGCATTGACAGTTCCGCCGGTCTGTTGGGGCAGTAAGCAGGGGCTCTGAGGTAGTTGAGGGGAATATCTGGGAAGCAGGAAGGGTTGGAGGAGATGGAGACTAAGAGAGCAGAGCAAACCAAAATAAGGTTGCACCTAAACTGATTTCTTTGGCCTTCTTTTTTTTTCTTCCCAGTAATTCAAAATTCAGATCAAAAATGTTTTTGTTTTATATTTTCTCTCAGTACCTTGCATTCACAGGTGTCCCCTCCCTGAAGCTGCTTCCCCGAAGCATTTTTACCAGACACCTCACTTCCTTACATTACTTGCCTTACATTCTTCCTCACCTCCAGTCCACCTCGCTTCTGTTCCCACTCTATTTTTGGACGTCACTGGCAAAGGTCAACAAGTCAGCCCTTAAATTACCCAGTCTTATGGTTAATCTTCCTCCCTAAGTCATCAAACATTGTTGGCCAATCTTTTTTTCTTTTTCTTGAAAACTCTCTTACTTCAGATTCTTTATAATAAGCTTGGCTTCAAGGGATATCCACTGAGTCCTTTGAACTTTTTTTTTTATAAAGATTTTTATTTATTTATTTGACAGAGAGAGACACAGCGAGAGAGGGAACACAAGCGGGGGGAGTGGGAGAGGGAGAAGCAGGCTTCCCGCGGAGCGGGGAGCCCGATATGGAGCTCGATCCCAGGACCCTGGATCATGACCTGAGCCAAAGGCAGACGCTTAACGACTGAGCCACCCAGGTGCCCCTCCTTTGAACTTTTTAAAAATACCCCATAACAATAAGAGCCCAACACACACCAGGTCCTGTGCATCGAGGCCCGTGATATGGCTGTGAACTGCACAAATACAGTCTCTGTGCTCAGAAAACCAGCATTTGGGTGAACTTTTAATACTTAACTCCCAATTATCACCTGCAAGGAAATGTCAGAACTTACTAGAATGCCTAACAGGGACTTTCATGACCTGGCCACTACTTCTTTCAGCCTGGCCTTTGAGAGTCCATGGCCTCCTGCAAACTCTTAGCTCCAACCAGGCCAGACCATTTACAGCTACTGTGATAGTCTCTGCCTTTCCTGGCCTATAGATCTGCCTCCTGAGCTATGAAAATAAGTTTCAGGCAACTTTAAAAGAAAATAACCAAGGGCACCTGTTGCCTCCGTCTGTTGAGTATCCAATTCTTGATTTTGGCTCAGGTCATGATCTCATGGGTCTCGGGATGGAGCCCCACATCGGCTCTGTGCTCAGCAGGGAGTCTCTTTGGAATTCTCTCTCTCCCTCTGCCCCTTCCCCTCTGTTCTCGCTCTCTCTCTAAAATCAATCAATCAATCAATCTTTTTTTAAAAAGCTAAACTTAAATGCCCAATTATATGGTTAGTCCTCAGTTTGCTTACTTCAAAGATGCAAGATTTTCCTTCTACACAGATATTTGAAAGAGTATTTTACTCATTCATTTATGCCATACAGATTTCTGAGCCCCTACCCTGTGCCACAATCTTTCTATGCAGAGATTAGTAACAATGTATTCATTATATCCAAGTCTGGGTCATTTTTTCTTTGGTTTTTTTTGTTTGTTTGTTTGTTTGTTTTTACAAGGACATTACATTTGCCCCTAGGTGAACCCTTTTCTTTTTCTTTCTCAACATACATGCTCAAAGGGAAATTATTAGGTATTTTCACTTCCTTCCATCCCCTACCCCATACTGAAATATTGGTTGCTCACGAGAAGTTGATTTCTGTGAAATTGTAAGCAATGTGCAACAGTATTCCACAAGAAAGAGTAAAGTTATTTACACAGGCCTGAGGCTACCTGCAAGGGTTAACCAGCCCTGGAAATCAACACCTGGATTTGTGGGATAAAAATAAAGGTTTGCGGGGCACCTGGGTGGCTCAGTCGGTTAAGTGCCTGCCTTTGGCTCAGGTCATGGTCTCAGGGTCCTGGGATCAAGTCCTGCATCAGACTCCCTGCTCACAGGGGAGTCCGCTTCTCCCTCTCCCTCTGCCTGCTCGTGATCTCTCTCTCTCATTCTCTCTCTCTCAAATAAATAAATCTTTAAAAAAATAATAACTTCCCTATTGAAGTATTAAAGCCACACTCCATAAATTTGGTGAATTTGGCAAATTGGCTTTGGGCATATTGGGTCTTGTTGACTTTATGTAAATTGCCCATTCAATGTATTGCATTTTCTCAAACTGAATTTTAGGCATTTGCTCACTTCTTCCTCCCACAACACAGCACTTAGTTCACTGACGTTTAGTTCACTGACGTTTAACAACAGTAAGAACAACCAGAAAACATTTATTGAATTTTTACTTTATGCCACCTCTAAACTAACGACTTCCAAAATCAGAGTCCCGGGGCGCCTGAGTGGCTCAGTTGGTTAAGCGTCTGCCTTCGGCTCAGGTCATGATCCCAGGGTCCTGGGATCGAGCCCCGCATCCGGCTCCCTACTCCGCGGGAAGCCTGCTTCTCCCTCTCCCACTCACCCCCTTTGTGTTCCCTCTCTCGCTGTCTCTCTCTCTCTGTCGAATAAATAAATAAAATCTTTAAAAAAAAAAAAATCAGAGTCCCTGTAATGAGCACTGGGTATTATATAAGACTGATCAATCACTGACCTCTACCTCTGAAACCAATAATAACGTTATATGTTAATTAATTGAATTTAAATTTAAAAAATAATGCATCAATATTAATTCATTAATTTTAATGAGTGGACCATACAAATGTAAGATATTAATAATAGGGGAACTATGTATGAAGGTGGAGGATGTGGGGTGAATATATAAAACTCTAAGAAATATCTGCTCAGCTCTTCTACAAATCTAAAATGGAATTTGAATAAAGAGATAATAAATAATAAAAAAATAAAATAAAATTTAAAACACTGAAAGAATAAAAATAAATAAATAAATAAATAAATATTTGAAAAAAAAATAAAAAATCAGAGTCCCATAGGCCAAGATCCTGCACAAAATCAAATCAGCAGCAATCATCAGCATCCTTTGAAGATTTGTAGGAAGGACAAACACACCCTCCTTCCCCCCACCCCCCACCCAGCTTCACCACACCCTACTGCATTATCTCTGCCCCCTTCATTCATTTGTTAATTTATGGCCCGAGGACATCTCTGTTTGCAACCCCTGAAAGTACGATATCAAATTTTAAGGTCAAAATGGTCAGTTGGTATTAAAAGGTTAAGTTATGGGGCCTCAATTAAGTCTTTATTGATTTGCCTGTCATCAGAGCACTACACTGTCCCCACCTGGACTGCATTTGTCTTGTTCACCATTGTATCCAGGGCCTAGCACTGTGCTCGACACCAAACGGGTCTTCAGAAATATTTACTGACTATTTGAATGAATGATGGAACCTTTTCTCCATCCCCATTATGCTACTTTACCTTTCAACTTCCCTGATTCCCCTGCTTCCAATTTTACTTCCATCCAATGTATACCATTTTCACTCCACTGATCTAAAAAAAAAAAAAAATCTTCACAGATTTATCTTGCCAAAGGGCTCAAAATTCCTCAGTTTGACACCTAATGCCATTGATGATCAGGACCCTACCTGCCTTTCCAGACTTACCTTCCTTCACTCAACTTCACAATGTTCCTTCTTGCAACAACAAACTGCTTCTAATTCTCAGGACACACAATGCTCTATCTAGATCCCAAATGTTCAGATTCCCCTCCCGATGGTAATCCTAGGAGACTATGGGGGATGTTGCTTTATCAGCCCATGCTCACCCATCTCACCACACTCCCTGGGATACTATTGTCTCTGTACTTCATGATACTGCAGTATTTGTGTATTTGTGTAGGGAGGAGAGTAGAGTTTAAAAAGAGAATTTCCCCAAATAGATAACCAGTCATCCTAATTTAATGAATAGTCCATTTTTTTCCTCCTTAATTTTAAATGTTACCTTTAACATAAAGTAAACGGTTTGATATATGTCAGAGCTATCTCTGAAGTATCACTTTCCATTGATTTGATTTGGGTTTCAAATATCAGATGTTCTAGATTATTATAGTTCTTTTTAGTGTATCTTAATACCTGGTAGGCCAATCTTATGGGAAAAAATAGTATCTTATTGAGCTTTATTTTGCACATCCCCATTGCCATTAAGGTTGAGCATCTTTTCATGTTTCTTGGCCATTCAAGTTTTCTCTTTTAAGGATGTCTGATTCATGCCCTTTACTCATTTGTTGATGATATATATTGAAGCATTGCTTCTTCCAAGTTTTTCAGATTTATGGCGCCACTCATAAGAATGAAGTTTTTAATTTAGTTGCAGTTAAAATTTCTATCTTTCCCTCTATGGTTTTTAATATTTTGCTAATAAGTTTCTTTCCTTTCTCTCAAAGGTTGTCAAACTCTTTTCCCATATTTTCTTTTTTTTAATAATTTTTTAAAGGATTTTTATTTATTTATTTATTGAGAGAGAGAGAGAGAGGATGAGAGGCAGGAGGGTCAGAGGGAGAAGAGGCTCCCCGCAGGGAGCCCGATGCAGGACTTGATCCCAGGATCATGACCTGAGCCGAAGACAGTCGCTCAACCAACTGAGCCACCCAGGCGCCCTCCCATATTTTCTTCAATGTGTAGGTACTAGTCCATCCAAAGGAGAGAGAAAGTATAAAGGGTGAGAGATTTCTTTGCCAACCCAGAGGGGATGGCAACATAGGACAAGTGGAGGATGAAGACTTTAGCTACCCATGTCACATGTGAAGGGGGTGAGTTAGAAAAGACAAAATCCTTTTGAATCTCCTCCTGACATCTCCAGTTGACTGTGGGTTCTTAATGGATTGACATAAACTACTCACATTTGACTGAAGCTCTCCTGGTACCTTTATCTGGATTCCTTATGTGGCATGATAGTCTAATGGTAGGGCCCTTCGGTCATGGCTGTACCACTCTTCCCCACCATAATCAGGGGTGTGGGGAGGGGAGGCACAGGGCACTTAGTAACTTGCTGGGCTCAGACCATGGAGGTGGAAGATATGAAGTTAAAACCTAGCTTCCTTTGACCCTAGCCATTTTGCCTCTTCAACAACTTCTATCGTAACATGAGTTATTTCTCCTGTATCTCCCTCACTGCAAATTTAACACCAGGAGAGAAATACTGAAAAACAATAGAAAAACAATAGCCTAAAATGAGGGAAGTTCTTGAAAACTTTTGGTAAGGTTAGGGTTTGGTGAGAACTGTACTTTGTAGAGAACTGTAGGTCGAATTTGATAGAGGGAGTGCATGTGGGGGGGGAAGTGGTGGTGATGTAGGAAATGGATGGGGTCCAGAGCCGAAGGGCAATAAAGAATTCTTGAGACATGTTCAGTGCAAAATATGGTTTTATTAAAGAACAAGGACAGGGGGCGCCTGGGTGGCTCAGTTGGTTAAGCGACTGCCTTCGGCTCAGGTCGTGATCCTGGAGTCCCGGGATCGAGTCCCACATCGGGCTCGCTGCTCGGCAGGGAGTCTGCTTCTCCCTCTGACCCTCCTCCCTCTCATGCTCTCTGTCTCTCATTCTCTCTCTCTCAAATAAATAAATAAAATCTTTAAAAAAAAAAAAATAATAAAGAACAAGGACAGGACCTGTGGGCAGAAAGAGCTGCATTGGAATCAAGAGGGTGGGCCATTATATACCTTCAAGTTGGGAGGGGGTTAGGGACAGCACAAGCCTCCAAGGTATTTTGGAAAGGTTTTCAGGACCCTGAGGGGGCTAGCTATTATTAGGGAAAGGTCATTTATTACTATTTAGTAAAAACTCTGTCATGAGACCCTTCAGATATATATCAGTGGGTCCTATGCTTGGAGGATAATTGTTAACCTGTATCTTGGGGGACAGAGATAAAGAAGTTTCCAAAGGAATTTTTGTATGTTAAAGTAGACTCACAGGATCCTGAGGTCAGGCTAAGATTTGCCCTTAGCAAAGTATCAAGATGGAGGCAGCTGAGTCCCTAGGGGAATGTCCCTCTGCCTGTTTCAACGACTTGTCAGTGGGCTGTAAGTAGTGAGGAAATTCAATAATTTCTCTTCTGCCTTTGTTTCCCACATCAGTAGAACACAGGAAGGAATGACCCAAGGAGGACAGAAATTAAGCCATGGTTTAATCCAAAAGGATGAGAAGTAATGTTAATCAATAGAACTCTTGGCAGCTGACTAGATATGAAGGCAACCAAAGAGAGGGAGTCTGGGTTCCTCAAAGAAGGAAATCAGGGGCGCCTGGGTGGCTCAGTCGTTGGGCGTCTGCCTTCGGCTCAGGTCACGATCCCAGAGTCCTGGGATCGAGTCCCACATCGGGCTCCCTGCTCCGCGGGAAGCCTGCTTCTCCCTCTGTCGCTCCCTGCCACTCTGCCTGCTTGTGATTCCTCTCTCTCTCTCTGTGTCAAATAAATAAATAAAATCTTTAAAAAAAAAAAAAAAAAAAAAAAGAAGGAAATCAATGTTAACATAATCAGGGCAGCCTTGGTGAGGACTGACTCTGTGGATAAAAGTGGACTTGTCTTTGAAGTGTGGGTGTGACACCTCGTAAAGATGACCAGCAGGAAAGTGGGGGGAGGGTAAGGCTGGAGACATTGTTTTAGTCATCCAGATGGAGGCAAAAATTGAATCTCAAAGGTACTACAAATACAGAGAGAAGATCATAGGAAAAACCTGTATCTAGGGGACAAAAAGTAAAAGGAAAGCTGAGAAAGCAGAGGTATTTAGAGAGAGACAAGAACCAATAAGTTGGTGTGATGAGAAGAAATTAGGACTAAGAAAAACTGTTTAGGACTGGTAACCCAAATACTGACAGGCACTATGGTTTATCTGGGAAATGGACAGTGTCACCTATTCTGGTATTAATTCTTTAATACATAGCCCAGGGATGCCTGAGAGGATCAGTCAGTTAAGTGCCTGCCTTCAGCTCAGGTCATGATCCCAGGTTCCTGGGACAGAATCCCACATCGGGCTCCCTGCTCAGTGGGGAGCCTTCTTCTCCCTCTGCCTGCTTGTGCTCTCTCTCTCTGACAAATAAATAAAATTGTTAGAAAGAAAGAAGGAAGGAAGGAAAGAAAGAAAGAAAAAGAAAGAAAGAAAGAAAGAAAGAAAGAAAGAAAGAAAGAAAGAAAGAAAAAGAAAGAAAGAAAGAAAGAAAAAGAAAGAAAGAAAGAAAGAAAAAGAAAGAAAGAAAGAAAGAAAGAAAAAGAAAGAAAGAAAGAAAGAAAGAAAGAAAGAAAGAAAGAAAGAAAGAAAGAAAGAAAAAGAAAGGCTGGAGTTAAAAGCAAATGTAAAAATAAAGAAATAAATAAAACATAGCCCAACACACTCATGTAAAAAAATGAGGAAAGAGAACCTTCCCCATGTCAACTGAAGAAGTTATGGAAATATTCCACTCCTCATACTAAGGCCCCATATTAAGACTTAATACCTAACCTAACTGCAGTTTCATTCTCCACCCCACCCCCCCTTATGTAACCTTTAACCAATCACCAGAATTTCTTGGTCAACACCTGGAGGTAATCCCCAGATAGACCCCTTACCCTTTACCTGGGCGACATTGCCTAAAGCAACGCAATCCTTGCTAATAAATTCCTATTTTTATGCCCTCTCTCTGCCTTTATTAAAAAAAAAAACAAAAAAAACTTTCCTTTTCCGCAGCTCAGCTGAGCTCCTTTCTACTTGCTAGATGGGTGCTGCCCCATTCATGAACCCTTCAATAAAGCCAATTTGATCTTTCAAATTACTAAGCTGAATTTTTGTTGTTTAACAGTGACTGGCACAGGCTTAGGCCAAAAATGAGTAGCAGAGCTGGGACTTAAACCCAGGTCATCTATTCCACAGCCCCTGCTCATAAGTGCTGTGCAGTATGGTTCCATACATCTTCACTAACGAAGAGGAAGAGCATCACTTCTCTTGGACTCGCGGTTATTGGAGGCGGAAAGCACCACCTATTCCAACACCGTTCTCATAAGCCCGGGAAAGAGCCACTCACAGAGGGGGCTCTCCCCTGTGGGATGCGACTAGCCCAGAAGGCCAGAGCCCAGCGAGCCCCGCTGCCGGAGTTCCCGAACCCGCAGGTGCTTCCGGGTGCCGGGAAGGAGGAGGGAGCAGGGAGGAGCGCTCGCCCGAGCCCCGTCCCGCCTCCACCCCGCGCGCAGCGGAGCCCCCGGTCTCAGGTTCTCGGCGGTGTGCCGCAACGATGGGGACGGCAGCAGGCGGTAATGCGTACTTCCAGAGGGGCAGTCTGTTCTGGTTCACCGTCATCACCCTCTCCTTTGGGTATTACACGGTAAGGGGAGCGGCAGCAGAGTGCAGCCCCGCGAGGAGAGCGAGCACCCCGCCCCGCCCCCCAGCGCAGGACCCGGGTCAGCCGGCCGGAGGGGTCGCGCAGGCGCAGTCCGGCTCTGCGCGCCCGGAGCCCACGGGGAGGGGAGCAGGCCCCGGAAGCAGACGCAGGCGCACTTGTCTGCCTGCGCCTTTCGCCTCTGCCCACGGTCTCGAGAAACCAGTTACCCAGGCTTTCTCGGTATGGGGGCGGGGGCGGGTACGGCTCCCCATCCCAAGACTCAGTGTGTAGATCTTTCAAGATGGTGGTGACGAAGTCCGAGGCCGGCAGGGCTGCTTCCGCCTACTTCCGTCCGGCCAGATGTTTGCCTTCGCTGGTCACCATCCTGGCACTGGGCTATTTCGCGGTGAGGCGTGGGGCGAGGCGGGGCATCTCTCTTGGCCGCCGGGCCCTCGTAGGGCGAGAGGCGCCCTGGTAGCGAGGTCTTATTATTTAAATTGGAATATTATGGAGCTGGCAAGTGCTGCCCCTTCCGTTCCTTTTGGTTTTGGAGGGTGCAGTGATATTTTATGCTTTATTTAAATCTTAGATGCATAAGACATAATGGGAGAGGTAGTACTGCTCTTGGCTGAGATATGAATGGTACAATAAGTTTTGGACCTGTTGGCACTTAATTCTCAGAAAAACCTAAGCTGGCAGAGATTACAACATAGAGACTAAGGGAAAGTTGATCAGATTACAAAAACCTAATGTGATTAAGTAGTTGCTATTAGCACTTCACAAACTTGATGTACTTATTTTCCAGCTCTGTGAAGTGGATCATTCCCAGTTTTAGATGTAGGAAAAGTGAAAGAAGGAAAAAGGATTCTAAATTAAGTGGGGGGTTTGGCTCAAGCCATAGCTTCTGCAGTAAAGAAGCTAGCCAGGGCACAGAAACTTAAAGTTTATTAATAATCTGTATAAAATAATGTTTTTGGTGGAATTCACTAAGAATAGGAGTCATCCCGTCTGGGCACTGAGTCTGATAACCACATAGCTTCCTCCACATAGATCTCCCACTGGAATAGCTTTTAGAAAACAGAAGTGGAGGGGCGCCTGGGTGGCTCACTCGTTAAGTGGCTGCCTTCGGCTCAGGTCATGATCCCAGGGTCCTCAAGCCTGCTTCTCCCTCTCCCACTTCCCCTGCTTGTGTTCCCTCTCTCGCTGTGTCTCTGTGTCAAATAAATAAATAAAATCTTTTTTTAAAAAAAGAAAAGAAAACAGAAGTGGAGAATGGAAGCCCAGATGACTTAGTTCAGAGATTCTGTGGTCTCTGGTTTTTCTTGTAGAATCGGGATTGTTTCATAGTCTCTCTCAAAAATAAACATTTGCTGATTTAAGTGACTTAATAGGTATTCTGTGCCTCTGGTTCTCTTGCAGTGGGTTGTCTTCTGGCCTCAGAGTATCCCTTATCAGAGCCTCGGGCCTCTGGGCCTCTTCACTCAGTACTTGGTGGACCATCATCATACCCTCCTGCACAATGGGTAAGCAGGGCTCTGGAAACGGGATGTGGACCCTGCAGCTCAGTTCCACTGTAGATCTGGAAGGCCTGCACTTACTTGCCTTTAGATACCTTAGAGTGTTGCTGGTTCACATTAAGGTATTGAGGTTTCTGTGTTAGATTTCCTCAGCAGATAACCATCACCTTAAACTATGCTGACTTTTGTTTTAGGTATTGGCTTGCCTGGCTGATTCACTTGGGAGAGTCCTTGTACGCCATGGTTTTGTGCAAGTAAGTGTGTTTAATAGTGCTTTAGCGTTTTTCTCTTGGTATCTAATATAAGTTGAGAGTAGCCCCATTTAAATAATTCATGGGTTTGTAGGCTGAGAACATTCTCAGGGTAGAGTTGAATCTCCACACCTAATACTGAGCCCAGCTCCGAAGGAGTACTCGGTAACTATTTAATTAATGGATTCATTTCGTTTGTGTTAGTTAGTTAATTATTTAACTACTTGATTTAGATGATTTTTCTCATTAAAAAAAAATTCTCTGTATGGCTCCACCTATAGCAAAAGATTTGGGGGTTGCCATGTATTTTGAAAAAGAGCCAATTTATTGACGTAAGCTGATGATTCTCTTTTTTTTTTTTTTTTTAAAGATTTTATTTATTTATTTGAGAGAGAGAGAATGAGAGAGAGCGAGCACATGAGAGGGGGGAGGGTCAGAGGGAGAAGCAGACTCCCTGCCGAGCAGGGAGCCCGATGCGGGACTCGATCCCGGGACTCCAGGATCATGACCTGAGCCGAAGGCAGTCGCTTAACCAACTGAGCCACCCAGGTGCCCCAAGCCGATGATTCTCAATCCTAGTTTCACAACTGAATCACCCGAGGAGCTTTTTGAAATATACATGTCTGGTGTCCAGACCCAGAGATCCTGATTCAGTAGGCCTGGCCTCTGAAATGGGAATCTGTTCTTTTTTTCAAGCTCCACAAACAATTCTGGGATGCATTGCAAGTTAGAAAACCTCTCAGTTCGACCCTACTCAGCAGGTGCCAGTGTAAGTTAATACTGTGTGAGGGCCCTAGGAAAGACTCTCCTGACATTAGAACTTCACGTAAGCACGTGCAGACAGTATGGTGTCATGAAGAGGTGCTTACAGTCATGCCAGATTACTTCGCAGTTAACTTCTGGTCAAGATGAACTATCACCTCTATTACTATTGTATTACTTCTAAAAGGGAGAAATAAGATCCCTTATAACAACCATGTTTTAAAATAAAAGTAATATTTATTGAGCGTACACTATGCCAGGTACTTGCTAAGTGCTTTAAAGAGATGATGTTACTCTATCTTCTGGTTTAGGAAACAAGCTGGCCTTTCTAGGAGAGGAGCGGAAAGCAGCTCTGTTCTCTCTCAACCCCTTTCCAGGTCTTCTTACCCTGTGGGTTGTGGTCTGCTTCCCACCGTAGCCCCGGATGAAATCCAAAGCACTTCCCTAGGTTTCCCAGTCACTATCTGATACCCTCCAGTCTAGTCCAGTCTGTTTATTAAAAGCATAGACTGGTCCCTAAGTCCCTCACGCAGCTGGGGCTCAGCAGCCTGCTGTGGGGAAGAGAGAACCGTTGGTGGCTTCTCTCTCAGGCCACCTCCTTTTCCTATTTGCTAGCAACAGCTGCTTATGGCCTGTTGAGGGGACAGCAGTTAGGGGACACAGGGCACAGTCTGCCGTGTGGTCGGGCAGCTGGCAGCTATGGATGTCGCATACCCGGTGTTTGCTTTTTTCCTCCAGCGGGCCCTGGTGGAGTTTTGAGAAGCCAGCCATCATTAGGGATCCCCCTTCTGTAGTCCCTTTGATGGTTCCTTCAGATGCTTCCTCCAGCCTGCCCCTGGCCGATTCCTCTTCCTTTTTCTTTCTTTCTTTTTTTTTATTTTAAGAGTTTCTTTATTTGACAGAGAGAGCAAGAGAGCACGAGCAGGGGAAGCGGCAGAGGGAGAGGGAGAAGCAGGCTCCCCGCTGAGCAGGGAGCCCGATGCGGGGCTCGATCCCAGGACCCTGGGATCATGACCTGAGCCAAAGGCAGACACTTAACCGACTGAGCCACCCAGGCGCCCCTGGAGGGAATTTTTCTTTTACTGAGATCTCTTCTATCCTTCAGTTAGGGCCTCTGGGACAGGGTCCCTTTTAAGCCCACTGTGCCGGTGGCCTTCCAGCAGATCGGGTGGCTCACAGTAGCAGCTTCCTCATCCCTCCAGTGGGATAAATCCACAAGTACATGCAGTTCTCACTGCAGCTATGTATCTTTGATCTTCCATTAGGTAAACTATACCTGAGTCTTTAAACTTTAGAATCAGATATTAATCTTTTCCCCCAAATTCCAGGGGACTTAGGTCAAGCTCTCCAGGTGGTTTTGTTGATGCTGTTCTTTGAACTTGACTTACAACAGGAAATGCCCCAGCACTAGTACCTTTGCAATGGTCCCTCAGCCTCACAGTGAAATCTTAGCTTCGAGGTGTGTGGTCTAACCCCTCGGACACCGTTATTTGACACCCGTTCTCTTGTGGCATTTGGAGCCTCTAAATAAAACCAAAGGACTCGAATTTAACACCTTGCTGTCCAGGTCTTTGAAGGGTGGAGGGAGGGGCGCCTGGGTGGCTCAGTTGGTTAAGCATCTGCCTTCAGCTCAGGTCATGATGCCAGGGTCCTGGGATTGAGCCCCACATCGGGCTCCCTGCTCAGTGGGGAGTCTGCTTCTCCCTCTCCCCGCTGCTCATGCTCTCTCTCACTATCTCTCTCTCTCAAATACATAAATTTTTTAAAAAAGGGGAAGGGAGAGCTTAGGTTACTATTACTGTGCTTTTGAAATCATTTCTTTATGGTCTGGCATGTTGTAGTATATCACTTGTCCCTCTACATCAGAACAAATACCCCTTTTGAATTATGAATGAATGAATACATTTAGGTGAATGTACATTTGTAGCCTCCCAAATCACACTATCCAGCAATAAAAAGGAATTGGTGAATTCCTTTTAACCAGAGATTAGATTGGACTATATGTTTGACGTCATAGCCACCATAGTATATGTACATATAGATGTAAACTCTTCTATAAATTTTTCCATTGTCACATATGCCTATTTTTCCATGTCTGTACCTATGAATTTACCTCATTCATTTTATTGGTGCATAGTATTCTATTATGTGCATGTGCCTTAGTGTATTTCACAAATCCCCCCTCTGATAGACTTTTAAGTCTCTCACTTTTATTATTATAAGTAATACTGCATGAACATGAATTTCTCACACATTTTGGCCCTTCCGTTGTTGCTGAAAAAGGAAAAGCTTTCAACATTTTGCCTAAAGTTTTTTCTAGGTCATGTAGACCTCCTTTATCAGAATAAGGAAGTTCTATCCTATTTCTGAGTTTGCTGAGAACTTGTGTTCAGAATTGATGCTGTAATTTTTCAAATGCTTCTGCATTTATCAAGATGATCGTATGATTTTTCTCCTTTAATCTGTTAGTGTGGAAAATTATATCATTTTTACATACACTGTTTCTAAATTTTGTTTTAAATTAGAAGTCATCCACATGAGACTTCTTTATATACTGATGAGACTAGCAAGCCATTCACTTCAATTGGGTCATTTTCTTTTGAGCTTTGTTTTAAGCAGTTTAGTTTGAATGACTGCAACAAGTGTTTATTATTACTATGTGCCAGGCCTTTTACTAAATACTTTGTGTATGTTATTTCATAAATCATCTCAAAACTTGCTGAGATAAATACTGATATCCCTATTCTTTTTTTTAGATTTTTATTTATTTATTAGAGAGAGAGGACAAAGGGGAGGCAAGGAGGGGGAGGAGCAGACTCCTGGCTGAACAGGGAGCCCGAGGAGGGGCTCAATCCCAGGACCCTGGGATCATGACCTGAGCTGAAGGCAGACACTTAACTGACTGAGCCACCCAGGCGCCCTGATATTCCTGTTTTTCAGAGGAGGAAACAGATTCTGAGAGAGAATGAGTGACTTGCCCAGCGTCACAGGTAGTTGTTGGCAAGCTGGGATTTACATTTGTTCTACATTCAAAACACTTCCTCTAAAGCCATCCTGGTGCTGGAGCTTTTTAACCCTATCTGCTCTTCAAAGCCTCATGAGAAATGGTTTTATAATACCGTGCCCTGGGCAGTAGCCACACTGCATCTGAGGGAAGAGTGTACCGTCCTAAATGCGTGCACAAAAAAATGAAAATAAACCATGCGAATTAAGAAGCTGGAGGAAAATAGCAGAATAAACCTAATGAAAGTAGAAGGAATACAGTTTTTTTAATGGAAGACAGTAACTCTTATGAAACCATAACATTAAAATTCTGGTGGCTAAGTTTTTCTTTTTGTTTTTTTTAGGTCTAAAGGCATCACGGATGGTCGGGCTCAACTACTCTGGTTCCTACAAACTTATCTCTTTGGGATAGCATCTCTCTCCATCTTGATAGCTTACAGACCAAAACGCCAAAAACAAACTTAAGGAAGATATCCAAAAGCTTTCTTTACACTTTTGACATTCAACTTCACTGTTTTGGGGGTGGGGGAGATGCTGGGGGATGCTGAGTTTACTTGATCTTTCTACTTTCCAGAAATTTAAGACCCTCTAGTTATTCATTATTCTTTCATACGCTCTGGTTGAGCTTGACTAGATGATAGGAAAGGATTTAAGCTTCCCAGTTCTGCAGACTAACCTGTTTGGCCGAGGGCTTCCAAGCTACCTGCTTGAGGTCCTTGGCCATGTTGGTGCTCCTTGTAGCATCTGGTTTAAGCTGTGTCCTAAAACTGCTTGTTGGTATAACTTTGCTCCCACCTTCTGACTAAGACACCTTACCCTTACCACCCCATCTTAGCTCTCCTTTCCCCCAATTTTTTCCACCTTTCTGAACCAAGACAGAGTGACATTTCCCCAACACGTCAATTCCACATACACTAGGCACCTGGGAAGCAGGATCGTATCCTCTCCAACTTTCATTTCTCACACACCAAGAAAGATAAGATAAGCAAGTGCCTGGAATGGGCCAGGCCGAGCAGTAACCTAGAGGCACAGAGGACACGCTGAGTACCTAGAGGAGAGGATCGGGAATGCCTTCCCTGATGGAGCCAGCCAGAAGCCATCCTGCCCTCCACTCAGCCCCAGGGACACAGCACTGAGGTGTGCAGGGTCTGACGGCCACTACAGATGGCTCCTTCCGGTCAGGACCACAGCTTAGCTTGATTTTTTCCCAGCACCTGTGCCATGGCCTTGCTCACAGGTGTCCGTCAGTGTTTTCTCAACCACAGACTGACACTGAATCAGCTTGCCGTTTGTTCAGCAGCATTCCAGCTGTTACCTGAAAACTGCAGAACCCACTCAGTGTAGTCTCTTCTCAAAGAAAAGCACAGAAGTGCCCTTGACTGGTGGTACCCCCTTTCTGTGGGTCCCCTGGTAGGAAACCTGTGTCTTTTTCACACTCGCCTATTCTTAGTCATTTTCTCCAGACTCTGTAACATCTCCTTCCAGCTCCAGCTTACTTAAACACAGACGTTCCTGAGCTAGAGATTCTAACTGGAAGCTAGTGACTACCTCTCCCATTCACCTGACTAGACCTTTTTACTAGTGACTGGTCAGGGCAGGAGGGTCACTGACTCTGTCCCCTGACCTTGGCAGAATGACTGTCACCTAGGAGCCATTAGGGTTCCTTTCTTGGAGGACCACCTAGGCAGTCCCTAGTTCTCTAGGGACTAGACCTTATTTTCCTTCTATGATGCAGTAGGGCACGTTCTCTATGTTAAGCAAACATTTATGAGAGACAGCCCCTTCGCCCCAAAAAGAGACCGCAAGTAAAAGTACAACCCTGAAAGATTATGGGCTATGAATTGTTTCTGGTGGAGATGACTTTCTACAACTATATCTCAGTTTTTCCTGTTTCTCTTGTCATGAAGGGGTTGCCTTTTAGTAGAGAAAAAAATTTTTAATCATCGAGTTAAACATCATGGAAATCCAGATTTTTTAAAAGCATGGTCCTCTCGAAAGAGAAATAGTAATGACAGTAATATTAACAGTGACGGCAACAATATGGCAGATTATTGAATGAAATGAATTAACTTGAATAAATGCTGTGAATTGTCTTCTCTATTCAAATGCTTTTTGTTATGTCCATTTTGTTATATTGTCACACATTTGATTCTACTTTTTTCCAAGTAGATTCTATTATAGAACTGTTTGAACAGTTCAAATATCAAGGCTTTTGGGGCACCTGGGTGGCTCAGTGGTTAAGCGTCTGCCTTCGGCTCAGGTCATGATCCCAGGATTCTGGGATCGAGCCCCGCATCGGGCTCCCTGCTCAGCGGGAAGCCTGCTTCGCTTCTCCCTCTCCCACTCCCCCTGCTTGTGTTCCCTCTCTCGCTGTGTCTCTCTCTGTCAAATAAATAAAATCTTTAAAAATATATATATATTGGGCGCCTGGGTGGCTCAGTCGTTAAGCGTCTGCCTTTGGCTCAGGTCATGATCTCAGGGTCCTGGGGTCAAGTCCCACGTTGGGCTCCCTGCTCAGCGGGAAGCCTGCTTCTCCCTCTCCCACTCCCCCTGCTTGTGTTCCTGCTCTCGCTGTGTCTCTCTCTGTCAAATAAATAAAATCTTAAAAAAAAAAAAAACATATATATATATATATATATATATATATATCTCAAGGCTTTTTTCATTGATAATGTAGAATGCCCTAATTGTAGGGCATATTGCCTCCTCGTTATGCTTATAGAGCTGCCCAGAGCCCACCTCACTCCACGCACACTGAGTCATGGGTGGACATGAGTGTCTCCTTTCATTGTAGGATTTGTCCTTTTTATTTATATTTCATTCAGCATCTGATACAGTCAATGCAGCAAGTGAGAGGAGTATTTTTACTTTTTAAATGCCAAAAGTATAAAATCCTATCATGACTTACAGCAAATGGTGAGGGTCATTTTATAGCCCCATAAACTGCATCCCATCGAGGTGAAGTAACCCCACATCACACAGAGGCCAGACTCCAACTGGATCTTGTGTTTCTCCCATCCTCCGCAGCCTAGGAGCGTAGAAGTTAAGTCTGTGAAGCAAAAAAGAACAGAAAAGTGGAGACATCGTCTTCGTGCTGAAGCTGTAATGGTGACATGGGAGAAACATCTTTGTTGAGTTCAGATGAGAAAAAGCCAGAAGCCTCTCGATGGAAGCAACCGTGGAAGGCAGACAAACTATAAACTGTTTTCTTACCTCCTGCCCCTACCCTGAAGATGTCAGGAGCACGTATAGTTTGGAAGAACACAAAAGGACTCCTGGAAGAACCCACAACTAATGACCTCAGCATTTCAACAGTAACAGGCCAGTGTGCAGTGTTTTCTCGTAAACATCCCGCTTGTTCAGGACCCCATGCAATCCACATCTAAACATGTTTTTTAAGCCGTGGTTTTAAAACAAGGCTTGGGCTTAAGAGGTCATGTTCCAGATGTGTAAAGAGGTTCTTGACCAAAACAACTTGTTTTGAGAGCCCTACATATTTACACGGAGGGTCTGAAAACACAAAAAAGTTGGAGAACCTGCCGTTGAGATTAGAGAACACAGTGCAGTCACATTTTTATCTTTGTCTGGGCCCTTCCTGGAGCCTTTTTAATCAAAGCTCTTCGGTTCGCATAAATATCATTTATCCCATTACTTCATTGGCACAGGCAAAAAGATGCTAGTAGGGCAGCTGAGTAATATATTTGTAAAGGTGTGAGACCTCTCACTGCAAGACTGCTTATCCACATCAAATTGGGAATTAACTGTTCTCTCTTTATCAGTGTTGGACAGTGAGAGACTGTAATTATTTCACATTTCTCTATGAAGAAGAGATCTATCCTGATTCCACAGTGGATACTTGAAAATCGTATTCAAAATACTGTATATGTAATTTCTTCTTTTTAAATTTATTTGTTAGAGAGCAAGAATGCACAAGCAGGGGTAAGCGGCAGGGAGAGGGAGAAGCAGGCTCCCCGCTGAGCAAGGAGCCCGATGGGGGATCCCAGGACCCTGGGATCATGACCTGAGCTGAAGGCAGACGTGTAAGTGGTCGAGCCACCCAGCTGTTGTCTCCCATATTTGTAATTTCTATAAACATTTTAAGATGGCTCCTAAACTTTTTTAATAGGGTTGAGTATATCAATTGTCTCATTTTTGTTTGCAGTGAATCACGAAAGTGGATTAGGGAAAATGTCTTTGGCACCCTGATACTGTTCAGGGAAATGTTTATGACAGCGTCAGGGGTGGGAGAGTCTGCGTCATATGTATGAATGGAGGTCTCGATCCTTGGATTCCCCATGAAGAGATTTACGTAGGGCTCCGTGCTCCAATAAAGACAGCCAGCAGGAAAGGAGCAAGCACCGAGCAGTTTATTAGTGGGAGAGGAGACAGGTTCCTCGGAGTGGTTGTTTAGGAACTGGATATTATTGGGTCTTTCTGGGCTGGGAAGAGCTGTGAAGTACAGTGGGGTGGTCTCTAAAGGAGGCTGCCTCCAAACTTTTGCAAAACTCCTCCCACAGGTTGGGAGGGGAAGTTTTTGACCCTGCAAGCTTGGTCCCAGAATGGTCAGGGCAGCCTTTCTCCATGGATGGAGCCGTACCTGCAATGCAAATGAATTATAAGTCTAGGAATTACCCTGGGGCAGAGATGGAAGAGGAGAGCGCATGTTCTGCACGTGTGGCTCTTGATCTATCAGACCCAAGGTCTTGGAAGCCACAGGTCGGGATGGTTGAGCTCCCAGGCTTACAATGTGTAGCATTTTTTAAATCACCGTCCCTGGGGCGCCTGGGTGGCTCAGTCGTTAAGCGTCTGCCTTCGGCTCAGGTCATGATCCCAGGGTCCTGGGATCGAGCCCCGCATCAGGCTCCCTGCTCAGCGGGAAGCCTGCTTCTCCCTCTCCCACTCCCCCTGCTTGTGTTCCCTCTCTAGCTGTCTCTCTCTCTGTCAAATAAATAAATAAAATCTTTAAAAAAAAATAAAAATAAATCACCATCCCTGCCTCCGGCTCTAGTCTCTATCATTCCCCTTCAAGGATTGGGATTCTGCTTCAGGGCGTTTTTTCCACTGCTCAGATCTAGCTTCTATCTAACAAAAGAACTTTCACTTTTTCTTTGTACCAAGCTGTTGCACGAGATGTTCCTAGTAAACAGAAATTCGTTAATAAAAATTGCCACTAAAATCGAAATCTGGACGTTACTATAGATGAGAGTATTGGCATCAATAATATAGAGAAGCATTCCCTAAACCTCAGGCATGTAGGGACCACCCCCACAACACTAGTTATGTCTACACTACACATAATTCGCTTTAAAAAATCTTCCTAGGCAAGAATAACTATGAAACGCCGCGCTTGGTTTGTTCATTATACTTTTTCTCTGATACATACGAGAATAACGCACAATCATTACCTAAATCACCATGCACATCAATGATACAGTCAGCAAACTAGTAACAATTTAAAAGTATTACACTACTTGATGAGACTGAAGTGTGGCATTTAACCTGGCTCTAGCCACAAGATTTTAGGCAAGTTTGTCACCTTTGTGGATCTCAGTTTCATGATTAAAAAAGAGTAAGAATAATTTTACACTGTGGCTGGGATGACAATAGTATGGTAAATTTAAATGAAATAATCTAGATAAAGCAATTGTAAAACTATAACATACCAAATAATAGTTTTACTGGAAGGTTGGTAATCGCCAGTGATGCATCCTGTGCTGCTCAAACTTGACCATGCGGATGGATCACGTGCAATCACGTGCAATCACATGCAATCTCACAGAAACGCAGGGAGGTTCTGTGTGTGTGGGCGGCGTGGGCTGGGAGCAGGAGGATAAGTTAACTCGTCATGACATTAAGTTGAAATAGTTGCCTTTTTAAGGGGAAATATACTGATAAGTTTAGGAAAATAATTGGGATAAATAAACATGAACTGAGGAATTAGGTGCAAGTGCCATACGGACAAAAATAGGGTATATAATTGCTTTTATTTGAACATTTTTAAGCCTTCAGAAAAGTTACATGAGTACAGAGAACATCGACGCGCCCTTCACCTCCCAGGTTCACCAGTTAGTGACATTTTGCCATATTTGCTTTATCCCTCTCTTTTTCTCCCTCTGCATATAATTGTTTCTTTTTCTGCCCTGGGTCATTTGAGAGCATTTGCAGACACCAGGGCACTTCACCTTCAGCTGCATCTCCTAAGAACACAAGCGTTGTGTTACATAATTGTTACACCCGGGAAATTGAACATTATCCTCTACACAGGACAGATGCAAGTCTCCCCTACTGTGCTGATGATGTCATTCAGAGCCTCTGGGACAGTGGGGGTGGGAGAGTCCTGGATCCCATCCAGAATCACACGAAGTATTTAGTTGTCAGGTTTCCTTGGGCTCTTTCATCTAGAAGCATTCCTCAGCCTTTTGTTTTTGTTTTTGTTTAGCCTTTAACGACTGACATTTTTGAGGCACCCAGGCCAGCCATGTTGCAGAATGGCCCCCAATTTTGTCTGCCTCCTCGTGATCAGACTGAAGTTAAAGGCTTCAGGAGGAGCACAGCCAGGTCCTTTTCAGTGCATCAGTTCAGAGACATGCGGGGATGTTGGTCCCATTATCTATGATCCTAAATTTCATTACTTGGTTAAGTTGGTTTTCTCCATTTTAAAGACCTCTTCCTTTCCTTTGAATTACTACGGGGTGTGCGGGCTGATACTTCTATACCACAGGGCCACGTGTTCCCCATGGTTGAAGTATCCACTGATGATTCTCACCTCAACCAATTTTTACCATGATGCTTATAAACTGGTGATTTTCCTATTTCTGTCATTTCTTTTACATTGATTAGTGGGCATTCTGCAAAGAAGAGATTTCCTTCCTCCCTGCTCCACCTACTTTCATTTATTTGTTCATTTACTATTGGAGGTATCACTATGAACTTACGGATTCTTTTTAATTTTATATATTATAAACCATTTCTATCATTATTTATTTTGATGTTCCAAGTTGGCCCTTCAAGGTGGTTCCTGTGTCCTTTTGAAATGCCCTTATCTGTTTTTGAGTCTTTTCTTTTCTTTTTTTTTTAAGATTTATTTATTTATTTATTTGAGAGAGAATGAGAGACAGAGAGCATGAGAGGGAGGAGGGTCAGAGGGAGAAGCAGACTCCCCGCTGAGCAGGGAGCCCGATGCGGGACTCGATCCCGGGACTCCAGGATCATGACCTGAGCCGAAGGCAGTCGCTTAACCAACTGAGCCACCCAGGCGCCCTGTTTTTGAGTCTTTTCAACAAACTGATTTTCCTACCCTAGCCCTAGAATCAGCCATTTCTCCAAGCTGTTTGGCTTCCTAATTTAATTGAAGAAAGGTATTTAGAAACTAAGATCTGGTGTGTTCCTTGCTGTCAAGGGTGTCTTTGCGGTAGTATCATTCAGAGGACAGACTTAAGAATATAGGTTTTTGTTTTGTTTTGTTTTTTAATCAGGAGTGTATGCTGATGCTTGTCCCTGCAATTCTACCCCTCGGGGCCCTGCCTGTCCCTGTGCCACCTCCGCCCACAGTGAGAGCCTTGGTTTGCACATCAGGGTATTTTCTCCATCACTCAGTCCTACAACACACACAAAATAGTTTCAGAAGAGTTCAGTTCATCAGCCAATATTACTACAAACTTTTTTTTTTTTTTTTTTAGATTTTATTTATTTCAAAGAGACAGAGCACAAGCAGGGGCCGGGGGGCAGAGGGAGACGGAGAAGCCGACTCCCTGCTGAGCAGGGAGCCTGATGCGGGACTTGATCCCAGGACCCTGGGATCATGACCTGAGCTGAAGGCAGATGCCTAACCGACTGAGCCACCCAGGCACCCCAACAACAAACTGTTTTTGCACTCATTTGATCCTTTCAATCATTATGACGTATGTTATGGAGTTATATTTATTGTCTCCTTGTGAATATGCTATTAATTGGTTTGGTATTCAGTTAGGTTTTGGGCTCATTTGCTAATTTGTATTCAATTTCAGGGCTTTCTTTTTCCCTAGGCTTGTTAATTTTATCTTACATCCTTTAATATATAAGATATTGACAAAGTTCAAAAGGCAAAACTATATAAAAAGGTGTATTTGGAGAGGTCTTATTCTGTTCTCCATCCCTACCCTCTCCCTACAGGTAACATGAGGGGGAAAAGTTAAACATGAAATCTCCTGCCAAACCAGAACATCCTATCCACAAATGTAGAAAAGAAAGAAAACCATTTTATTATTGAATAAGCTCTAAACCAGACTATGGTGTGCATCTGAGCATGAGATTGCAAAGACAGAAAGAAATCTCACCCTTCTTTTTTTTTTATTTTTAAAGATCTTATTTATTTGACAGAGAGAGACAGTGAGAGAGGGAACACAAGCAGGGGCAGAGGGAGAGGGAGAAGCAGGCTTCCTGCAGAGCAGGGAGCCCGATGAGGGGCTCGATGCCAGGACCCTGGGACCATGACCTGAGCCGAAGGCAGACACTTAACGACTGAGCTACCCAGGCGCCCCAGAAATCTCACGTTTCTATGCAGCCAAGCAGATAACACCCCCCATTCCACACACATTCTCAAGACAAACCACAATTAGTCCTCGCAAGAGGATCCGACAACTCCCTGTGCTGTATTTTGTTCATAGTTCCCCCCAAACTCACATGGTCATTGGGGTGACCACCCATATTAATTACCTTCATCATAAGGGAAGATAAGACATCTATCTCTATGGATGAGCAGGTAGTCACATCTTGGAACAAGGCTCCTAGGCGAACCCTCCCATGGTGACCAGGGGAAGGGGAGGAGGGGGAAGGGAGCATTGTCCTTGAGGTTTACATTTCAAAGAGATGGCTCCAGCCTTTCTTTTCTTTTCTTTCTTGAAGATTTTATTTATTCATTTTAGGGAGGGAGAGAGAGAGAGAGTGCACTCAAGCTGGGAGGGCCAGAGGGAGAGGGAGAAGCGGGGCTTGATCCCAGGACCCTGGATCAGGACCTGAGCCCAAGGCAGACACAAGCACCCCAAGAGGGAGAAAGAATCTGAAGCAGACTTCGCACTGAGTGCAGAACTGGACGCAGGGCTCGATCTCACAACCAGGAGATCATAACCTGAGCCGAAACCAGGAGTCAGAGGCTTAACTGACTGAGCCACCCAGGAGCCCTGGCTCCAGGCTTTTAGCAAAAACATTGCTGGATGCTACTGTTGTCAAGAGGCTTAGTTAGCTTTTCTTGCACAGCAAAGGAAACAGTCAATAAAACCAAAAGACAACCGACAAAATGGGAGAAGATATTTGCAAATGACATATCAGATAAAGGGCTAGTATCCAAAATCTATAAAGAACTTATCAAACTCAACACCCAACTAACAAATAATCCAAGCAAGAAATGGGCAGAACACATGAACAGACATTTCTCTAAATAAGACATCCAAATGGCCAATAGACACATGAAAAAGTACTCAACATCACTCGGCATCAGGGAAATACAAATCAGAACCACAATGAGATACCACCTCACACTGGTCAGAATGGCTAAAATTAACAAGTCAGGAAACAACAGATGTTGGCAGGGATGCGGAGAAAGGGGAACCCTCCTACACTGTTGGTGGGAATGCAAGCTGGTGCAGCCACTCTGGAAAACAGTATGGAGGTTCCTCAAAAAGTTGAAAATAGAGCTACCCAATGACCCAGCATTTGCACTACTGGGTATTTACCCCAAAGATACAAATGTAGTGATCTGAAAGGGCACGTGCACCCCAATGTTTATAGCAGCAATGTCCACAATAGCCAAAGTATGGAAAGAGCCCAGATGTCCATCGACAGATGAATGGATAAAGAAGATGTGGTATATATACACAAAGGAATACTACTCAGCCACCAAAAAAATGAAATCTTGCTATTTGCAATGATGTGGATGGAACTAGAGGGTATTATGCTAAGCAAAATAAGTCGATCAGAGAAAGTCAATTATACGATCTCACTGAATATGTGGAATTTAAGAAGGCAGAGGATCATAGGGGAAGAGGAAAAAAATGAAATAAGACAAAACCAGAGAGGGAGACAAGCCATAAGAGACTCTTAATCTTAGAAAACAAACTGAGGGGGTGGCTCAGTCATTAAGCGTCTGCCTTCGGCTCAGGTCATGGTCCCAGGGTCCTGGGATCAAGCCCCACATCGGGCTCCCTGCTCAGCGGGAAGCCTGCTTCTCCCTCTGCTTGTGTTCCCTCTCTTGCTATGTCTCTGTCAAATAAATAAATAAAATCTTAAAAAAAGAAAAAAAAGAAAACAAACAGGGCTGCTGGAGGGGCGGTGGGGGGATGGGGTGGCTGGGTGATGGACATTAGGAAGGGTATGTGCTATGGTGAGCGCTGTGAATTGTGTAAGACTGATGAATCACAGACCTGTACCCCTGAAACAAATAATACATTATATGTTAATTAAAAAAAATATATATATATATAAAATTTAAAAACCATGAGACCCTCCCTAAAAAGAAGAGGCTTAGTTAGCTTTTATATAAGGTTTATATGCATATCAAAAGGATAGGGAAAGGATTCATAAATACAGTTTACTCATAAGTACATGGATAAATACAAATATATTATTATGTTATATATTATATATTTATTATTATATTATAAAAATTATATATTCACAAATACACTTTCTTAAGGATACTCTAAGAAAGAAGAAGGAGGAAAAGATCCTCTTTACCTTTTGGCAACAGGGAAAATTCAATCTTATTTTTATTTATTCTTTGATCTACACTTTATTTACCCTTTTATTTATCCTTACCCATAACAGATATCGTTAATTTTGATTTATCCCTCCTGTGTGTAATTTTGCAAATGAAAGCAAATACGTATTCTTATTTTGCCTTTTCCTTAGGTGTCAATTCCTTTAATAGATGCCCACCATGGAGTAGATTTTCCAGACAAAAACGGGCTCTTTCACAAAACACCTGACATAGGATTTGGGGGGCCCATCCCTGGATAAGTGGTAGATCAAGCTAAGAACCAAATTTTGAAAAACTTTCCATTTTCTAACCCTCTAGAGTCCTCTAAAATCTCAGTGAAATGAAACTGTTCCCCTGATATGACCTCAGAATACCCAAGTTGAATAAATTTACCTTAATTTTCTTGCTACCGGGAAATGAAATCACCCCAAAAAAGACAAGATCTAATAAAGAGAAAGCTCCATTAGAGGGAATCTTGCAGGGGTGCCTGGGTGGCTCAGTCGGCTAAGCGTCTGACTCTTGGTTTCGGCTCAGGTCATGATCTCAGGGTCGTGGGTTCGAGCCCCACATAGGGCTCTGCACCGATTGTGGAGTCTGCTTAAAATTCTCTCTCTGTCCCTCCCCTGCCTGAGCTCTCTCGAAAAAGAAAAAGAAGGAAAAAAAAAAAAAAAGAGGGAAACTTTCAGGTACTTTACTTTCCAAAGTAAAAACATAGCACCCCCCTGAGAGAACTGATTAATTAGTAAGGCACATTGCAATCCTTTATTGCTGTTGTTTCTGCTGAAGAACGAAAGGCATCACGGTGTAATGGAGTAGGGTCCTTGGCTTTTGAGTGACAGCTCTGTCCACATTGTTACCCAGTACATACTACCAATGTCAACATGCACAAGTTTCATTGTCTCTTTGAGTCTCAGTGTCTACTCCCTTCTTGTTTTATTGCCTTTTATCCCCATGTCCCTTCTGCCCCCATTCCCAGGCAACAATTCCAACACGTTGCTGTGCATGCATTCGTGCTAAATGTACATTGTGGTTTTGTGAGCGAGTGTCTTTAATGTAAATGAATCTATTGTGAGATATTAGGACTTAAAGACCCGATCATGTTGGAATATGTCAATTGCTACTAAACTTTGGCTTCTTGAGAAGGACTTCCAGGACAGTGTGAGTTTAGTAACGTAATCTGATTTTCATTTAATTTCTGACAATTTGCCCACAAGAGCTGAGTTGCTCACATTCCATGTTGCTCCCTTGGAGGGGGAAAGATCTGTCTCCAAAACAGTGTGAGAAGCAGCTGGAGCCTGTCTGTGAACTGGCCAGGTAACAATAGAAAAAGAAAGTTCAGGCTGGCCAACTAGCAGAGCTCAATTTGGATGCCTCCACAAATCTGCCTTAATTTTGCTCCACTTAGAATGGCATTAAACGACACAGGCTATGAGCTGAAATCATGCTTGGCAGACCACTCGTAAGCAGAATGCTGGAAGGGACTGCAGAAATTTTTAGCTGGACACCCCCCTCATCTTACACTAGGAGAAACTGAGTGCCCGGGAAGCAAGGTGACCACCAATGTCATCCAGCCAGTTTGAGGGCAGACCTAGGTCCCTGAATCCTCCATATTTCACCAAGCTGCCTGCTAGCAGTGTTGGATGAAACATCCAAAGTCTTGTTCTCAACAGCATGCCTCACCGCCCAAACATTTTACGCATATTGTCCAAGAATGGTGCATAAAGAGTGAGAATTATTTCCATCACTGTTAGCCGCCCTAAAGCCCTCCATCCTGCTCATGTGATGGGTGCCTGCCTTTGATAGTGTCTCCATAGCAATGTACACATATTGCAAACACTCCGCAGACCTCGGGGCTTTCTTGCCATTGATGAAAGATGTGGCAATAATATATTGCATATGTGTATGGAATAGGGGTATTTATAGCATTTACGAAGCTTTAACATCTGCACAGTTGGCAAGCTTGCGGGGTGTATGTTCTGGGTATTACAGAGTATCTCCTAGGAAACTGAAAATAAATATATTATGGAATTTAAGTGTTCCATGTGTCACTAGTGTTGTCCTGGTGGCCTGTCACGCATGTTGCAAAACACACTGTTGGCCACAGGCCGGAATTCCTTAAGTCGTCCCATGATCTCCTTTGAAACTGCAGGGATCTCACAGAATGGCTTCTACGTTGATAATAGTAAGAGCAAACGTTAACTGAACTCTCACGGTGAGCCAGGTATTATGCTTAGAGCCTTGCTTGCATTCTTTCCTTTAAACCTCACTAACCCTTAGGAAGTAGGCGCCACTCCCATTTTCCCAGTTAGAAAACTGGGGCCTAATGAAATTGAGTAGCTCTTTAAAGTCAGAGCCAGGGAGTGGAGAACCAGGAATCAACCCTGGATCCCTCTAAGTCCAAGGTCTATGTTTGTAATGTGCATTCATGGCCCATTCGTTCTGGATGACAGATGTAAACACAGCATAAAATCATTCCTTGGTGTTAATATATTCACAGTGAAATACACAGCTCCACGAAATACATGTTCAAAATGGACTCCACCATCTAATTCCTTAGATAGAAAATATTCCACCTCTACTTCAAGCAAGGGATCCATTTGAAATGTCTCTTTGAAATGGCACCAAGTAGGAAAGATATTTCCATCTGAATGTGAGTCTGACCAAGGACTGGCTAGAAGCCACGGGGGAGATAGCCCCAAGGAGCTCAGCTGTAACCATCACATCCAGACCAGGTGGAGCAGGGAGGTAAATGGACACTGGCCTCCAGGGCCTGTGAGCCAGAGACCAGATATCTTCAAGCAGGATCAAGGTGAAGATTAAGAGGCCACTGGGACTGGAGGGGGCGGGGCAACCTAAAGGGTGTGCCCAGGAATAGAGCGAAGCTGAATGATCCATGTGATATTGAGGCAGGGGAGGGGACTGTCTTGCAGAATGTAGCAAGGACAACTCGACCTTATCCTGGGGTCCATGGGTGGATCAGTGAACCTTTAATATGGTCTGGGATTCAAAGAGGCCCAGCAAACAGAGCCTGGGGCCTCCAGGAATTGTTCTTTGGGGAAGGTGGGGGGGGCACTGGTGGATGCAGCACCAAGGCTCTCAGATGCACTAAGGAAAATAGACTTAGTAAGACCGGAAGGCAGAAGAGGGTAGCAGATGCCATATAACTAGCCATGCAATACTGAACAAACCATTTCACCTCTTGAACCTGGGTTTCCTCTTGAGGCAGTTAAACTTGATGATTTATAAGTTTCCAGCTTTAAAATTCCTTAAAATTCCAGAAGCACCATTCACGAGTACAACAATTTACTGGGATAAGTAGTGAGTTCCCCGTTACTGGCAGTATTCAAGAAGAGTGAGACTAGCCACTTGTCTAGTATCGCCCTAGAGAGAATTCCTACATTAGGTAGGAAGTTAAGATCGTTGAATAATAAAAACGATAATAATAATGTTATTATCATTAAGTAGGTAACACGTGCCTATGTGCCCAGCACTGTTCCAAGCATTTACACACATTTACACCCATCTTAACCACCGCCCTTCATTCCACCTCCAGCCTCTGCGGCCGCTGGGCTACGCATGCCTGCCCCTGGCCTGGGTTCTGAGTGTGAGGCCGTGCGGTGGAATGCAGGCGGCAGACTTGGCAATAAGGCGGCTGAGAGCAGGAAGGACTGGCCGTCCGTGCGGGGAACCTGAGATGCCCTGGGCCCCTCTCACCCACCACCTCCCTTCACAGAGGGGAAGACTAACGCCCAGAAAGGGTGAGCTAACTATCCAAACCCACACAGCGGGTTGCCTGCGTGGCTCAGCCCGCGTCTGCCTTCCGCTCAGGTCATGATACTTCGACGTGGGATCGAGTCCCGCATCGGGCTCCTTGCTCAGCGGGGAGCCTGCTTCTCCCTCTGCCTGCCGCTCCCCCTGCTTGGGCTCACTCTCTCTTTCTGATTTAAAAAATAAATAAAAAATCAAACAATTAAAAAAAAAGTCAAACTCACACAGCAAGTAAAGGGCAGAGTTGGGAAACCAGCTGCCTCGCGTCCTGCCTTCCAGGCCAGTGCTTGACGTTTTGTTTGGTTTTGTTTTTAGCGAAGCCGCGTTACTGCGGTGGCTCACGCTATGTCGCTGACAGTCCCTGGGTTCTGAGATCTGAAGAGACGTATTTTCTCATGAAGGCGCACGGCTCAACCACAGCAAATGGGAGATTCACAAGCCTGGTACTTATTTAAAGTTCAATTCCTGTCTATTCTAAAAATTCTAATCTAATCCCCCCCCCCACACACACACAACCAGATTTACCTCTCACTGAGCCTGAATCAGCATTTCTGCTTTGAGGCAAATATCCTCACTAAGATCGACCCAAAATGACATATTCCTGCCTACCATACATCTGCCCCAGCCATCAGCCCACCAGAATTCCTCCCCGCTCCCTCTGCTTATCTGCTGGGGCTGCGACTTCCTGCGCACATGGTGGCCCGGAGGGGACAGCCATCCCTGGAATGCTTAGTTTACAAACTAAATTTATACCTCAGTCGGAAACATGTGACTCTCCCATTTAAGCTTCACAACACACAAATAATTCAATATATTCTAGGTTCATAAAGGAATAAAATCTGCGGACTGGTAGGAACAGTTTAGAATTCTCCACTCATCTACCCTTTCAGTCCTAGGGAACTGAGTTAAAAGCAGAATTATTCCAGGGCAAAGATACTTGCTATACTTTTTCCTTCCTTTTCCCCTTCCTTCCTTCCTTCCTTCCTTCCTTCCTTCCTTCCTTCCTTCCTTCCTTCCTGTTTCTTCTTAGTTCAGTGGTTTTCAGATTTGGGGTGCAAAATTCTCAATGTCAGTAGGATTTAAAGAGTGTCTAAGGCCTGTGTAACTTCAGGGCACAAGCTGGCTGTGACCCCCTTAGTAAGGTGCCCTTCCAGAGTGTTGGAACACATCCACAGTCGAGAGCAGGCTCTGGAGTCCAGGGTGACCTTGGGCAGGTTTCTTATCCCTTCTCAATCCCATTTGTAAAATGAGGGTGATGACAGGGCTCCCTCACAGGAAATGTTTGCTGAAGGGGGTTAGTAGGTCTGGGCCTCTGCACCCTGGTCTCTGGCACCTGCTACATGTCCCTCTTTGCTCTCAGATGAACCTAGAGATTGTCATCAGCATCACCCACAGCTGGAGTCATGGCCACCTCCACCTGCCCTTCACACCCAGAGACTGTGCCCAATGCCACAAAGCTGGGGCCCGAAGCCCTGTTCTCCATTGCTCACTGGACCAGGGAACTCTCGAAGTTTAGGGAGGCAGGGCTCAGCCCCTCCTCTGCTCTCTCAGGATGCTTTCTTTTTTCAACAATAAGTCTTGGAGGTGATTCCATGCTGGCATATGTAGATAGAGTTCATTCATTTAAACAGTTCCTTAGTATACCATATACCATTTTTGTACATTTGTTTCATTATCTATGGACCAGATTCTTGGAAGTAGAATTGCAGAGTCAAAGGGTATGCACATTTAGCATTGTTGTAAGGCAGATGGCCCCTCACAAAGGCTGTCCAAATTTACATTCCTACCAACAGAATATGAGGCTTACAACCTGATGTAAAGGTAGAGCCATCGGGACAACCAAATCTGAGCGATGAGTTAGTCCTAGGCCCATCCGAGTCCGAAAGGATGAGCCTTTAGCCCAGAGGATGGGAGGAAAGGCCACCTCCGTTAGACTGAGGATGGGCAGAATGGGAGCATTTCCGTGCCATTCCCCCCCCCGCCCCACCCCGCCCACTGGCAGCTCACAGTGACATAGGATGATTACTTACCAACCCAAGGTTGGAGGATGCTTCCTGCTATTGAGAAGGGAGAACAAAAACCTTTATCTCGATTCTGCAGCAGGGGAGATCACAGCTTTGGATCATGGACCCCTTTTAGGATTTGATAAAAGCATGGGAACTGTGCCCTGAGTACACACACATTCCCACCCATACATGTGCATGCAACTTTGCATATAATTTCAAAGAACTAATCCAAAATCTCAATGTACTTGAGACATCATGTAGAAAACCCAAACTGACCTTCTGGAGGGTGAGATACTCCATAGAGTCCCAAGCCATTCTAATCCTCCCAAACAACAAGGCCATCATAACCTGGGAGTGCCCACTGTCCCACAGCTCGTCATAGGTTCATAAGTGAGCCCACCTGAGCTCAGCAGAGACCAGCGGACCACTCAGCCGAGCCCAGCCCAAATTGGTAACCTGCAGAATCAGGAGCTCAAGAATGGCTAATGTTTAAAACCATTAAGTGTGGGGATGGTTTATTATACAGCGAAAGCTAACTGATAACAATTTCCATGAAGAACACTTGGGAATGCTATTGGGGGACACAAAAGAAGACTGGAACAAATGGAAAGACGTTCTATGTTCTTGAGTCGAAAGAATCAAGATCACGGAGATGTCGATTTTCCCTAAGTTATTCTATAAATTAAACAAGCTACAAAGGAAACACAAATGGGAACTTTTTATAATCAGATGAGCTGATTCTAAAGTTCCTATAGAAAAATAGAATCAAGAAGAATCAGGGGGAAAATCTAGAAGACAAAGAGGAACTATCCCTCTCAGATATTACAGGACATTACAAAGCTTCAGTAATGAAAAGCAGGCTCATGAATATACCAACATATCAGATAAACAGAGTAGGAAATCCAGAAACAGATCTAAGTATATAGCAGAGTTTGATACATGCTGAAGACATAATATGTAAAGAACTCCCACAATTCAATAAGGAAAAGCTTTACAAGACAATAGAAAAAGGAGTAAATGATATGAAAATCTAGGTCACAGAAAAGGAAATACAAATAGTTCTGGATTTTTTTTTTGAGATTTTATTTATTTATTTAAGAGAGAAAGCACGCATGTGAGTTGGTGGAAGAACAGAGGGAAAGGGACAAGCAGACTCTGCCCTGAGCTTGGAGCCAGACGTGGGGCTCGATCTCAGGACCCTGAGATCATGACCTGAGCCAAAATCAAGAGTTGGATGTTCAGCCAACTGAGTCACCCAGGCACTGCGGTTCTGGATATTTTAAAAGATACTCAACCTCACTCATACTAAAAGAAATTCAAATTCAAATTATCCTCAGAAAACAGTTTCCCATCTATCATGTTGAGGAGGCTATCTAAGAGTTTTATTTTTTTTATTTATTTATTTTTATTAAAGATTTTATTTATTTATTTGACAGAGGAGACACAGTGAGAGAGGGAACACAAGCAGGGGGAGTGGGAGAGGGAGAAGCAGGCTTCCCCCGGAGCAGGGAGCCCGATGCGGGGCTCCATCCCAGGACCCTGGGATCATGACCTGAGCTGAAGGCAGACGCTTAACGACTGAGCCACCCAGGCGCCCCTATCTAAGAGTTTTATAACATGCTTGTTGGAGCGTGTGTGAGGGAAAAGGCATTTTTACACGCTGCTGATGAGAGTGTATGCTGGAGTCACCTCTGTACGCCAGTGTGGCGTTATCAAACAAAATGGCAAATGCATACAGCCTCTGAACCAGAAATACAGATCTATTCTGATGCATGCAAATAACGCTTGGACAAGATTTCTCGCTGCAGCATTATTTGTGATAGGAGATAATAAAATCTTATGCAGCTGTAAAAGAAAAAGAAGTTCTTTTATGTGATGAAATAGAAGATCTCTAAAAAATAAGTGGAGGGGCGCCTGGGTGGCTCAGTCGTTAAGCGTCTGCCTTCGGCTCAGGTCATGATCCCAGGGTCCGGGGATCGAGCCCCGCATCGGGCTCCCTGCTCTGCAGGAAGCCTGCTTCTCCCTCTCCTACTCCCCCTGCTTGTGTTCCCTCTCTCACTGTGTCTCTCTCTGTCAAATAAATAAATAAAACCTTTAAAAAAAAAAAATTTAAAAAAATAAGTGGAGATAAATAAAGTGTACAAACATGCTAATATTTGTAATGAAACAGAATGTATGCATGTTTACTTGCTTATACATGAATAAAGTAACTCTTGAAATGTGTACAGGAGCATACATTTGTATTCTACTTGTGCGTGTTTTTTCCTAAACCGACAACACATTTACTCATCAAATAAGCTAGCAGATCTTATATGTTTAAATTTGTAAATGCAAATCCGTGTTTAACAAAATTGTATTGTTATGCTAATGAATTTTATTTTTCAGGTTATGTTTTGTAGTTTATGGCTTGAAAATAATTTCTAGGATATTTAGGTAACTTAAAACCTTGGACTGATTGATTTGATTAGTGTATATTCACTGGGTATATAGATTATTTCTAAGCAAAATGGGACACTGAGACACGCATACTAAGCATAATTTAAGTTTATATACTTTTGCTTCTTTTTTTATATGCTACAGATAGCCTATATCTTTGGGTCTCTTTTTTTTTTTTTTTTTTAAAGATTTTATTTATTTATTTGACAGATAGAAACATAACGAGAGAGGGAACACAAGCAGGGGGAGTGGGAGAGGGAGAAGCAGGCTTCCCCCGGAGCAGGGAGCCTGATGTGGGGCTCGATCCCAGGACCCTGGGACCATGACCTGAGCCGAAGGCAGACGCTTAACGACTGAGCCACCCAGGCGCCCCTATCTTTGGGTCTCTTAATGAATGTATTCATTTTTGCCACTTGGAGAAGCTGTACTATAGGGGATGCACGTGGCGGCAGAAAATTGTGTTTGTGTACTCGTGAATTCTGTTTGTCTGCTAAAATGCTAATGCGGGACAGTGGACCTTCATGAGTATTCCAATCTCTGGTTTTCTCTGCGAAACAGAAGCTGCTTTGCTTAAAAGTTATAATCACTAAGCATGATTGACACTATGCTAAGAACAATAGTTACACAGAAACTCAACTGTGTGTGCTTCTGTTTTACCAGGAAAAGAGTAGTTTTTTCCTAAAGCAGCAGGATTCACATTGGTGGGGGGGGGGGGGTTTGTTTGTTTGTTTTTGGTTTGTTTGTTTGGTGAAACTCCCTTAAATTCTTCAAGCATATTGAGGACACCAAACAGCTTTATTTGTGGGTTATAACTAGTGATATTTACTGTCTTGGAAATTGAAACCGAAAAAAATTTTAATGCTTGTTTAGTAATTCATTTGAAAATAGCAAAAATGAATGTGTTGCAAGTTAATAGCATCTTAGCTGTGTTACAAAATTAGTTCTGACCTCATGGGTCCTCTGAGATCAATCCTAAAGAGTCAGTTTATTGTAAAATATGAAAGAGCATAATGAAAAAAAATGAAACACAATGAATTTTGTTTGCCTTGGTTTATAACACCTGAGTCTGACACACTAGGAAATGTGTTTAAAATATTAGAAAAATTTCTTAATGTTGATGGCCCCGTTTTCTTGGTTTCCTGTTTTATTGTTACCCATAATATGGAGGGTTATTCTTTTTCCCCTGTGATCTGCCTAGAAAGCAAGGACTCCGAGTTTTACCAGAATATCTGACTTTTACGTTGATTTTATTATGTCTTTAATTGTTTAAGAAAACCAGGTTTCTTGCTTAGGAGAGAGCTAAAGTGCTTCACAGTCATATCATTTTCTTTAGTGTCACTTTCAAGTAGGTAGACAAGTGTTATTTCTCAGACACCCATGATCCTACCTTACGTGTTCAAATCTCCTGACGACTTTGGGTCCTTGCCTTCCTCAAATCAATCCTAAACATAAAACAAAGTAAAATTGTTAAGGATCTCTGAGATCTCCCAGAAAGCCCAAGGAAAATCACGAGAGATTTGTTAGTTCACCTTATAAAAAGAGAGGTGCCAGAAATAATTAGATCCATTTGATACGATACTGTCGATGAATTGCGTGGGAAGAGATGAAATTGTTTTTGATCAAAAGGGGAGGAAACCGTAGGAAATTTTCTTTCAGTGGAAAACTATGCATTTCCTGTAGCACCTCGTTCTGCATTTTGGTTTTGATTCCATGGGAGCTGATTTGCAGTCCTATAAAAAGGAGGTAACTGATAGCGATGAAAAATAATTCTTGTCCCTAGACATTCACATTCTGTCCTGACGAGTAGAAGTTCCCACTCTGGAAAAAGCTGGTTTTGCTTTCCATCATTCATTTGTTTCACTATTCCTTTACTTCTATACAGGCGTGCTTTTTATTTTTTTTATTATTTATTTATTTATTTATTTAAAGATTTTATTTATTTATTTGACAGAGAGAGACACAGCGAGAGAGGGAATACAAGCAAGGGGAGTGGGAGAGGGAGAAGCAGGCTTCCTGCTGAGGGACTTGATCCCAGGACCCTGGGATCATGACCGGAGCCGAAGGCAGACGCTTAACGATTGAGCCACCCAGGGACCCTATACACTTGTGCTTTTAAAACTTCTCCTTTGAACCAATTATAATTGGCCTCATTCCCTTATTGAATCAGTGAAATAAAATCTTTAACACATGTTTGTGTTATACCTGTTTGAGAGACACCATTTCACCTTTTTTTTTAAAAAAAAGAATGTATCTTTTTTTTTTTTTTTTTTTAAGATTTTTATTTATTTATTTGACAGAGAGAGACACAGTGAGAGAGGGAACACAAGCAGGGGGAGTGGGAGAGGGAGAAGCAGACTTCCCGCTGAGCAGGGAGCCCGATGTGGGGCTCCATCCCAGGACCCTGGGATCATGACCTGAGCTGAAGGCAGACGCTTAACAATTGAGCCCCCCAGGTGCCCCAAGAATGTATCTTTTAATAATGCATAGGACAGAAGCCCTGCTCATCACAATTCATTACAAAAGTAGCCTGGGGGCACCTGGGTGGCTCAGTCATTAAGTATCTGCCTTTGGCCCAGGTCATGATCCCAGGGTCCTTGGATCGAGCCCCACGTCGGGCTCCCTGCTCCGCGGGAAGCCTGCTTCTTTCTCTCCCCCTGCTTGTGTTCCCTCTCTCGCCATGTCTCTCTCTGTCAAATAAATAAATAAAATCTTTGAAAAAAAAATGGTAGCCTGAGGTATTAGAGTTTAGTTCTTTCCCTAATCCTCCTTGAGAACACCTAGAAGACAACTGAAAGATCAGTAACTGACATTGACCTTTACTGATGTAATCTGGCCCTTTCCAGCATGGGGTAGCCTTGGGCAAGTCACTTCCTTTCCCGACACCTCCCGACCCTTCTAGTCGGGTGTGCCTACAATAATCCCTTCCCACTCTGTAGCCCCAGCTGGGGCTGGATCAAGGGTCCTAGCCCTAGAAGACTAGCATCAAACACGTGTGAAGTCTAGACAGCAGCATGCAGGTGGGGGGTTTGCCAGAGGAGAGTTGATAAAGGTCAATACCAATTTTCGTGATCTTTCAATTACTGCCTACAGGCTTTCTCAACTAGGATTAAGAGAAAGAATTAAACTTTTTTTTTTTTTTTTGGGCGCCTGGGTGGCTCAGTTGGTTAAGCGACTGCCTTCGGCTCAGGTCATGATCCTAGAGTCCCGGGATCGAGTCCCGCATCGGGCTCCCTGCTCAGCAGGGAGTCTGCTTCTCCCTCTGACCCTCCCCCCTCTCATGTGCTCTCTCTCATTCTCTCTCTAATAAATAAATAAAATCTTTAAAAAAAAAAAAAAGAATTAAACTTTTTTTTTTTAAAGATTTTATGTATTTATTTATTTGTCAGAGAGAGAGAGAGAGACTACAAGCAGGGGGAGCGGCAGGCGGAGGGAGAAGCAGGCTCCCCAAGGAGCCCGATGCAGGACTCGATTCCAGGATCCTGGGATCATGACCTGAGCCAAAAGCAGGCGGTTAAATGACTGAGCCACCCAGGCATCCCTTTAATGCCTGAAGTTTAGAGATTGCTCTTATTCTGTTTGGTTAATGGGGGTTGCTCCAGCAGCTGAGCTGAAATGAAGACAACATGAAGATTTTTTTAAACTTTTTTTTATTTTAAGTTTTTTTGTTTTTTTGTTTTTTTTTAATAGAGAGAGAGAGCACGAGCAGGAAGGGCAGAGGGAGAGAATCTCAAGCCGACTCTGTGCTCGGTGTGAAGCCGGATGCAAGGCTCCATCTTACGACCCTGAGATCACGACCTGAGCTGAAACCAAGAGTCCGCCTCTGCCGCTCAACCAACTGCGCCACCCAGGAGCCCCCCAAACTTCACTGAAGTATACATATGGTCATTCTGAGACTGGAACACACCCGTGTGATCAGTGCCCAGATCGCACTGCACAACATTATGGGCCCTTGAGGGGCCCCTCATTTCTTTGCAGTCACCTGCCAACCAAGGCACACACGAAGGGACTCAACACCGAGTTCTTGAAGCATGGGTTAATTTTGCCTGTTCTCATACTTTGTGTAAAGTGAACCATACAGAATTTTTTCGTGAAAACTTCTTTCATGAATTGTATTTTTCTAAGATTCACTCGTGTTGTTGCATGCAGGGGTAGATCTGTTGATGATCTAGTCAGCTGTCGATGGGGATTTGGGTTGTTTTCTGCTTCGGGACTGTGGTGACGGTGAAGGTCTCTATTCCTGTCCATGTCTTTTTGTGACCATGTGTTTCCATTTGGTATACACCCGGGAGTGGAAGTGCTAGATCATATTTATTTCTGCATCTATCAATCTGCCTATGTATACAAAGCCATGGGTTGAGGCTGATATTTCCAGTTCTGATCGAGCACAGCAGGGCTCATTTTGCCCTTCCCCCTTTCCTTATTTGCAATTCCTTCCTTTGACAGTGAGGAACCTGATAAGTAAATACATTTACTTATTTTCTCAATCCGAGAATACCCATAAAATAGCTTCAGAACTGTTCTTTATTTTATATTCTTTAGTCTGTCAGCTGAGAGGCCTAGAAGCAATTACACCCTGGTAGCAAGGAGCGCACCCAGCACCAAAATCCTGGTTTCTAAATACCATTCTCCAAGACAAGGAGCCAGGTTCCTTGGAGAAATGACTGAGTCCAGGATGAGAGCAATGGGAATATGAGATGAGCCCGAAACATATTGTGGTTTTCAGGAAGTAAGGAAGTGCTCAGGATAGAATGCGAGTATTTCAAAAGGACACAGGAGCCAACTTGAAGATGCTCCTAGTGGCCATATCTTGGACAATTTGAGCAACAAAACAAATAATGTTAGTAATGGATTATAACCCAGAGAATAAAATAAATATCCATGAGTCCACACTGAAATAATTGAATAAATACATAAATGGGAGAGAAGGGACTGCTCTTCCTTCCAATTGAATTTCAACTAATCAATGCAGAAGGAATTATGGAGATAGAAAATCACTTTTGGAAAGCCAATGGTAATAAATATTGCAGATAAGAATCAGCAATGAATGCTAAATTTAGTAGGTTGAAAGTATGATGTTTACTAGGAGAACTGTATAGTCTCAGAGTATCTCCCCATAAGATACTTGTTACTTACAAAACAAAATGCAATAATTTAGAGTGGAGAAAGAAACTTGGCAGACATCACCTTTACCTCATCATCCTTCCAAGTTAACATGACTAGTAATGAGACACGACAATATCACATGTGCCTCCTGATCTGATGCACTGGGAAGGACACAACATCACTTCTGTGGGACTCTCACCAAAAACGCATAACCTCAAGGCTCAGCATGAGAAAACATCAGACAGACTCAAGGTGAAAAACATTCTATAAAACAATTGGCCAGGGGCGCCTGGGTGGCTCAGTCGGTTGGGCGTCTGCCTTCGGCTCATGTCATGATCCCAGCGTCCTGGGATCGAGCCCTGCATCGGGCTCCTTGCTCTGTGGGAAGCCTGCTTCTCCCTCTCCTCCCTGTTTGTGCTCTCTCACTGTCTCTCCTTCTCTCTCTCTCTCAAATAAATAAATAAAATCTTAAAAAAAAAAAACCAAACAATTGGCCAATACTCTTAAAAAATGTCAAGGTTATGCAGGAAAAAATAACTGACCTGGATTCTTAAGATAAACCCTCAAAGTTCTGAGACACACACAAAAAGCAGCTGTTCTAGATTAAAGGAGCCCAAAGACACATGACAACTGAATGCACTGTGGGATCTCGGATGGCATTCTAGACCAGAATGAGAACAGTAGGGGGACAATTGGCAACATCTGAGTAAACTGTAAATTCTTTAATTCTATTACATTACTGTTAATTTCCTGGCTTTGCTAATTCTTCTGTAGTCATTCAAGATGTTAATATTTGGGGAAGCTGGTAAAGCCTATACAGGAACTTGCTGTATTATTTTCCTAAGTCTAAAATTATTTTGAAAGAAAAAGATTTTTAAAAGAAGAAGGGGATTGGGTATGATTGTCTCACACTTCAGCCAAAAACCCTTCCAGCACCTCTGCCCAGAGCATAAAGGCAGAATCTCTTGAGAGTGACCTTCAAGGCCCTCCACAATCAGGCCAAACACTCCCCCCACCGATCTCGAAGGCATGTAGTAACAGTGCTTAGAAAAGTCCTCGTGTTGGGGCACCTGGGTGGCTCAGTCGTTAAGCGTCTGCCTTCGGCTCAGGTCATGATCCCAGGGTCCTGGGATCGAGCCCCGCATCGGGCTCCCTGCTCTGCAGGAGGCCTGCTTCTCCCTCTCCCACTCCCCCTGCTTGTGTTCCCTCTCCCGCTGTGTGTCTCTCTCTGTCAAATAAATAAATAAAATGTTTAAAAAAAGAAAAGAAAAGTCCTCATGTTTAAAGATCACCTTCATGGGGCCGGGACTTTGAATCTTCCTCTGGAAGCAGCTTCTGCTGCTGGCTCTTACTTGGTCAGCAGTTGACTTTCCTGACTCCTTGGAAACCTTGAACTCCCCCTGAGGGCCCCTGCAGGCCTGTCAGGCAGTGCTCACACCCTTTCTATCCTCAAGAAACTCAACCTGCAAAGAAGGCAAGGAAAGAGCGGTGCCAGGAGCAGGAGCTCTCGGGAAAGCAGACCAGAGGCAGGCAGGGGAATTCAGTTTCTGCCGGGAGGGAGTGTTACTGTTACCCTCTCTTTGCTGGTGAGGAAATTGGAGCTTAGAAAAAGGAGGTCATCTTCCTAAGGCTACATAGCCAGTGAGGACAGAGTCAGGGTTTAAACCCACTTCCTTCCCTCTCCTACAGACGGATTCGAACTGAAATGCTTTGAATAGTCAGCCAAGCAGGGTCCTGAGACAGTTTACATTTTACCCCAACTCCAGCCTCAAGCAGCAAAATGAGATCTCCCTAGAAAGCAGTGGGGCACCTGGCTGGCTGGGTCGGAGGAGTGTGTGACTCTTGATCTCGGGGGTTGTGGGTTCAGGCCCCATGTGGGGTGTAGAGATGACTTAAATAAATAAACAACAACAAAAACTTAAAAAAACTTAAAAAAAGAAAGCACTGCAGACAAGATTCTCAAAGAGCTAGGGGAGATGCCAGCTGACCCCCACCCACCGAGCCATGGAGGATGCTGGAATCATGCATCACCAACGCATTCTCGGGAAACGTCAGTGCCTTTTATGATGACCTGAATGGACATGGACCAATGTGAATCTGCCAAAATATCTCAAAGCTGAGCAGGCAGGATACCTTGCCAGACCCCATTAGGCTTCAGAAAAGCCTGATTCATGGCCTTAGAAAACACCGGCTGGCAAGCTGCTTGCCAAGCTCTGGGATGACCACTGAACCCACCTCCTACAGTAGCCGCTGAAAGTCACCAAGAAACGGAGCTCATGGGGCTTCCAACTCGCTGATACAGTTGGAATCAGTGAACGTCAGCTCTCGGGGCTGTGGTTACTGATAGTATCATTGTTAATATTAAACTTCTCCCCCCCCCCACTTCTTGTCTCCCGTACTCAACAGACTTTCCCATCTCCTTACATCTTCTCCCATCTGGGAAAATTCAGGACTGCATGCAAGAAAGGGAGTAGAATTAAAAACAAAAGTTCTTAAATTTCAACTTGTCCGTTCCCACCTACCCCTACCCCCCACCGTGTTCCACTTGGCAACGGAGACATCCGTGACCATATCCCACAGGTTCGCTTCCTCTGACCACCGCCTGCAGGGTGCTCAGCTAGTAGCCTCCTCCGTCTGTGTGGAGAGGAGGTGGCCTGGCTCACCTAGCCCTGAGGTCTTGCCTGTGCCGAGACAGGAAGACAAGGAGGCTTTGTGTGGCCCAGCTCCGACACTTCCAGCCACTGAGGCCCTTTCCACGGGGCTGAGAGATGGCCGGCCCCCATTTCCTGTCTCCCTTGGCCCCTTGCCTTGGGTGCCGGCTAGGAGAGCAAGCCTCTGCCCGCCTCCCCTCCCTTTGTCCCCGGCAGCACAGCCGCGGTAGGAGGCCCACGCATTCTGCAGGGAGGCCTGTGGACACATGGGCTCCCTGGGAGCAAATCCCCACATTTCTACATGGGATCTGTGTGACATTGGGCCACCTCTTAACTTCTCTGAGCCTCACGCTGAGGATCTTGATGCAACCTGCCAGGGTGACAGGAAGTGTTGAATGAAAAGGCTCTGCAAGTTACAGCACTTCATTTATGCGGGATGCTATGGGTGTTTCCCCTTGACTGCCAAGAACTTGCCACTCTGAGCCCCCAAATACCCCATTTGCCTTTTACTCACCTCCACCTCCCCTCAGACATCCTAACTACCTACTTACCGGCCTGGGACCTGAGAGTCAAGAGGCCTGATACGACTTAAAAGCGTGGATTTTAGAATCAGATCTACTTGGCTTTCCACCTGGGGTCGGCCCCGCTCTGACCTTGACCAAGCATATCTTATTGGAAAAATGGAGGTAAGCATACCCACTTTATAGGTTTATTGGCACAAGGATTAAATGAGAAAACCCATGGACAGCCTTTGCCCAAGACCAGGTTCCAAGAAGGTCAGCAAGTAACAGAGTAACAAGACACAATGACGCTCATTGTCACTCGTCCCCCTGGCCGCCGACTTGCCTTGAGGCCTGGCACAGGGTTGACGTATTTCCCTACTTCCTGGCACTGATGCCAGTTTTCCCCATTTTTAATTTTATTGGTCATTTCTAGAGAATGTTGGAAGGAGGATATTAACAAACAGTTTAATGTCGTCTGGCCCAGAAGTTTTCCTGTGCGTGTTTAGGCTGATTTCTGTTGGTAACGTGGAACTAAATTGATTTCCAGACATTCATCTCAGTCCAGTCAGTTCATGCAGTAACTCAGGTTGTTCTGGTTCTGCTGGATTTTCTAAGAAGGCAATGGACCCTTCTGCTATTAGGCACATTGTGTATCCTTCAGAATTGTGCTTCAATTGTGCACAAATTTCCTTCATTTGTGCTTCATTGCATCGATCACACTGTGCATAAATAGTGATTATAGTTGCATCTTTTTTTTCCATTGTGTGGAGCCCAGTGCGGGGCTTGAACTCACAACCCTGTGATCAAGACCTGAGCTGAGACCAAGAGTCAGACACTTAACCAGCTGAGCCACCCAGGTGCCCCCTATGCTTGCGTCTTTTTTTTTTTCTTTTTTAAGATTTTATTTATTTATTTGAGAGAGAGAATGAGATAGAGAGAGAGAGCATGAGACGGGGGAGGGTCAGAGGGAGAAGCAGACTCCCTGCCGAGCAGGGAGCCCGATGCGGGACTCGATCCTGGGACTCCAGGATCATGACCTGAGCCGAAGGCAGTCGCTTAACCAACTGAGCCACCCAGGCGCCCATATGCTTGCGTCTTTACCTTATTCCTAGCCTAACAGGGAATGCCTCTCCCCTCTCTCGTGTACATGTGAATTGTTCTTGTGAGGCAAACACTGCTACCTTGTTAAGGAAATGTCCCTCTACTTCCTTTATTTCTACCTCTCAGAGTTTGTTGTTGTGTTTTGGTCTGGGATGGCTGTTTAATTTCATCAAACAATAGTTTCAGTCCTTACTGAAATGATAAGGTTCCCTCATTTTTGTTTCTTTGACCTTATGGCAGACATGATGGCTAGAGATTTTTCCAGAACTCCACTTGGAAATGAATAGCTATTTTATCTTATGATCCGATTAGTGGCTATGCAAGAAGGACTGTTAGGCTATTTAGATGCTCATTTGGGAAAAAAATTTAAGTTTGAATCTTTCTTTGCAACCATGTAAAAATTCTAGATGGATCAGAGATTATACCTTAACAAATGCTTTATGCTAGTTGGCAAAAGTATTGGAAAGTATTTTTATAGTCTTGATGCGAGGAATCATAAAAGTTGTAAAACCTAGAAGCCGTAAAAGAACAGACTGAGAGACTTGGTCACCTAAATATCGAAAACTTCTGTATAATGAAAGACACTGCAAAGAAAGTTAAAGACCGTGGAAGAATGGAAGGAAACATTGCCAACATACATCACAGGTGCTGGATTAATAATCAGAATATGGAAAAAAAGGGAAAATAGAAAAAAGTATTTTTTAAGGTATTTATTTATTTATTTATTTATTTATTTATTTATTTATTTGACAGAGAGAGACACAGCGAGAGAGGGAACACAAGCAGGGGGAGTGGGAGAGGGAGAAGCAGGCTTCCCGCGGAGCAGGGAGACCGATGCGGGGCTCTATCCCAGGACTCTGGGATTATGACCTGAGCCGAAGGCAGAAGGCAGACGCTTAACGACTGAGCCACCCAGGCGCCCCAGAAAAAAGTATTTGACTAAGCAAATAAAGCTCAACTTCACTCATAATATATAGCATGTGAATGAAAACAAGGTCACATTTTCGTCATCAAATTATCAAAATTTTAAAGAGATAAAGATCCGACGTTGGAGAATGTGCCTGGCTGCTAGATCTGGGACTTGGCGCTCCACTCCAGAAGTATTTTATGTCAATGGCGTCCCTGCAGCATGGCTCCGACATTAAGTAAGAGGGAATTGGGTGCCCCGTGGAGCAGAACTCAGTGCCTGCCTCCTCCCTTGGAGGTTAGTAAGAGTTTTTGGCATATCCACCAAAATGTTAAAGTCCCTCTGACTCAATCATTCTTTTTCCAGGAATGAGTGTGTAATGTGTACATAGAGATATATGCAAAAGGATGTTCGTTGAAGCCCGCTTTATATTGGGGGGAAAGGAAACAAACCATCAATAGAGGATTGTCTGGACAGATGATGGTGCATCCATTCATGAGATATTTTGCAACCCTTAAAAGGAATGAGGTGGATTTATGTGTACTAACAGAATGATCTTCAAGATTTAATATCATGACTAAGATGAACATGAATGTGAAAGCGAATCCCCAAAATATCTATTATTCAATCCCACGTATATATGTTTGTGGGTGAAAATGCATAGAAAAGGAACTGGAAGAGTCCACCACGCTGAGAGAACTGGACTGCATTGGCTGGGCCCAGGGTTGGGGGCTTGGTGACAGGGAGGAGTTTCAGGTTTTACTCTGTATGCTTTATTACTTCGCGACTCTACCACCACAAGAAAGCCTAGCCCATGTGTTGTTTTCTTTGCAAATCAAAAATATTAAGCAGCCCACTTGCTCTGAGCTGCAAGAATCCCTGTGGCTTCGCCTGCTCTTTGACAACTTCCCACCTGGCTAAACTACTGAGGAATGTCCTACTAAGTGTGAGAAATTGTTGCCATTCTGAAAAAAGTTTTTCTGAGCTGGATCCTCTGGGCATCCTTATCCCCAGGAGAGCTTTAGATCCAAGTCTCTGTCCAAGATCTGCTGACTCAGCACAGGAATTTCTGTGCCTGTGGCTATTATCTGGGGGAGGAAGTGACTAGTGAGGGTCCCTGGCTGGTGGCTGTATGTAGGGCAATTGCACGGCCACAGGCGGGAACCGAGAAGGCGACGAGGTGGCCTGCAGCCGCGAGGGCTCCTTGGGAACCCCAGTGGGGATGCCTGGTGGGTAAGGGTCTGCACTAGTGGACTAGGATGGCCAGGCCAACCACTCAGAGCTCTGGAGCGCAAACCCTATGCCTAAGCTTTTGTAGCTTTTGATTTTTGTTTTCATTAAAAGTTAACTTTTTTGGGGGCGCCTGGGTGGCTCAGTTGGTTAAGCGACTGCCTTCGGCTCAGGTCATGGTCCTGGAGTCCCGGGATCGAGTCCCACATCAGGCTCCCTGCTCGGCGGGGAGTCTGCTTCTCCCTCTGACCCTCCTCCCTCTCATGCTCTCTGTCTCTCGTTCTCTCTCTCTCAAATAAATAAATAAAATCTTAAAAAAAAAAAAAGTTAACTTTTTTTTTTTTTTTTTGCATCTTCGACTACTGTGTTCTGAACTGGAGGGGAGGTGGAGATTTGAAGTTCACTGAAAAACTCATCCACCTCTTATTCTGGGTTTGCTTAGATGGAGAAAGAAAACCCGGCTCTTAGGGACCATGTGTAAGTCTAGCCTTATGGAAGGGCTGGCCTGCAGAGGCGGGAGAACTGGATTCAAATCCTGACTCCACATTTACCACGTGACTATGGGCAAGGTTCTTAACACCTCCGAGCCTCATGTCCTGATCTGCAGAAGGGACGTAAGGATGTGCCCCTCATGGAGCTGCAGTGACGATCACAGAGGTTGTCTATGTAGAAGTAAATCCATCAAAGCTGAGCTGCGGTTTATTAATCTGACGGTGGTTCCTAGAGCATGAACTCCTGGAGGCAGACATGTGATGTTGAGAATTAACTTCTCTCCTTCCTCCTCCAGGCTTTATCTAACACTCTCTAGTACAGAGCTTAAGTATTTGCTGTACGCTGTTATTCTGATTTTTTTTAAAGATTTTTTTTTTTTTTAATTTACTTATTTGACAGAGAGCACAAGCAGGGGGAGCTGCAGGCCGAGGGAGAGGGAGAAGCAGGCTCCCCTCCAGGATCATGACCTGAGCCGAAGGCAGATGCTTCACCGACTGAGCATCCCCCCCCCCCCCAGGCGCCCCATGATTCGGATTTTGATTCAATTAGGGCTCCGGGTCTTTCCTAGCCTTCAAGCCATTTTACAAATCTGTAAGTTGTAGAGAGCAATTAAAATAATTCTTGTCTACAGATATGCAAACGGTTCCTGTTACAGATTCAGTTACTTCTCCTTCTCGGTGTGGAAGAAGCCAGCTTCACCTCCGCCGGCACATTCTTGTCAGTATTCCAGATGTGCGTCTGTTCTTCCGACTGGTTGTCACCTCTTCCTGGTTCCCTCATGAACAGCGAGCTAAAGAAAATCTTCAGCACCTGCTCATGTTACATCTGAATGAAAGTCACGATTTTACCTTTTTTAAAAGATTTTATTTGACACAGAGAGATAGAGCACACAAGCAGGAGGAGCGGCAGAAGGAGAGGGAGAAGCAGGCTCCCCACGGCGCAGGGAGCCCGACGCGGGGCTCGATCCTGCCACCCTGGGATCATGACCTGAGCCCTAGGCAGACACTTAACGACTGAGCCACCCAGGAGTCCTTAAAGTATCTTTTAACATTGCTGGGACCCCGGTAGCAGAACAGGAAGTTTCTGTAAACGGCAGACACCACCTCTGCGTCCCTCTCTCAGGGCCAGACACTGCCCGATGGAATTAATGACCTATTCGTAGGTGGACGGGGAAAAGCTTCCACACTCGCGCTCGGGGTGCAGGTCCGGGGCCGGAGTTGTGGGTGACCCGGAGGAAGGCGCTTCAGTGTGCTGGTCTGTGAAATGGGCTCCTGAGCGCCGGGGCGAGGGGAGCGGTGGCCCGGAGCCCAGGCCTCGCCCCCTCCCGCTCTCCGGCGCCTGGGGAGGGCGGGGGGCCCGGCTGGGGAGGCGCCCAGGCTGGCACGCCGGCCCCTCCGCCCGCGGGGTCTCCGGAGGGGGCGGATCGCGCGAGCCCGAGAGCCCGGAGCCGCCCAGGAATTTTGGCTCGGGCGGCGAGCATTTCCTGCGGGCGGGCCGGCGCGGGCCCCGGGGGCAGACGCTGCGCTGCGCTGCGCTGCGCTCGGCCGGCCGGCAGCATGCGGCCCCTGCTCTGCGCGCTGGCCGGGCTCGCCCTGCTCCGCGCCGCCGGTGAGTGGGGCCGGGCCGGGCGGGCCGGGGGTGGAACCGAGCCGGAGGGAGAGCAGAGAGCTGGAGAAGGGGGGACGGGCCGGGGAGGGGGGGGGATTGAACAGAGACGTGAGAGCGACCGAAAGGTAGAGAAAGAGTGGGGAGACCCGACGCCCCGAGGAGAGAGAGAGGAGGCAAGGATCGCAGGGAGGGAGGTTAAGTCTGCAGGGTGGGCACACATCCCGCCAGTACCCCGGGGCCAGCTGCCTCCAGAGGGTCTGCAGAGGCCCCCAGGCCTGGGGTTACCGGCACTGCCTTAGAAGCCGAGTTCCGGCAGGCGATGACCCAGGCCTGGACCAGCACGGCCAGCGGGCAGGCAGGCGACCCCAGGAGAGAGGCCACGGCTTCACCTGCCCTCTGGCCGGCCCGGAGGGCTCTGCGGTCTGGGTGCGGAGGCCAGTCTCCCTGCTTCCAGAGATCTTCCCTGAGGGCCTGAGCTGCCTTGGGTGATGGGGGGTTGGGGAGCTTGGGGTGCAGGAGGGAGAGGCCCTTTAGTTCTCCACCCCGCTGGGGGCCTTGCCTTGCACCGTCCCCTCTCCCCTCCCCTGACAACAGCCTTAGTGCTGCCCCTTCTCAGGCGAGGCTCAGATGGGGCGGCTGCAGAGAGCCTTATTTATTTATTTATTTATTTGACAGAGGGAGAGAGAGAGAGCACAGGCAGGGGGAGTGGCAGGGAGAGGGAGAAGCAGGCTCCCCGCCGAGGATGGGGAGCCCGATGTAGGGCTCGATCCCAGGACTCCAGGATCATGACCTGAGCAGAAGGCAGTGGCTTAACCAACTGAGCCACCCAGGCGCCCTGCAGATAGACTTCTTGCACACAGATGCTCACTGCACCACCCCGAGACTCTGCACATCGTGTGGTACTTCACAGTTTATAAGCCACACTCGCATTTACCCAGAGTCTCATGCAGTCCTCAGCTAGTGGGAGCTGGTGCTCATCCCAGCAGTATAGGTGAGGGGAAGGCTCAGGTCTCCCCAGGGGTTCCGAGCCAGAGGCCTCACCAGGCATCCAGGCCTCCTACTCCCTCAGGGGGGCCCTTGCCCCTGCCAGGCTGCTCACCCATCAGCCCAGAGCCAGAGGATGTGAATCACACAGGTGAAGTGCCCTGCCCCTAGGACGGAAGGCTCCTGCCCTGGGGCCTTTCAGGACACAGCCCACTGTGGGAGTGAGTGCCCAGGGGCAGGGTGGAGGCCAGTGCTGATCCTGGGCAGCCCCTGGCTGAGTTTCTTGGGTGAGTCGCCTTCCCTCTGGGAGGCTGTTTCCTTCTCTGTAAGCTGGGGAAAATGATACCCACTCCAGAGAGCTGGCTGCAGGAATTGAATGAAAGAAGTCCCCAGCATGGAATTCAGCAGGTTGGCTCCCCTTCTCATCCCCTCAGCTTCATTGATCTCTCTGAACCTCAGTTTCCCCACCTATTAATGACGGAGGACCAACAACCGCCTCCTCACAGCACAGAACCCACAGTGCAGGTCCTTCTTTCCCCCTACTTTCCCCCCTTCCTCCCCCCGCCCCTCCTCCCCGAGTCCCCACCTCCAGGAGTTGAGGGCACAAAGCCCAGTCTGTGCTCCCCTAGAGGGAGGAGTTGGCTGCCGCCCACTTTCTGCGGCCCCTTTAGTCGTGACTGGTATATATACTTTAATTTAAAACCCTTTTCAAATATTACTTCCTTTCTGATTATGCACGCTCCTTGCTACAGATTTTTTTAAAAGGGGGAAAGTTAATGTAATCTCACCCTGAGTTCACATATTTTTATGTAGAATCTTTCAGACTTCAGACAATTTACCATTGTTTTTCTTAACTTTTGATTATGAAATCTCTCAGATGTAAAGACAGAAGAGCATGGTGAACCCCCATGTACCTCCCACCCCGCTTCAGCGATACTGATTCGTGGCCAGTCTTGTTTCCTTTGTCATCCGCATTCTTTCTCCTCCCTCCAATAATCTTAAAGGAAATTCCAGGCATCATATATTTTCATCCATAAACATTTCCTTAAGTATCTCTAAAGGATAAGTAATCTTTTCTTTTTAAGTTTTTTTTTTTTTTTTTAAGATTTTATTTATTTATCTGACAGAGAGAGACACAGCGAGAGAGAGAACACAAGCAGGGGGAGTGGGAGAGGGAGAAGCAGGCTTTCCACTGAGCAGGGAGCCCGATGCGGGGCTCGATCCCAGGACCCTGGGATCATGACCTGAGCCGAAGGCAGACGCTTAATGACTGAGCCACCCAGGCGCCCTCTTTTTAAGTTTTATTTATTTAAGTAATGTGTATACCCAGTGTGGGGCTCGAACTCAATGACCCCAAGATCAAGAGTCACATACTCTCCCAAATGAGTCAGCCAGGCGCCCCAAAGATAAATAATCTTTTAATAAACATACCTGCAATACCATTATCACACCCTAAAAAATGGACGATAGTTTCTTTTTTAAAAGATTTATTTATTTAGTTAGTTATTTGAGAGCGAGCAGGGGGAGGGACAGAGGGAGAGGGAGAAAATCTCAAGCAGACTCCCCACTGAGCGCAGAACCTGATGCAGGGTTTGATCCTGCGACCCCAAGACCACGACCTGAACCGAAATTAAGAGTCAGACGCCCAACTGACTGAGCCACGCAGGTGCCCCTGGACAATAATTTCTTAATATCATCAAATATCCAATCAATGTTTAAATGTCCCTAATTATGTCATGTTGTTACATTTGGCTTTGTTTTATCCAAATAAGGTACACACATTGCTTTTGGCTGATATTTCAGTTACGTTTCTTTTAATATGTAAGTTCTCTTCCCCCTCTTTTCCTTAAAATGTATTTGTGGAAGCAACTGGGCTGTTTGTTCTATAAAGTTCTCCACATTAGATTTCAGCTGACTGTATCTGCCAGGAGTCTTCTAAATGTTCTTCTCTCCCCCGTATTGTCTATAAACTGGTAGTTAGATCTAGAAACATCTGCTGTTATGCAAGAATACGTTAAGATGGTTTGTTGCTTTGATTACTACTGAAGTTGGGCTTTTTCTTTAAATGCATACAGGTCATTTCTACAAATTCTTGTGAATTGTCTTAGACTTCTCAATTGTGGTACTGTATTGGTCTGTAAAAAACTCTTTATGTATTGATGGAAGCAAACTGCTTGTGATACTTATAGAGCCCTTTTTAAAAATTAAGGTTTCTGCTGAGTTCCTTTCCTGTTTTCCTATCAGAGGGGTCTCAAGTCCTAGAACCTGGTCCTTTTACCAATTGTCACCCATGCCTTGGGGGCCTTTGGGCGTGCTCTCACTGCCTACCAAGTCCCCATGGCCATCTGTCTTCCATGGGGATTCTGCTTTCTGCTTCGAGTGAAAGAGGAAGATGCTGAAGGGCTGTTGTGAGGGTCATGGCATTCTTCTTACACAAATGGATATTGTGGGAGTGAACCACTTAAAGACAGTTTGATCCAAGGCACACATTTGGGCTCTTGGGGGGCCCCAAGACAGCTGCAAAGATGTCATGTGAACGGATCCCCTTGGCCCCGTTCCTGTCTAACCCTTCATTTTGTAACTGTGTCCAAGTTTGTTTGCTCGCCGAATGACAGGCCGGTAAGTTAAGAGGCAAGAAGTTGGGGTAGGAAAGTGACTTTATTCGGAAAGCCAGCAAAACGAAGAGATGGTGGACTATTGTCCCAGAGAACAACCTGTCTGAGGATGAGAGTTGAGCTTCTTTTATGTTAGGAAGAGGGGGAAGTGGGAGGGGATTGGAGTCAAAAGATGACTGATGTCTGCATTGAAAAAGGTCCTGTCGAGGCGTCTGGGTGGCTCAGTAGGTTAAGCGTCCGACTCTTGATTTTGGCTCAGGTGGTTGGATCTCAGGGTCCTGGGATGGAGCCCTGTGTCGAGCTCTGCACTCGGGAGTCTGCTTGAGATTCTGTCTCTCCCTCTGCCCCGCCACCCCCACTCTCTCTCTGTCTAATATAAATAAATAAGTCTTTTTAAAAAAAGGAAAATGTCATGTAACTTCTTTGTCCTTGGTCAGTTGATCTTTGCGTGTAGGAATCTGGTCACATCGTTCCTGTAAATCTTAAACATAGCATAGTCAACTCTGTACGTACTTCTGTGCCTCCTCCAGTGAGGTAGGTTTCGGGTAAGAAAGCAGTTTTTGTAAATCTTGGTTGTAAGCAAAATTCCTTTAATGATTAACATGCCTATGTGCAGGGCAAAGCAGGAGTTTCTAAGCTACAGGTCACAGTGGCAAGGGAAATAGAAGCAACATGGAGTCAGACATGCTAAGTTTCTCCCTCTTACACAGGAGGCAGCTGAGACCCCAAGATAGGAGCCCCTTAACTTACAAAGGGTCACATCACAGCTAGTGCACAGTATAGACCGTGTTGGGCAGGGAGGATTCAAATCCCATCCCTACGGCCTAGCAGCTGTGTAATCTTGGGCATGTTATTCAATCTCTTTGATCTTTGGTTTCCTAATCTGTAAAAAAGGGAGGTAAGAGTACTGAGCTCTTAACAGATCAAATGAGATAATGTACACAAGCACTCAGCAGAAAGCTTGGTGCATCATGAGCGATCACTAATCCATAGTAACTTCCAATATAAAGTATGGTTATGCCTGTTGTGAAGGTGAAGAAACAGAGTCCAGTGAGGGGACTGGCTTCTAAGAGAGCACAGAGAGCCGGGTCAGCACTGAGCCCTCTGTGTCCTTGTTGGAGAAGTTCCTCCCAAACATCCCTTGGGCCCTTGTAGAGGTTTATTCCTAGAATAGATGCGTCTCATCCTGAGAACTGGTTGAAGTGATCCAGCAGAGAATTGGCTCCATGTGGAGAGGAGGAACCCTGGGGAGCAATCCCCGCCTTGCTCCATCTTCAGCTCCCCTGGTGGCTGCCCCATAGGGCATTTGCACATCACTTGGCTGTTCCGAGGCATCTTCAAGTGCATGATTCCCTTGAATCGTGCAAAGTAGCAAACACAGCAATCCTGCAAAGTAGACCTGGCGGAGCAGATCCCTCATTCTCTGTAGGAGGGGCAAAGAGCACCATCAGTAAGCCCAGAGGTGGGACTGCATCTCTAACACCAAGCCTTGTGTGCTTTTCACGGCACACCGAGAGAGGTTCATTCTGGATGGCTTCTTAGACCTCCTCCACCTTGTGGGCTTTTGCAGTCTACCTCTGAACTCATACATGAGAAAAAAAATAAACACGTGCAAAGTTGAGGGGGCCCTTTGTGATAGTAGCCCAGCTTACCTACCATAATCAGATACTGAATGTACTGGAATGACATTGATGTGCTCTCAGAGTGATCAGCAAGACTCAGATCTAAGGAAGACAGGAGGACGTGTCTCTCCCAAAATAAAACCAAGACGTGCTTCAGAATCTGAGCTCTTTCTTGAGGGGCTCAAGGTTCTCTCTCTTGGTTTAGCAGAGCAGTTCCACATTATTGGAGCTCTTCATGTAATTGTTTGAAAATAATATTCTGCTTTAAAAAATAAGTTTAAAAACCACTGATGGTTTTAAATGAATCACAAATTTTAATACAAATATTGTATGTGGTAAATTTTATTATTCTGTTATATTGTATGTGGTCAAATACAGTTAACCCCTAAGTGACAAACATCACTGGTCAAAGCGGAGTGTCTTCGATGATTCAGAAGTCACGGCAATTTTCAGGGTCGCCTCTGAGAAATTACGTGTTGTCACAGAAATCACTTGACTTGTACGTGCTTTCTTAGTGTTTAAGTCCCAGATACAAAAGGTCTCCTATGCCTTTATGGGGGAGAGGCCCTACTTCCCGCCTCAGAGGATGGGGATCCGGTGGCCATGTCTCTTTAACTGGAGAAGTGAGCCCAGCACCTCCGCGGGGCCTCCGGCCTCCACCGCAGGCTGCTCTCACCAGAGCACTGTGTTCCACCCATGGCCGCCATCCAGGGTGCACATAGGCCCTGAGTGGGAGCTGGGCCAGGGAAAACAACCCGGCCTCCAAGAAGGTCCATTTCCCAACTGGCTGGGGCAGGGCGGGAGCACAGGAAGGAAGGGAACATGGAGAACCACAGCCTTGGCTCCTCAAGCACGCTCACGGCCACCCTGCAGCTTTCCCCACTCGTGAGCACCCCAACAACCCCGTGAAGCAGGCATCACCCTGAGCCCCTTCCCACGGAGGAGCTCAAAGACATGGAAGACAGCCAGCTCGTGCCTTGTGGGGGCTTCTGGTCCAAGAAGCAGCTTGTCCTTGACTCACACCAGCTCTGTCCTTGTAGCTAATTTATGAGGCCCCTCAGCAAGACAGACCGGCATCCCGCATGGACTACATGGGGGGCAGTGCCTCAGGCCTCCCCACCCCGTGTTAGCAAGGGGGCGGCAGAGGCTCAGCGAGGAGAGGAAAGTTTCCCACAGGCCCACAGCGATTCGTGGCCAGGCAGGGCGAGAACGGGGGTCTCCTGGGTGTTTCCGGCCCTTTGCGCGGAGAGGTCAGTGCAGGGGTGAGGGCCCGGCTGGCTGAGGGAGCAGCAGTGCGGGCTCAGAGTGAGGGCCCCGCCCCGGCTTTCTCCCTCAGATGAGCTCACGGACACTGGTGCCGCGGAGCCCAGGACGCAGTCCTGTCCAGATGTGAGGGATTCGTGCTGTGCGATGCGGAGAGCAACCTCAGCCAATCCTTTTCCCTGGAGGGGTTTTGGAGCCAAGTTAGACCTCATTGCAGATGTGTCGAAAACAGGATGTTTTAGGCCCGCGGAGGGGAGTAGACTCGTGTTGTTCATGACTTACAGGGCTGGCAGATCCTCACACTTGGCCAGCCAGGTCAGACTGCTTCCTCCCGCCTGAGCTGGGTCTGGGAGAGAGCAGGCGTGGCTCCGGGGAGAGCCTGGGCCGGAGGGGTGTGTGTGGACCCACACCCCCACTGGGCAGACCCCCTTTTCACGGACAGCCCTCCCTGTGGGTGAGAGCAGCTCTTCTTGCCCCCAGGGAGTCCTTCCTCTCTCGGCTGGGCTCCCCGGTTCTTTCAGCTGAGACAAACGAGTCAAGCTTCCGAGTCCCTTCACCACAGCCGCCTCTAGCTCTGCTTCTGCCTCTCAAAGGCCCAGAACGGAGCACAGCCCTCCAGGTGGGGTCCCTCAGGCCGCCCCTTCCCTCATCCTGAACATTTCCCATCCACGCATGCGGCCCACGATGGCTTCTGCTTTTTGCTAACAACCCCATCAGACAACTGGCTTTTATTATGGAACATTTCAAATCATATATACAAGAGTAGAGAGAGGAGTGGAATGAACTCGCATGTCCCCATCACTCAGTTTCAACAATTATCCATCTTGGCCAATCTTGTTTGGCTACCCATGTCTCCTCCCACTCCCGGGCCTGGATTACTTTGATGTGAACCCAAGACATCCTAGCATTTCATCTCTAGGTATTTCAGTATGGATCTCTAAAAGACTCCCTTTTAAAAACAACCAGTACTCATTCCAGCCACACATAGATGGAAAAAATAACCAAAGTACCACTGTCATGTCTGCCCCCTCCCCAAAGTCAACAAGACCATTGTCTTTTGAAGAGGCTTTTCAAAGTTCAGTGGAGGGAAATAATGAAAAGGAGAATATAGAAACAAATTGCTCTCCATAAAAGATGCTCATAGTGGAAGGAAGTTTTGTCTCTGCTCTTGGTTCTCATCCCTACATCGAAGAGTTGGGACCCAGATAGAGTTGGAACAGGAATATCTCAGGATTGTGTGTGTGTGTGTGTGTGGGAGGTTCTGGCAGAGCTCTGGAAGGCCAACTTGCTGAGGTGGGGTCAAGAGAGGGCCAGGGTGATTGGAGTCCAGTCATTTGCTGACCATGTGACCTTGGGCAGGTCATTCAACCTCCCAGAGTTATGCGTTCATCACCAGCAAAATGGCTCGCCATCTCTGTCCTTACCTCAAGATCTGCCAGCCTTCTGGGCGATTCTGTATGTCCCCTTGGGCAACCCAGCCAACACCAGGGTCTTAGAGTTACAACAGTTTTGCACCTAGATAGATCAAGTCCAATAATTCTTGCCCCCACTCGGCCTCAGATGCCCACATCCATGACCACAACCTTGATATTGTCACTAGGAAGCTGCTCCACCTCTCAGAGCCGAAACTGCAATGTCTGTCACCATTCATTCCTTCTGTTACTCCATCATCTTACCAAGACCTCCAGTCCTGTCAGCTCCTCCATTTCTCCCAGTTTATTGGCCCTCTTATTGGCCCCCTTTCCTTCCTTATCCAAGCTAGACTCCAGAGCTCATCCCCTTAACTCCATGCTGGTCAAATCATCAATCCTTTGCTCCCTTGCTCTCCCCCACACTGTCAGACCCCCAGCTTCCACTCCATCCAGCCCCCTGTCCTGGCCACTCTATACCCAGCCTGCTCGGCAGCTCGCTGGGGGACTGGCTTCCAGCGTTCCCCCTGGTGTGGGGTCCTTCTGCACAGGCCTCCTCCTTCTCTTCACCTCCTTTTGAAGCCCTCTCTGTATTCGAGCCCCCCCCCCAGTGGTCTGCTGATAAAGTGGCTCGCAAAAACAAAGATGAAGACAAAAACAAGTCATTTGCTGGTTTCCATGATGTAAATACTCTCATCGTGCCTCCCATTTTCATGGCTGTGTTTAATAGCCCCACACACAGAATTCCTGAAAGCTTCACAACTAGCTTCCTCTTTCGTAAGCCAACATGCATTTCCAGCCAATGATTCCCCTCTTCCTTTACAGAGTGAAGAGAGGCCAGCAGGTGAGAACTCACTCTACTTCTTGGCCCTCTGAGGAGAGGTCTGCCTTTACCAATTCTGCTGCCCGCTCCCCTCCTTTGAGCGCTGCTTCCATCCCCCCCCCACACACTGCTGGGTTCCCAGCCTGTCCTCTCCTCAGCTCTACTGTCCTTCAGGCTGTCAGTGTGGTTGTTTCTTCAAAGAACAGAAACAACAACAAGAAACATTCTGTAGACAATGTGATCTGATCTCCCTTCCTTCACAGCCAAGCTTCCCAGGATCCCAGTTTCTACCTTTGGACCTCTCTTTCCCTCTCGTCCCACGGCATCTAGACTCTGCTTTGCCTTCACTACTCCGCGAACAATGCTGGGGTGGGATTTAGCAATGACTTTCTCATTGCTCTGTCTTTCCATCCTTATCTCGCTAGACTTCCCTGCTGCTTTAGCCCATGCTGACCGCCTCATCCTCAGTGAAGCTCTTTGCTTTGCTTCGTTTCGGGGGCAGTAGCCTTCTTCCTGAGTGTCAGGGTTCTCCAAGGTTCCAGCCAACTCTGATGCCCTATAGGCATCTCGGGGCCACCAACACTGAAACCTGAGCTCAGAACCAGGGCCCTGAGACTTCTGGTCGGAGGACTGGTTGGTGCCAGAAGAACCAAGGAGGAACCAATGTTGGGGAGAAAAGTGTTGAACCAAGAGCTGAACAGGATAAACCTCAGGCTTTCCACTTACTCACTGTGTGACGCTGGACATAGCGTTTCACCCCTCTGTGCATCAACTGGGGATCTTAAATAGGTGGTTGTAAAGGTTGATTGAGTTCACACGTGTTTAGCGTACTATGTGGTACACAGTAACTACTCATCCAATGTCCGATATTACTAACTAGTCACCAACGTCAATGCGATGGCTAAAATATCTCCTCATCCTCTCTACTCCTACTGCACTGCCTTGCCTCATAACTTCTTACACTGATTACTGCAATAACTCCCTGCCTTCACAGACAAATCCCTCCAATCCATTCTCTGTCTGTAAAAGAATTCGTATATGACCACGTGACTCTTCTGTTGAAATAAACCCCCAAATAAGGTTTGTTTATTGGGGCAGCCGGCTTTGTGTCCATGCTCACTCTCCTCCCGACCACCCTGTACTTTCCAGCCACCCCAACCCCCCTGAGGGTTTGGGCACAGAACCGTGCCATTTTATGCCTTTCCCTCTTTGCACACGCCATTCTGTCTGGCGGGAACACTTCCCCCCTTCCTTACCTTACAGAGTTCAGGCAGCACCTCCTTGAAGAAGCCCACCTGGCTATGGAGGTGACCAGGGCCATATAGAGACAAGTGAGTGACTGGGGCAGCCCCATCCTCACGCCCTGACCCACACTCAGCCTCCCTTTGCTTCTCTTTGTAACTGTTTTCAGGACCCACCTCGTGGAGCCCAGTGCTTTGCAGGGGTCTCTAGTGTATAGGAAATGGTGACAAGGCTTGTTTTCCCACAGCTGCTGAGCCCTTTGTGCCCTCCCGTGGAGACCCGGCCTGGAACGCAGGGTGTGACAGACACATGGCTGTCCACGACCGTTTAGACGTCATAGAGGAGGTAATCAGGGTGACTTGGGAGGACACGCAGTTTCAGGACCACCTGCCAGGCTGGTAGCTTTCTAGGGCTCAGGAGAAGCTTGCTTTGGAAAATGGGGGGAAATCCAAGCCAATCCTGCTCCCTGGCCACCGTGTGAAACATGTCCCTGCCCTACCAGGGCTGTTAGACTCACCAGCCCTCAACAGACTCTGCTTCTGCAGGGACCTTGCTTCCATCCAGCTCGAGATCTCCACGTCATTACACACTGAGACGGTGGACATTCAGTCACTGGGTTTTGTTACACAGCCATGGTTTGTAACACTGGGGTCTGTAAAGATTTACACTTTACTTTCACAAACCTTTAACTGAAATTTAGCATTCCCATTCATTATAAGTAGACAACAAACCATTGTAGTATTACCAGTACTGTGACTTTGTTCTCAATAGAAATCACAGATAATTCCATCCCATTATAGTTGTTGTGAATATATCAACATATCATTCATCCTAATCAGCCTGTCAAAGTTACAGTAGTTGTTAGACCTGATGTTAGGTCATGTTATTTAATGAGTTAATTAATACATACATTTTTACATCAAAGATTTAATATTTAGTACTTGAATAAGGTTTTAACGCAGTTGGGGTCCGTGGAAATCCTATATGCTTTATTTTTTTTCAGTTAAAGTGTGTTTCTGAGAAGGGGTCTGTAGGTTTCACCAGACTGCTAAAGGGGTTCATTCAGGAAGAAGTTAGGAACGCCGACGCGGACTAAAGAACGTTTCAAAATCCCAAACCTGTCATTTGGCAGAGTGGCCACCAGGGGGCGGGGGCGACAAAAAGAATGTGGGCTCCCAGTGAAGTCCGGAAAGGGAAAAAGGAATCCCAAGGTTGCTCCGCGCCTGGCTGTGTGACTGAGGCAGTGCGTCGCTTCGTGCCAGAGCCAGGAGCGGTCTTAAAGGGTGAAGCCCTCGGATTCTGTCATCTGGGGACCCGAGAGGCCGCACAAATTCAGAACTGGCACTCAGTTCTCTCCCTGCTGCGCCCACTGGGCTGCCAGGTGTCCCTTAGGATGTGGCTGTTGAAGCAAGACTTGGCACCACTCTCGTGCCCTACTCCTCCTGTCCCTCGCTCCCCCCACGCCCCGCTCCATCTCTCTTGTTCTAGACGGTGGAGAAGACAGTGGAGCACCTGGAGGCAGAAGTGAAAGGCTTGCTGGCTCAGCTGGAGGAACTGGCCTGGAACCTTCCCCCCGGGCCCTGGGTCCCCGCCCCCGACCTCCTCGGAGACGGTGAGCGGCTCGCGCAGCGGAGGGGACAGCTCGGGCTGGGGATGGCTGCCCACCACCGCACAGGTGTGGCCTGGACAAGCCGGGAGAGGCGTCGCCTCCTCCAGGGGCCGAGTGGGGAGGCATCCCCCAGCTCACCCCGCGAGTTCTGTGCCCCACCCCCGCCTGGGGGCGCTGCAGCCCGGCATCTGGTCAGGGCTTCTGGAAGGGCTGGTGCAGTTCCCGTGGGTCTGGCCTAGCACTGCCCGGGACGCCATGTGCCCGCCTCAGAGCTCCGGGGCTCCTCTCGCGTCCCTTGCAGGGAACCCGTCCTGCGCCACCACAGAGCCCTCTGATGGGGCGTCGGAGGGGGTTGCCCCCGGCGCCCTCCCTGTGCCTTGTGTTCCCTGGCATAGGAGTTCCGGGGCTCGGGGAGGGGCATGCAGCACTCCCGAGCTGCCCCCTCTCTTTCAGATCGCTTTGGAGCCCCGGAGCCTGAGCTGCCCAGCACCTGGAAGTGACCCACTTGTGGGACAGCTCTCCTCCGAGGACACAGCCGTGCCTCCGGGCCTGCGTTCCTCAGCTTGGTGCAAAATAAAAGCTGCTCCCCTGGCCCCCCCGTGTCTGCTGGCAGTGACCCCTCTAGCCACAGCCCCTTCTCCATCTACTCCCAGGCCCTGAGGCCCAGGTCCTCCTGCGGGCGCAGACGGGGAGACCTCAGGCGGCCTGTGGGGCTGCCCTCCCTATTTATGGGGGCAGACAGGGCGGGAGTGGGCTCAGAGCTGAGGCACCTGAGGCCCAGGTTAAGGTGACACAGTGCAAGGGCCCTCAGAGTAGCCTCCCCACTCAAAATGTGGCCACAGACGAGCAGCAGTAGCGTCACCTGGGAGCTTGGTAGGAATCCAGAATTTGGGGCCCAACCCAGAGATCCCGCATCAGAATCTACATTTCAGTGAGATCCCCAGGGGATATGTGTGCAAATTTGTGTGCAGTTTTTAAAAGTATTCTATTGAGGTAAAATTCACACAACATAAATTTCAGAATTTTAATCCTTTTAAACTGCACAAATTCAGCGGCTTCACACAGTTGTACGCTAATTCCAGAACATTTTCATCACCCCCCAAAGAAACCCTGTACCTATAAGCAGTCACTTCCCATTCCCCTCCCACCACCCCTTGGAAACCACTAATATTTCTATCTCTATGGACTCGCCTCTTCTGGACATTTCATATAAATGGAATCATTCAATACGTAGCCTTTGTGTCAAATTTTTTTCCCACTGAGCACAATGTTTTCAGGTTTCATCCGTATTGTAGCCTGTATCAGTACTTCATTCCCTTTTATAGACGAGTAATATTCTATTGGATGGATATGCCACATTCTACTCACGCATCAACTGATGGACATTTGGATTGTTTGCACTTTCTGGCTATTATGAATAATGCTATAAATGCTATGAATATTTATGTACAAGTTTTTGTGTAGACATGTTTTCATTTCTCTTGGGTCTCTAACTAGGGATGGAATTGCTGAGTCAAATAGTGATTCTATGTTTAAGTTTCTAAAGAACCATCAAACTGTTTTTGCACAGCGGCTATACCATTTTACACTCCCGCTAACACTGTGTACATAAGGGTTTTAGTTTTTCCACATCTTCACCATCTGTCTTTCTGATTATAGCCATCATACTAGGTGTGAAGTGGTAACTCATTGTGGTTTTAAGTTGCATTTGCCTAATGATGATGAGCATCTTGCGTTTCTTGGCCATTTGTCTTTTTTGGAGAAATGTCTATTCCTTTGCCCATTTTTTTTTAAAGATTTTATTTATCAGAGAGAGAGAGAGCATGAGCAGGGGGGAGGGGAGAGGAAGAAGCAGGCTCCCACTGAGCAAGGAGCCCGATGTGGGACTCGATCCCAGAACTCTGGGATCATGACCTGAGCCAATGGCAGACGCTTAACCGACTGAGCCACCCAGGCATCCCTCCTTTGCCCATTTTTAAAATTGTGTTGTCTTTCTGTTGTTGAGTGGTAAGAGTTCTATATGTATTGTGGATACTAGGCTTTTATCAGATATACAATTTACAAATATTTTCTCCCATTCTGTAGCTTGTCTTTTTACTTTCTTGTACCTTGAAATACAAAAGTTTTAATTTTGATGAAGCCCAATTTATCTATTTTTTTGTTGTTGCTTATGCTTTTGGTGTCATATCTAAGAATCCATTGCCAAATCCAAGGTCATGAATATTTATTCCTGTTTTCTTCTAAGATTTTTATAGCATTAGCTGTTTCATTTAGTTCTTTGATCTATTTTGAATTACCTTTTGTATATGGTGTGAGGTGGGGATCCAACTTCATTCTTATGCTTGTGCATATTCAGTTGTTCCTGCATTATTTGTTAAAGAGAATATTCCTTCCCCATCAAATGGTTCTGGCACCCTTGTCAAAAATCAATTAAGCACAGATGTTTAGGTTTCTCAATTCTGTCCCATCCATGTGTCTATCTTTATGCCAGTATCACATTGTTTGAATTACTGTAGCTTTATATTGTAGCTTAAGTTTTGAAATTAAGAAGTGTGAGATCCCTGACTTTTTCCAACACTTTTTTTGTCTATTTGGGACCAGGCCCTTGCAATTCCATATGCATTTTAGAATCAGCTTGTCCAAGTCTGCAAAAAGGTAGCTGGAATTTTTATCGGGATTAGATTGAATCTGTAGATCAATTTGCAGACTATATGCCATGTCAACAATACTAAGTCTTCTAATCCATGAGCACAGGATGTTTTGTATTTTTTTTCAGTGTACAAGTCTTACACTAACTTAAATTTATCCTTAAATATTTTGTTCTTTTTGATATTATTATAAATAGGACCTTTTTAAAAAAAATTTAATTTATTTGAGAAAGAAAGAGAGCACAAGCAGGAGCAAGGGGGGGGGAGGGGGAGGAGAAGTGGACTCCCCACTGAGCAGGGAACCTGATGCGGGGCTCCATTCCAGGACCCTGAGATCCTGACCTGAGCCGAAGGTAGATGCTTAACCCACTGAGGACCCAGGATCTTAATTTAATTTTCAGATTGTTCACTGCTACTATATAGAAACACAGCTGCTTTTTGTATTTTGATCATATATCCTATATCCTGCAACTCTGCCCAATTCATTTATTAGCTCTACTAGTTTTAGTGTAGATATGATTTATAATTTTCTACATAAGATCATGTCATCTGTGAATACGAAGTTTTACTTATTTCTAATTTGTATGCTTTTTCCTTTTCTTGCCTAATTGCTTTGGCTAGAGCTTTCAAAACAATGTTGTTTGGTGTCATCTTCAAATCATACAGGAAAAAAAAGCTACAAATCAAAAAATATATTAATAGTAATGTTTATGTTTACCTAAGCAGTTACCTTTACCAATGTCTTTTCTTTCTTCATGTGGATTTGAGTTCCTGCTCGGTATCTTTCATTTCAGCTTGAAGGACTTTCTTTAGTGTTTCTTTTAAGGCAGGTCTACTAGCAGCAAACCATCTCCATTTTTGTTTATCCAGGAATGTCTTCATGTCTCCATCTTTAAAGAATATTTTGCCAGATGTAGGATTCTTGGTTGACATTTTTTTTTTTCAGCACAATGAAGAGGTCATCCCACTGCCTTCTGTCCTGCATGGTTTCTGACAAAACCCTCTCACTGAGGCTTTTTTTCTCAGGCGTTTGTCTGGTTGCTGCAGACTTTCCATTAGTTTTCAGAGTTTGGATAAAGTTGATTCTCACAGTTTTTGCCATCTTATTTGTTGCTTTTGTGTAGGAGGTACATTTTGGAGGTCCCTACTCCACTGTTTTTGCTGACTACACTCAAGTTTAAGAAGCTTTGATCTTGTCTTTTCATTTTACAAAGGGACAACAAAGGCCCAAAGAGGGGACTACTTCAGGGTCACAGAGCAATCAGTGGCTGACCTGAGATCAGGACAGGATACCTGACTCCCAGATTGGTGCTCTTTCTGCTTCAGGACAATGTCAACTCTTACTGTAGGAAGGAACCAGGTTAGAGCGGGCACCAGTGTTGGGCCAAGGGGAGCTTTCCAAGGAGTGAGGGCTGAGGGTAGGAGTCCCTTGTAGAGCCGAGGGCTTCACTGACTGCATCTTTTACTGAGAAGGTCTCTGTAAGGGGCCAGGTAGAGGACTGAGTAATGATGTCCCTATCTCTTAAAGGAATACAGCCAGGGGGAGCTTTCAGGTTTGATGGGGTGAAAATTTAAGCTGTTATCTGCCTGGGGAAGATATCATATGTGATGATTTAGCTTGGTTTCTGTTTCCAAGTCTGACTCCACTTCCATCAGCCAGGGCAGGAAGGAACTGACAGCAGAAAAAAGGGGCTAAGTCCTAAGCTAGAGCTGTAACTGCTCGCCAAAGCAAGAGGAGGGACATGGCATGGTCACCCAGCTGTTGCCCTGACCATGGGCATTTGCAGAGGTTCGTCTTTCAAATCCCTCTTTCCAAAGCTGGGAGTAGACTTGTCCCATCTTCCATCACCTGACTGAATTCCAAACACAGGCTGCCTCCACCTCACCTGCTGCCCTCTGTGTGAACGAACACCTTTATCTCAGAAGTTCTGTCTCAGCTCAGGGGCATTTAGATCAGCATCAGAATGACAAGGCAAGCAGGATACAGAAGCAGTTTCCTGACCCCCAGGCCTGCTCAGCTCTGTGAGGTTGGGGCCCAGGGACCTGCATTTTAACAAGCTCCTCAGATGATCCTGATGCACACTAGGGTTTGAGAACCACGACTTGAGGACCATTTCCCCATCCACAACGTAAGCACCCTTATACACCCAATATACAGCAAGGATTGTTTCTTTAATTTTGTACCCAAGACAAGTGACTCGTTTGCCTCACCCTAGTCCCGGTCCTGCCCCTAACACAATGTTCCTTCCAGTGCCCCACAGCTGCTGAGAATTCACTCAGGGCTCAATTCACCTGGTATCTCATCCTCTAGTAGTTCTTCTGGAAGTGATGTTAAATGTGTAGCAAGAACTGGTCTTGACTAACGCCTCCAGGAAGCAAAACAACAAACAACAGCAACAGCAACAACAACAACAACAAACACCACCCAGTGTAGTTCTCTCCCAGAAAGAGATGACCTGTAAGGTTGAAGGTCTCCCTCCCCATCTTTTTTGTCCGTAGCATAATAAACAGAGTTAATAACCTCCCATTGACCTTGGAAGGCAGTAAATGCCTTTACCCCTGGAGAGAACCCAGTGAAAAGTTCATGCTGTCCTCCAGCTCATACTTATTATGGGTTGGGTCCCATGGGCATGACCAAGAGAGCAGCTTTGGGGACAGGAAGGTAGAGAGAAACCAGGACCCGGACCAGGGTGAACACAGATGGTCCCCAAGTGTGTGGACCAGGGGTCTCAAACCTAAAGGCCTATAGGGGCCAAATAGGTAACATGCAACAGGGAGTGGTAGGGCCTGTGGCAACACAGAGCCTATGCTTAGAGGGGGCAGCTGCAACTTGGCTTCAGCAGCTCCTGGTCTGCAGGATTGCCAGAATTTAATTTTTCAAGAGAAGCCAGAATTCCAGATTTTTAAAAAAATATAGAATCTCTCAATACCTAAATGTTGGCAATAAATCAAATGCCTGAAAACTCTTTGAGGACCAAAGTAAACGCATGTACAGTCAGAAACTGCCCACTGGACACCAGGGTGCCTCTGGTGAGACAAGGAGGCAAAGGAATGTCACAGAACATCTCCAGTCTCCCTAGAGAGGGGCTGAATGTGGGCGCCGGCACAGCTCAGCAGTCTGCCGGGGTCCGCCCGGGTGTGTGGCAAGTTATCATGCCAATCAGTCCATCCCCCCAGGCAGGGCCCACCTGGCACCCCAGAGCAAGGAGCCTGCCCTAGGGGAGCCCTCAGCCAAGCATGCAGGGTCTTGTTCGAGAGGCTGCAGGCATGGAGGCAGGGGGACCTGAAGCGAAGAGCGGGGCCTACCATCGATTCCAGTGCCCATGGCAACTTCTCTGGCTCAGGCGGGTGGGTCTAGGTGGAGCAGGCTAGGGTCTTGCTCATGGCTGCCCCATGCCGTTGGGCTATCCTCTCCTCTCTGTATGTCCAGGGGAGAGTGAGGGGGGTATTCCCAGGCAGACATCTACTCTGGGGACAAGCCATTCCTTGGGGTCCCTGCCAGCTGGCTTGATCTCCCACCTCAGTCCCTGAATTCTCTCCTTTCTAAACTCCCAACAAAGGAGGTCAGACCCCTGGCCAGCAAGGCAAGCTCCAGGCTTCTGGACAGAACAATGATGTCTGGAAACTCTGCCCCTTCTGGACTCACCCTCTCCTACCCACCACCAGCCAAGGGGCCAAAGGCCCACCAGGACCACAGCCAGGAGCACCCTCTCAGACCAAAGGGTCCCTGGGGGGAGGCACCAGTCTTGTGCCTCTCTGGGTTGTCCCCACCCTCCTCTCCAGCATCCGGCCATGAGGCCTACCCCAGGAGTCATGCATATGCCCTCCTGCCTGTGCCTCTTCTTCAGGACCCGGATGAAGGACTGCACTCTTCCTACCTCATCCTTGGTGGACTACACCGCGCCCGCATCTGAGCAAAATCCACACACCTCTTTAGCATCTGGGCCCCGAGCATGGATTTCAGGAACCTCCCTTCTCATTCCTTACAACCCAGGCTTCCGTAAATGACCTATGCTCAGAGTTTCCTGAGCATAAGTTTCTACTTAAAGTCACATAAATTTTCACTGGATATTAAGGCCAGAACCCTGAGCTACAGGCAGGATCATGAGGCAGAAGAAAACAAACTGGCACCAGGGAAACATTTCCAAAATGTTCCAGAGCTGGCTGACTTTAATTTAGAAAGTTTTTGGCTATTGACATTCAGGTTTAAGGCACATTCCAAATTACAAGAAACCCTGTCACTGGCAGGGAGCTGGCTTTGTTCTCATGGTTTTGCATGGAAGAAGGAACAGATGATTTCTGGCCTTTTCCTTCTTCTTTTTTCTTTCCTAAGAAAACTCTAAGGAGTGAAGTGAGTTTGGCAATAACAAAGCTGAGGACACATTCTCACCAGACGCTAAGATTACCGTTAAAGGTCTTCCCTTTTACTCCTTACTGAGAACACGGCGCTCCCCCGCCAACCTCTCACCCAAAATGTGTATGCAGCAAAGACTTGTATGCATCTGTCTGGCAAGGACTGTCAAAAAAAGGTGTCTCCAAATAAAGATATAAAATTACATGACTAATAGGAAGCCAAGAGTCTCAGCCACAAGCCAAAGGGACTGACTGCATGAGTCAAGGAATAAAACGTCTACTTTAGCAGCAAGCGGCCGTGAGGGCTGGCGGGGGGATAGGCACCCTGAGAGAGGGACCCAGGTCCTACAGCACGAGCACTATGTGCGGAGCAGGAGAGGAGGGCGGAGGTGGAGGATGGGCCAAGGCTCTACTGATGGACGGGCTGCACTGGGACACCTGGGGGGCTCTTCTGTGGATTTGTTAGAAACAGATGGACATTCTTTTGACCTTTTCCTGGCATCGCTGTTGCTGGCAGGTGGACAGAAGTGTGAGCCACCAGTCACAGCTCAGTCGTTGCCACCACAGATCTTCAGCAGAATCTTCTGGTAATCCCCCGAAGTGTCTCCCTGGTCACAGAAACAAGGAAAACATCAGTGAAGGGAGCTGTGGCCAGTTGTGGCCTCCTATCTCTGGATTTTCCAGGGGGGGCATTCCCCACCGCGCTGGCCCCAGGGTGGGGGAGGCCCACGCACGTGGCGTCACGGCGCCCCAACCCAGCGCGGGGCGTGCGGTTCAGCTTCCCCAAGCCCTTGCTGAAAAGAAGACAGCTGCACTCACCCCAATGATCAAAGCCAGAATTTGAAAAATAAACAAACATGCAAAATTTAAAACAGCCCTCCAAGCCCCGAACTCAGGGCTAACTCGTGGTGGTCTTTTCTCAGTGCGTCTTCATTGTGCTGGACTGAGGCTGCACGTGACGCCGTACGACATGCGCTCTGGGGCGTAGTCTACTGTGACAGGAGCGTCCGTGCACGGCACTGTCATCATCTGGGCATCCCAGCTCACCCCGACCTCTCCTCCTCCTGACTCTGTCACATCCCATCAGAAGTGCAGAGTGCACGTAGCTTCTTTTAAAATATACATATTTATTTTAAATATTATTTTTTATTTACTTATTTTTTAAGAAAGCTCTATGCCCAACGTGGGGCTTGAACTCATGACCCCAAGATCAAGAGTCGCACGCCCTACCGACCGAGCCGGCCATGAGCCCGACGCTTAGCTAACATCTGACCATTTCCTCCCACCACGGCCGTCCCCGGGGGCGAGGCCTGTAGCTTCTTCCAGCAGCCCACGGGCCCACGGGCCCACGGAAGCCACTTTGTGAATAACTACAAATCCTCTGCGATGAACAGCAGCAGTTTTATAGCCAGAAAATGGAGATGAGCTGTTCTCCATGAGAGGCCCAACATGAAAGCTGAGGGAGCCAGAAATCAGAGGCTGGTTGTGGTGACTCCGGTTTCACGGCTCACACGGGCTCAGACCCTAACAGAGGAATTCCTTCTGTCACGCCGGCCCCGGCGCACGGGGGCAAAAGCGAAGCTAGCGCTTCTGCGACACGCGCGTGACACCGGGTGCCTGACAAGGACCGCCTCGCGCAAGACTTCCCGAACTCCTGGGGGGACTACTGTTACCCTGGTCTTGGGGATGATGGCACTGGGGCTCAGGGAGGGTAAGGAAGCTGCTCAAGGTCACACACAGTCAGCAAGTGAGAAGAGCCAGACTGGACTGCAGGCCGAATGACCCCAGAGCCCTGGTGCCCAGGTGCTTCCAGGGCTGTCTCTGCCGTGCGGCCAGGTGACAGAAGGACTCATCACCTCGGGACGGGAGTCCTCACCAAAGGTCACAGACTCACAGGGTGACCGGGTACCAAGGTGGGGAGGCCCTGCATTTTCTCTGAGGCTGGTATTAGGACTCCCCCTCCCCTCCTTTACTGAGCAGCAGGGGTGGTGGGTGCTGGGGACGTAGGGTGGGGGGCGCCAGCAGGGTCAACACCCAGCCTGCCCTCAGGAGCTTCTAAGAGTCTGGGGGCGAATGGACAAACCAGGAGAAGTTGAGGAGAGCAAGTACAAAGCCCACAGGCAAGACGCCCGCGCACGGCAGGGGCCAAGGCGGCCAGAGTTCCGAGCAGGGAGGTACAGGGGACAAGGGGGTGGCCCGGGAGGCCCGCAGGAGGCAGCCCGCTCAACCCCCCTGAGGGCCGTACCGAGATGTCGTGGTACAGCGACTTGCCGTACAGCCGCTTATACTCCATTCTGATGTCCAGGAGGTCGATCTCACTGCGAGACACCATGATGCGAATCAGAGTCCGGTCCTTCGTTCCTGCTCCCTGAAGAGAATCCACCAAGGGCATGAGCAATGGGCCTCCTTACTGTCCCACCTTCCCGCCCATGGGCCCTCTGCCCTCTTGGCTGAGGGGTGGCTCTCCTTGCGCCTTCTGCCCTGAGCAAGGGCGGGGTCACAGGTCGGGCGGAGACACCCACCCCCCACCCCCTGCCCAGATCCCTGCACGTGGGAGGCACGTACCCTCATGGCCTTGTTGAGCCTTTCAGCAAAGAAGGCTGGAGTATTCTTGAGACATTTCACTAGGAGAGAGAAACAGTGTGACTCCATCTGCAGAAAACTCTCAGTCCAAGGGGCCACGGAGAGAACAAGTGTCCTTGTGAGAGGCCGCATGGGACACATCCACCTTCCTCTCCTCGTTCTCCTCCAAGCTCAATTATCTGTGATTCTGGCTCTGGCTCTTTGGGATAGAAACATGCCGGACCCCAACCTCGACCTCCTTCGGGCAACAGTGTGGTGAAAGGGGCCATGTAGGTTAGAAATCTGGCTGCTCCAACGCATGGGGCAACCTAGGGGCTGTGACCCTCATGGAGGAAGGATGGCTGAGTGGCATGAGTGTCTCAAGGCCATGATCCCTGTGTCATGGGGACATGCAGGGAAATGGGGAGGACCCGCCATCTGCCCCGGCCAGAAGGCTCCAAGAAAAGCACAGTGTGGGATGCCTGGGTGGCTCAGTTGTTAAGCGTCTGCCTTCGGCTCAGGTCCTGATCACAGGGTCCTGGGATTGAGCCCCACATCGGGCTCCCTGCTCCGCGGGAAGCCTGCTTCTCTCTCCCCTTCTCCCTGTGTGTGTGTGCTCTCTAGTTCTCACTCTCTCTCACATAAATAAATAAGTCAGAAAGAAAGAAAAGAAAGAAAGAAAGGAAAGGAAGGAAAGGAAGGAAAGGAAGGGAGGAAAGAAAAGAGAAAGGAAAGAAAGAAAGAAGAAAAGAAAGAAAGAAGGAAAGAAGGAAAGAAAGAAAGAAAGAGAGAAAGGAAAGGAAGGAAAGGAAGGAAGGAAAGAAAAGAGAAAGGAAAGAAAGAAAGAAGAAAAGAAAGAAAGAAAAGAAAAAGAAAGAAGGAAAGAAGGAAAGAAAGAAAGAGAAAGAAGAAAGAAAGAAAGAAAGAAAAAGAAAGAAGGAAAGAAGGAAAGAAAGAAAGAAAGAAAGAAAAGAAAAGAAAGAAAGAAAGAAAAGCACAGCTCAAGACAGGCAGACTGTGACCTCCCCACAGGGTACGGAGAGGCTGCGAGGCCTGAGCAGGCGGGCGGCCGGGGGGCGGGTCGGGCCCTGCTGCAGAGGGGGCGGGCCCTGCGAGAGGCGCCCCACGTAGCCGGGAGCGAAGCCAGCCTTCCTGAGCAAGGGCCTGTTCTGCTGTTGCAAGTAAAAATCTTTCCACGTGTTTCCATCACACACATCTGACAAGTGCCTGCAGGGATGTATTTTTAGAGGAAACTTGGCAGGATGTGAGTCATCTTCCTCCGGGAGAGCAGCTGGTCGCTCTCCCACCAGTGCCCACACGGCAGCTCCCCGCCTGAGCTGCGCCTGAAACACAAACAGCACCCCGCCAAGGCGGCTGGAGGTACGGCTATGCCGCGCGCCGGGAAGCAGGCTGCTTTCCCACCATTTGGGCACAGGATTTAGCAATCCTGGATCATGTGCTTGCCACTAGCCCGCAGCCAGAGAAGGGGGAGCAGCCCCGGGTGGGCTGGCGGCTGGGCGGGCCCGGGACGCCTACCCACGGCCAGCATGCCCCGCTCCAGGTCCCCGGACATCTCCCGGCAGATGCTCTTCTCGACGTCTCGGCCTGTCATCCGCTGATACTCGTTGAAAACTAGTGGAAAGAGAGAAGAGATAAATTACGAACTAAATTCTGTCCCCACAAAGTCATACGGTGACGTCCTAACCCCCAGTACACCCCAGAACATAACCATATTTGGACGTACAGCCTTTAAAGAGGTGATTAAGTCAAAACGAGGCCCTTAGCGTGGGCCCTACTCCAATCTGACCAGTGGCCCTGTAAGAAGAGATCTGGACACACAAGGAAACACCAGGGATGCCCACACGGAGGAGAGAGCGTTTTATTTTTTATTTTTTTTTAAATTTTTGTTTGTTTGTTTTATTTATTTATTCATGAGAGTCAGAGAGAGAGACAGAGAGAGGCAGCGGCAGAGGGAGAAGCGATGCGGGACTCGATCCCAGGACCCTGGGATCGTGACCTGAGCTGAAGGCAGACGCTTAACCATCTGAGCCACCCAGGTGTCCCGGAGAGAGCGTTTTAGAACATGGCAAGAAGCCGGCCATCTGCAGGCCAAGGAGAGAGGCCGCAGAAGAAACCAACCCGCTGACACTTTGGTCTTGGACTTCCAGCCCCCAGGACGGTGAGAAAATGAGTATCTGTCGTGCAAGTCACTCAGTCTGTGGTATTTTGCTGTGGCCGCCCGAGCAAATGAACACAGAGCCTTGCCAGAGCCCGCTTCTCCCCTCAGCTTGCGGTACCCCAGGCGGCCCCACTGACCAGGCCCACCCACCCTGCTCTCAAGTCAGGCAGGCTCTTCACCCCACAACACACATGCACCTCGCTCCCATCAGCTCATGGCTTACCCGAGTCATACCTTACTACCCTACCCAGCACCCCTCCACACACACTGACAGAATTTTCGCTCTCTTCTCAAATCCCCTCACTTCCGGTCCATGCCCACATTCCTTCTCCATCATTTCATGTGTCTGTCTTGTCTCTCAGCGGGACGATGAGCTAACACCTGTCCGGCCCCCACAGCCTTCCCGAGGACACGCTGAGCACCCACGGCACTGGGACTCCAGGCTCCTAGAGAGGCAGGTGGCCCAGTGGAGACCCACGTGCCAACTCTAGCTCTGGCCTTAGTGCGTGCACAGAACAGGGGCCTGGGTGTTCCCTCGGGCCCCCACCGTGTTGCTAAGTGTGGCTGTCATTCTCAGTCCTACCCGGCCCCCCCCAGGGCCTTTGCACTTGGCAGCTCTGTCATGTTTTTAACTCAGATGTCATGACCTCAGCAAGGACCACCCCAAGCACCATCCCTGACCCCTGCACCACTCCCTATCCCTGTTGCCAACTTTATTGTCTGTCACTAAAGGATTTACCAGCTGGTACTGATTTCACTTAATTTTTGTTTACTGCCTGTCTCCCAGAACAAGAATGTGAGCCTCAGGACAGCAATGACTCCATAATCCTGTGCTCTGCTGCTTCCCCACGTCCACTCCGGGACCTGGCCCATGGCAGGAGCTTGTTTTATAGACTCTGAATGAATAAGTAAACAATGTACTTTTGTACACCGTACGATCAATTATTACGCTGATTTTTGTATGCCACGCTTTGGAAAGCATCGGATCAGGTGCTCTTGAAGGCTCTCTCAGCTCTAATTTCCACATTCCGGTGTATAAAGACACCTGCCAGCAGGAGGCTGCCATTTCTCTCACCTCTTCCTTTGCTTTCCTCCAGAACCAGATGCATGCAGAAACTCCGGAAACCCGCTGCTAAGATCTTTTATATCGCCACCAGGGGGCTCTTTTAAGGAAGAGTAAGCCCTATGGAGTGGGACTGCCAAGTGTTCCTGCTAGCTGTCTCCCCTTCGTACCTTGCCTGCCCTCATCTATCTGGCCCTAGGGAGGCCTGGGACCGCCTTACCTGCCACCAGGTGGGCCCGGCTCCGGGAGCATAGAATTGCGTTGAACTTGGACTCATCTGTTCCCAGGCGGTTCTCCCCGGCTGCATACAGCTCCTGGGCAGAGGGGAAGACGGGCATGCAGTGCAAGCCTCACCCCGCAGCCTGGGCCCGGGTCACCTAGGACAGCCGTGCAGGCCCACTGGGGAAGGAAATGGGGGCGGGGCCCTGGCTGTGCTCCATGCACCGTGCAGAACTAGACACCATCTACTCGTCGTCTCGCCGGGCAACAGAGGATTCTGAGGCAGGCTGGCGGGCGGGGGGGGGGGGGGGGGGGGGGGGGGGGGGGGGCAGGGCACTCAGGACCAGGAGAACCGAGGCTGGCTGAGGCCGGGACAGGCAAGGGACAGCTTTAACCCCAGCAAGGGAGCAGCGTACAACAGGGCAACAGAACAAGGGCTGGGCTGGAGTCCTAGCTCTGCTGCCAACTTGCCACAGGGCTCCAGGCAGGCCACCGGCCCTCTTGGAGCCTCACTTCCTCACCTCTGAAATGCGAAGGTCAGATTAGATTTGGGGTCACAAACCTGAAAGCCCAAAGGGATTAGATAGGTAACTTAAATGAGGGGAACAGGCCAGTTGTGAGGCCAGAGGGTGGTGGGGACAAAGGGTAAGCACGCAGAGGGGCGATCACTTCTCAGCACCTGCTGGGGACTTTAATAGAGGAGAACGAACCCACAGTTGCCAGAAATCCAGAGTTCTATATGAAATTCTCAATCTTTATAAGCAGTTTCCCTATCTGTAAGGGGGAACACTAAATATTATGGCAATAAATACTATGACAATGAACAGATTGCAATTGTGAGTGTGGGACTGTATGTGGCAGGCACTTTCCCTGTGTTTCCCTGTGTATACCATAATAATGTTTGCAAAAGGGCAGAATTTGCACTTGCCTGTTAAATTTTTGCAAGTTTGCACCCCAAATATTTGCCAATTTGCAACCCCCCATGCCAGATGGCCCAGAAGCACTCTCCAGGCCTCAGGTAGTGGCTCTGGGATCTCAAGGCACTGACGGCCAGGGGAGGAGGGCAGCCACCAGGGGCTCAGAGACCCCACAGGTCAAGGTGAGGCAGGAACAGATCCATAACTAAGAAGACACAGAAGTGGGCACAAAAAAACCTTGAAAGTGAGGCAGCTTCTGCCTCGGCCAGGGAATGGCCAGGCCTGTCTGACAGGAAAGTGGGAACAGGAAAATTCCCACTGCGGCAACAGAGCTGGGAGCCTGGGTTTGCCCAGCCCTGAGTGCAGAAATGGGAGTGCATGTCTCAAGCCAGGGGAGATGTTAAGGCAGACCCTGAAGGAGGACATCTGGGGTACAGCCGGGATACATGGAACAAGCCAGGAGTCTGGGCCCTTATCCAGTCCCTGCCTCCAGGTTCCTCCAGGCACAAGGGTCAGCCTCTCTGAGCCCCCGTTTCCCCATCTGGAAAGGACATGGACCAGACCAGAGAGCAGCCGTCTTCCAGCCCTACAAAGAGGCCCCTCCACAGAGGTCCTCTTCCGCCTGACGGACAGCAGACAGAAGGGGATCGCTGGCAGCTCCTGGGGAGTGCTGGGCTGGGGGTGGCAGGGGCGACAAAGGGGGAGAGAGGCCTAGCCAGCTCCATCCCACCAGAAAGCTGTGGCTCTCTCCAGCCACAACTGCCGTGGTCCGAGTTCATCCATGGGAAACCCAAGCTCCTCTAGAGAGGCGCTCAGACGACCCGACGGACAGAGGGAACGGGAGAGAACTTCGCCATCTGTCTACAGTCATGCCCGGCTGCGGAATTCCAAGGCTGCACAACTAATGTGACAGCTGGTTTCTAGGCTCCGACCTCCAAAAGCATTAACAGGCAAGTGGAAAGTCTGCCTGTCCGCAAACACAATGACATATGCAACCGACCACAGGAAGAGGACCAGGTCACATGAAATCCCACACCCATCATGACCTACTAACTCCTGTCATACTTGATTGTCTCCCAGGTTCGCGCCGAGGGCGGGATCAGAAGCCTACAGAGGCGGGGGGACACTCAAGGTCTCACGGGTGATAAGCAGCAGAGCCCACCCGAGACTCACAGCATCTGGAACCCGCTCCTTAACCGTCGCTCTTTCCACCTCAGAGCTCCTCCCTCATGGAGCAAGAAGAAAGTGGGGGGCGCCCCCTGACTCAGGAAGCCCAGCTGGGGCACCTGGCCATCACACCCACCTGGGCGTCTCTCTGGACCAGCGTCATGTCCACATTGGTGCTTTCATCCCGGTTTCCCTGAAAGGAAGCAGGAGGTACGGTCATGGCCGCTGCCTACAGTTGTGTACGTCCCCCGTCCCCGTGCCCTTTCCACCTCTCTCTGCTCTGAGCCCCGAGCTCTGTTGTGGGAAAGGTACCTGAGACAGAGAGATGAGGAGCCGCTGGAAGTGCCCCGACGTGTCACTTCGGATGGCCTCCTCCAGGGTCTTTTTGAATTCTGAAAGGGAGACACAGGGAAGGCCCACCCTGCAGCCACAGTCAGCAGCAGATGCCAGCAAGAGAAGGGCCCAGGAGTCCTGGGTGCAACGAGACAGATGGTCCACACGGCCCTCCAGGGTCACGGGGGCTGTGACCTCCAGGCCGACCTGCCGTCTGTCAGGCTTGGCCCAAACCGCACCCTAGAGGCTCTCCCTCCTACCCCTCCCTTACCTCAAGTCTGCCTGTCCGCAAACACAATGACATATGCAAAACCCAGCCCTGCCCACCAACACGTGGGGCTTTGAGTGCAAACAGCGGGCAGGGCTGGGTCTTGGATCAAAGCCCCACGTATTGGTGGGGCAGGGGATGAGGCGATAAGGCGGCCAGGAAGGTCTAAGAGGCCGTGGGAGAGGGTGTGGCCAAGGCCCAGCAAGCACAGGAGTCTGTGGAGGGCTGAGGGGCGGGCGCCAGCCTAACCTGTTTTGTAGGCTCTGCTTAATTCCCGGATGTGCTCATTGCTGCGGGAGGCGAAGATCTCGATCAGGCAGGCTTCATCAGTGCCAGCTCCCTAAGGTGGCAGAGAGCACAAACCACAAGCTTGTCACAGCTCCCTCTCTGGCACCCAGGGAAGAGAGCAGGGGCCCTGTGCCCCACGGCACCAGTCCCAACAGTAGCAGCCACCAGCACAGGCCCACGCCCCTGGTGGGGCTGCTGGGGCCGCCTGAGGCAGCCAAGCTCCCTGCCACCGCCCCAGGCCCCGAAAAGTCCCAGATCATGACAGTGACATGGTGATGAACAGAGGTCACATAAAGGACCATGCTCATTCCCCCACCAGGAAACTGAGCACCAGAGAGGTGTAATGACTTGTCCAAGGCCACACAGTAAATGGTGGGTTGAGATGTGGACCCAGATCTGTTTTATTCCAAGCTCAGCTCATGAACGAGACAAGACACAACTGAAAAATGTGTATAAAGCAAGAGTAGACGTGTGGACAGAGGACAGTCCTGGACTGGACTGTGGAGCATCTGAAGACATCTAGAAGAAGCGGCACCAACAAGGCCGAGAGAGAGAGAGAGAGAGAGAGAGAGGAGCACATCAGGGGTGGGGAGAAGGCCAAGGACACAGGCAGTGGCCTGGCTGCTGGGCGTGCTTGAATCTGGGCCTGCTGCTTATTAGCTGTGTGACCTCGGGCGCCCTTCTTCACCTCTCTGTGCCTCAGGTTCCTTGCGCATCAAATGGGAGCACCGCTAACACCTACTACCTCCTGCAAAGTGCTGAGGGTTAAATGTTACGCACGTGAAGCACTTAGAACAGTGCCAGTCACGTAGGAAGCACAGCACGGGGGAGCTGTTTTCATGATGAGCACAACTGCGATTCCTCAGAGCTTGCAAAGAGCTTCTGCTAGCCACCGAGCTCAGTCCTCACCACAGGCCACAAGAAAGGGCGTCCGCAGTCCCATTTTACACTTGCTCAAGGACACATGGCTCGTCAGTGACAGGTGACCCCAGCCCCGTGTGGTTTCCCATACTCCACAACTGCCACCACCTCGTGAAGCCGGCTGGGGGCGGCAGCTGGGCCGGGCAGAGGCCTGGGGGCCGCTCCTGGGTGCTGTCCCCAGCTGCTTCCTGACCCCTCCCTAGAAGAAGGCGTGTCTGAGGATCTCAGCGGGGTCCTCTCCCCCCTCCAGGCTCCATACTGAATTCTCTGCCTCTCCTCTTGGGGGCAGGAAGAGTCATTGTGCCTATCAAGCCTCTGAAAAATGACAGATTCCTTCTGGAGCACCTGCTCAATTCACAAGGATGTCCCCCTTCTGTGGGAGCTGCCCCCTCCCCATCCATGGGATACCTGTTGTGGGTCTTGGGAGCCATGAGACTATAGAATGCAGACGACACTCCCCTTGGTCACAAGTGACTTGACCAGGGGCAGACAGTAAACCCTAAGTAGGCCAGAGTCTGCTCCTATTTGGAATTTGGACTAAGGGACAGTTGGTCTTTTCTGTGGCCGAATCTCTGGGAGGTAAATGGAGTGGAGTCAACAGGGATCCTCTGCCCCCAGCAGATGAAGACTGAAGGGGGCACTTGGGAAGCAGCAGAGACAAGAGAAATCCTGCCTGGGTCCCTGCCCTTCCTCAAGCCGGGCAGCTCACCTTTACCCTCATAACCGATTCTGCACCTCTGTTTCCCTTAAACCCCTCAAGAGTGTTTCTGTCATTTGCTCACACAGAGTCCTAAATGAAGGAGGATGATACCACCCGAGGCCTCTGCCCCTGTTCCTATCACCGTGTCACCACCAGCTCTACCACCCCGCTGCCACCATGCTGTTAAGATGGACTCAGATGCCCCCAATGATGAATGACACCTGTTTGGCCTCTTGGGGAGTCACCAGAAGTCACCCTTTCTACAGCACTTGGACCCCAACCCGAGAGGATCCAGGAACCACACTGACAACGGCAGCTAATGAACGGATTCAGCCCCACCGTGCAGTCCAGGCCTTTCCCTGGCCTGTGTGTCCATGTGAGCAAAGGAACACACACACAAACACAAACATGTACACACCTTGATGGCTTCCTTTATTTCATAAACATCGAAGAGGACCGGGGTCTTCATGAGAGCCAAGATTGTCTTCTCAAAGTTTCCTGACAGTTCAGATTTCAGATCTTTGATCAAATCCTGATCGAATATTCAAACAGACAAACAAACCTATTTTGAGAATGCACACGAGGTGACTAATAGGGACAACATCCCAGATCTGAGGACCAGCAGCATCTGCATCAGCCAGGGCCTGGCAGAAAAGCCAAATCTCAGCCAGCCCAGACCTGCAGAGCTGGAGCTTGCAATTCAATCAGCTTCCCAGGGGACCCACATTCAAGCTGGAGAAGCACTGGGCCAGAAAACCAGTCTATTCAACTTACCCAGTGTTTACCTAAGATTCAAAAGCCCAGAACTTCAAAATACATCCCCATGCGTTTGTGCAGAACTGCAAGCCTTTTCCTTCAAAGCTCCTCTCCCAGCTACACCTCCTAGGGTGGTCGTGAAGAGGGCAGGGATTAGCAGCCTGGGTCCCCAGGAGGAAAAACCGGCCCAGTGGGAGCTAAAGGGAAATAACCTGTCCATGGTCTCTGCGAGTCATGGCAGAGCCAGGGCTAGAACCCAGATCTCTGGGTGCCTCTCATCAAACCTCAGTGCCCTGTGGACTTTTGGATTTCCCCCTCGCAGCATCCTTCTGTTCTAGAAGATGCCATCAGCTGAGAGGTCACTGCTGGGTGGGCAGCAGAAAATGCCCTAATAGGCCTTACTGCCCGCCCACCCAGGAGATCTAGGCTCACCTGGCACCAAAGAAAAGCAGGGGTGAGTGGGGCTGTGCTAGAGGCTATGCCTCAGTTCAGTGGGGACCAGGCCTCCCTTCCCTGCCACCCCTCCCCCACTCACCTTCCCATAAGCAGTCTTGAAGGACAGGAGGATCTGCTGCCGCTGCTTGTTGGAGCGACTCCCCAGGCAGTTGATGATGGCCTGCTCGTCGGTCCCTGGGGGAAGAAGAGGTGGATGTGGGCAGGGCTGGGGTCATGGGGATGCTCTGCACTGGAGACTTCCCTGGCCTGGGCTCTTCCATTCTCCTGAGCATCCCAACTGCACCCCCACATCTACCTCCTCTTCCACCACCACCACAGGGACCAGGTTCCCTCCTCCCAGCAACCCCGCACGGAGCTGGCGAGTCAGGGGGGCAGTTGGGACCCGAGCCACCCGGGGTTCCTCACCAAAGCCTTTCATAGCTTTCCGCAGGACCTCGGCATCTCGCAAGGGGTCAAAACCAGGAGCATCTGTGATGGTGCCTCGGTTTCCAAACTGCTCGGACAAACAGACTCACGTAAGATGTTGTATCCCCCAAATGCAAGACTTCCCCGCCCCAGACTCTGAAAGTGACCTTTTTACTACAAGTTGGGGTACCGGAAGGAGCCCGTAATCAGTAACTGAGTGAGCCTACTGTGATCATTAGATATCCTCATGTCCTGGTGCTGAGGCTTCTGCCTGGCTCCCGTGGCTAGAAGCCCGTCTCTAGCTGAGTCCTGATGCTAAAATCCGCCTTATGCCCAGGTCCTCCAGGACGGGGCCCGGGTTCCTGATGGGGGGGCAGCCCTGGGAAGCTCACTGCCATAGCACATGTGAGCACGTATTAGGGCCCTCCTGACAGGGTCTGGGTAGTCCATGGAGCACCTCGGTGCAAACGAGAGAAAGACGTTCCCTGCAGAAATGCCGGTGTCCGCCCTTACCATGGTACACACTGCCTCCCTACCTCCCGGACTCTGCTTTTCCTAGCACTGTTCTCTAGGCTCTCAGACCTGCTTGCCGGCCGGACCCCTTCCTGAGTGACAGCTGCACCCTCTGGGGCTGGTGCACTACCGGTTTTAACAGGGTTAAGAAGAGAAGCGCGGAGAAGGGATGAGGGGGAAGGCAGAGGGAAGATGGAGACTAGGGCAGGGGTAGGGGAGTGTGGGGGCAGGGAAGAGAGGGACCCTCCGTCTAATAATAGTAGTCGAGCACATACCACCAGCCCTGTGCTTGGCTGGTTTGGCCACGTAACCATGACAATGAATTCTAGGCACTGCAAACATGAAATGCTCTCCAAAATGAGCCAAGAGCAGCCCCGGAGGAACTGCCAACAATCTTCCCTAGCCAAAGGAGGTTTTAAGAACCCTCTAAGACCAGCCTGAGAGGCACCTCGGGGGACTGAAGACTAAGCCCCATTGGGCACAAGGCTTGAGGCCAGGGGCCCAGACAGTTCCTACAAAGCACAGAGCCCAGGCAGTAAATGACACAGGAGGAATGATGAGTACCCTGGGATGTTCAGATCCAACTCGCACACAGAACATCTAACCAAGCTGCGAGAAACAGGGCAGCTCCCCAAGGTCTTTAAGAATATAAACTGGGGGTGGGGAGTGTGAGAGAAAACAACACCGTTAAAACAAGAAGCTATAGATGGAGGACAGAGCCCTTCTCCATCCGCTGCACCCTCCCTGGCCTAGCTGGCAGAGGACACTGGGCCACGAGCCTCAGGCCTCTGGCACCCAAGCCTGGACAAAGGGCAACGGGACGGGCACTCACCTGGGCTGGAGGCACAGCAGGGGTGACGGTCCCAGACCCCAGGTATCCTGGGTAGCTTGGCACTGGCTGCTGCTGCCCAGGAGGTGGCATGGGCGTCTGCCCAGGGTAGGTCATCGGCGGCTGTCCGGGGTAGGGCCCTGGGGGCTGCTGGCCAGGGGGCGGCATGGGCTGGCCTGGCACAGGGGCCCCTGGGTAGGGCGGATATGAAGGCATCCCGGAGGGCGGGTTTCCTCCAGGGGGCGGATACATTCCATATGGTGGAACAGGCTGCTGGGCAGAAGGGGGCTGCCCAAAACCCCCAGGTGGAATGGGAGGGTAACCACCCCCGGGGGCCCCAGGGTACAAGTTTGGCACGTTGGCTCCTCCGAATGTCCCAGACATGTTGGACGCCTGAAAAGTCCACAAAGCAAGCATAAGATGAACGGCCCCCCGAGGAGGATGGCCACACCCTGTCCATCCATCCTTCCCTGGCCTGAGCCCGGCAGCGCTCAGAGCTCAGAGTCCGAGCACCCCTGGCTTCTCAGCGAGGCCCAGCCTGACCACCCAACTTGAAACTACTGTCCCCCATCCCCTCTACCTGTCCTCCTGAGCCCTTTATCTGCTCTTATTTACTCTAACACCACACAGTTTACTTATGGTGACCGTCTGTCATCCCAGGAGCTTCAGGGCTGAGATTTCTGTGTGTTGTATTCACATAACCCCGGTGCCTAGAACAAGCCTGGCACAAATGAGACTGCGCATGGCTGCATGGTTGACACTGAGCAAGCATTTGCTTCTAGACTATAAAATACATTCTTCTACAAACCAATTAACAAGTAAAAGTAGCATGTCTGCCTATGCTACCAGGCACCCGCAGCCAGGCTGGGGCCGAACAGTCACCCACACGTACACCGCACACACACATGCACGCGCACATACGCTCACCTCCCTCCTGGCCCTACACTGCGCTCACACAAAAGGTGCTCAATACATATTGTGTGAAGGCACCGCCCCCATCCAATTCAGAGCTGAAAGGGACCTGAGAGACCGGGCAACCCAATGCATGCCCCTTCCCTCCATTTCACAGATGGGAAATCGAGATGCAGAGGACAGTGAGCGGAGAGAGCCCCAGCGAAAACCCTTCGCTCGAAGACGCAGCTCAATACTCGGTGTCCACAGGGAGGCACACACACACAACACCTGTGAAGCCACTCAAGCCATGCAGGTGTGACCCCCAGGGGCAGCCCCAGCAGGAGGGCTGGACTCACCATTCCCGAGAGGTAGTCCTGGTTGAACTGCCCTGCGTAGTTGGCCATGTTATCCAGCCCGATGGGGGGCATGTTGGGCGGGGGGTAGCCAGCACCTCCCCAGGCACCGCCACCTGAAAGCAACACTAAGCCCTTGAGCGGCTGCCGGCACTCCCCACAGGGCAAGGCAGAGCATCAACCTCTCAGGCGGTCAGGAGGGGGGGCCAAAGCAGGGCCTGGCGGAGAGCACTCCAGACCCCACAGAAACACTCAGGCAAGAAAGCTGAACCCAATCCCGCTGCCAGAGGAAGAGAAAAGAGGGACCTTCCCCTCCTTCCAGGTAGGAAGGTGGGGATCAGCAAACCCTCCCAAGAGTGTTTGGGATTAAGGAGGTAGGAGGGCCAAGGACCAAGGACAGAACTGCCCTCCTGGGCTCACCATCATGGAAAGGAAACACAGACATAAAAACAGATGATTCGGGGTCACTGTGCTTAGGCCATGACAGCCGTGAGCTCAGAGAGCACCAAGAACCCACAGTGAGGGGACAGCATGGCAGGGAAGGGTGGGTGTCCTGCCGACTGGGTTATTTGCAGTGACAAACAAGTCTGTGAAGGGAGGGAGAGCAGGGTGGAAGGAGACAGGGCTGGGTCTTGCAACACAGACACCCATCCCTACAAGGGGGGGCAGTTGGGGAAGAGCGGTAAAAAGCCCCAGCTCTGAACCCAGAGGGACCAGGTGTGTGCCCTGGGGTGGGGCCCTCAGCCCCTCTAGTTCAACTTCCTCAGCCGACACGTGGGGATGATGATTAGTTTGCCTCAAACTTCCTGGATGAGGACGAAGACCTAAAGCCTGTGCGGGGACTCCCAGGCCACGGCCAGCACTGGGACAAGGGGCTCCCAGGCCACAGCCAGCCTCGTCGTGTGGGCTGCTGGCCTGTTAGGTGCCTTTCTGACCAGGGCAGTGAGCAGGCCCCGAGGGCCTCGAGTTTAGCTTTTCCGATCCAGGGCTCCGGGCCACTGAGGACGGCGTGCTCAGAGGAGCTCAGAAAGGGTAAGGGACTTGCAGATCAGGAATCCCCAGCCCGCTCCCTCTCTGCTGCTCCGTGTGGTGAAGGTGGCGGTGGTAGGACACAATGGCAGCATTCCTACCGGGCAGAAGACTAACCATGAGGCCGGCACTGGCACACCTGGGCCGGGCCTCGTTCGGTGGGAAACGGCCCCGCTCAACCCGATACGCCACGTGACGGTGGCCGAGCCACCTCCCTGCTCCCGATCTGTTCTCCGCCTGTTGAATGGCAGGGTGGGCACAGATGGCCTGCAGGGTCATGGGTGCTCAGACTCAAGGACCTCTGCTCTGGGGAAGTGAACGTGCCTGCTGGCCTTATGGGGCAAGGGGCGGCACGGCTCAGGCAACCTCGGGGTGACTAGCCTGGAATGATCCCCCCGTCTGCTCCCCTACCATGGGGACCCAGTCTCATTTCAGGAACCTGGGAAGGGCCAGGGCCAGTGGAGCTGATGTGTTTGTGAAGGGATGTGGTGTAGGTGGGGCTGGGTTCTGACGGCCTGGCCTCGGGTACAGCCCCAGTGCTGTCAGCCCACAGCTTCTGGAGGTGCAGCAGGGACATCTGACCCTTAGCGACTGCCCCCACTTCCTCTCCTGGCAGGGGGCCCTGCTGCTGAGCGGGGGGCAATTGTCACCGAACGGTGCTTCGGAGGACACGGAGCCAGGGGCTCTACTGGGCTATCTCACTAGTTTCAGGGACAACCCAGTGAAGGAGAGATACGGGACACCACGTGCAAAGGAGAAAACAGAGTCCCAGAGAAAAGAAGGCGTTTGCCTGCTGCTATCAGCTAATAAAGCAAGAAACTGGGTCCTGGCCTCGTCCTGGCTTTCCAGAAGGGCTTCAAATCCAGGCCTTTCTGGGCCCCTGGGTCCAGGATTTTCTCCAGCCCCTCCCCATCCTGGCTGCGCCCTTGGGGTAGAGAGGAGATGACTGGAAAGCACTGTTACTCTCTCCCTGTCCGCACTTGGACATTGAGCTGAGAGCGCATTCCCTCCCCTGCCCACCCCAGACATTCTTACCTGGTGCGGCTGGGGGGTAGCCGCCTGCGGGCGGGGGATAACCTGGGTAGCTCATGGTTCAATCTGAAAGGGAAGAGGAAAGCAAGCGTCCTCAGGCTCTGCCGGGAGCACCCACCGGCCTTGCTGAGCCCAGCAACTGCCACAGGCCAGGCGCCTGCAGGAGGAAGGCTGCATCAGGCCTGACTTGGGCCAACCCAATTTACCTTCCACCTGCTGGGCCCCCAGCTAGAAAGGGCGACCAGCGGCAAGCCCGCACCTGTGCCCACACACACCACGACAGGGCTCACCACACGTGAGTGGCGACGTTTCCCCGCAAACCCCTTTCCCCCACGCTTCACTCCCACCTCTACTGACACGGGACGCTGAGCGTGTGGAGCTGTTCTCTAACCTCAGAGGCGAGCCGGCACTGCCTCGTTCTCAGGGGCTCGGGTCTATTTGTCTTTATTTTCCAGTGTCTTCATCACCATCCAGCCAGAGCCCCTGTCCCCTGTGCCCAGCCTACAGACCCCAAGCTATCCACGGTGGCCTCCAACATGGATCTGCCCCAAGCTACATTTTTCATTCTCCAACCTCTGGTTCATCAGGCATGGGAGCACGGCATGAAATCCTCACTGCTAGAGACAAGAGACCTCAGGAGGGCTCATGTGATCCAGGATCTGGAATGAGGGCAAGTGAGGCAGTTGGAGCTCAGAAAGGGTAAGTGACTTGCAGATCAGGAGTAGGGAAGGAGAAAGGCCTGGAACCCAGGGCTCTTGCCCGTTGGCCCTGGGTGGGACAGCTGCTCTCACAAAGTCCCTCCATATACAGACCCCTCTGCCATGCCCTACCCACTTAAACTGCCCAGGAGGGACCCAGATCTGCTGCGACCCGAGCCACTCAGACTGTCGTGCAACCTACTTCCTCCTGCTCGCCAGTGGCTGCTGCATTTGCAGAGGTGTCCAGGGACAGGTAAGGGTGTCAGGGGCCTGCAGGCCCCCTCCACCATCACACCTGCTGACCCCAGGTGACCTGCTCCCCCCTGCACATCGGGCCCCAACTTAGTTCTCAAACTGCAATATGTGCATCAGAACCGCCCCAAGGGCTTGTTAAACACACGTAGCTGAGCTCCACTGCAGAACCAGAATCTGCATTTCTAACTAATTCCCAGGTGATGCTGCTGGTGCAGGGATCCCACTTTGAGAACCACTGCTCTAGATGCCATCATTCACCTACAGGATTCTAGGGGCCCTTCAGAGCTACACTGGAGATCTGCGCATGGTGTTTGCAAGGAGGCTGAAGGGCTTCCTTAGGTGCCACCGGTCCCTACGGGGCCCATAGGGATGATGGGCGTGGGGATGTGTTTTGGTCAGTGCGTCCAGAGGGGACTGTAGGCAGAGCTGCTAAAGGCCAGATGGTGGCCTAGTGACCTTGGAGAGAGCTAGGACTGGCCACCTGCGGCGTGGGCCGAAGACCCTTTCCCTTGCGCACCGCGGTGAGGCTGCTAAGGGCCCCCGTGGTGGTGCCCTCGCTCTGACTCCTCTCCCTGTGGCTGGCTGAGCCGTCAGCCCAAAGCCCTCCCGGGTCCTGCCCTCAGCCTGACCCTCCTGCCGGAATCCTCAGACCCTGCTGATGAGGAGAGCCTGGAAATCCGAATGATGGATGGGCCAGGAACCTTCTGCTGGAAGAAAGAGGAAGCGCCCTGCACGAGGCCAGCATGAGTGGCGGTCGTGTCCCTGACACCCTTCTCCTCTGGAAATCACCATTAAGCAGAAGCTTTGGGCACCAAAGACCCCTCGCTACCCTTCACCTCTCCTCCCAGAGGAATGAGGCCAAAAGGCCCCACCCATGGCCAGAGTGGGGGAAAAAACAAGCCAAAAGCTGGGTACTACCCTGTTCCATCATCAAAATAAATCTCAGCCAGACCAGAGATTTAAATATAAGACATAAAATTAAAGTTCTGCACAATAAGAAATAAGGAAAACAACAGAAAGACAAGAGAAATAACAAATTCAAGGAAAATGTTTTGCAATTAAAAAAAAAAAAACCAACCCAGTGACCAGTAGAGAAACTCAAATGATATAAACAAGCAGTTATAGAAAAGGAACGGAAGGTTTAACCCACACTAAGATGCTAGAGTCGCCAATTACAAACCCAGAGATGTCAACATGTAAAATGACCCGCTCTGAACCAGAAACTCAGCTTCTGGAAATTTATTTCCCAGGCACACTTATGCCTGTGTGAAGGGACAGGGACGTGGATTGTACTGGGGCATTCTGTGATAACAAACCTCTAACTATGCATTCGCAGCAGGCTGGTGAAGTGAATCTGAACAGATCCGTACAATGAACACTCTGTAGCTATTTTTATAATTAGCCAGTTCTATATATGGGCATATGAAATGATCATCATTCTTGATCAAGGTATAAACTGTGTATTTACTAAGCTAACATTTTTTTAAAAGAAGCTGTAAACAGACGAACTTGGTGGGGTATGGGCGCACGCGCACACACACACACACACACACACACCATCCCTGGAATGATAAACAAGAAACTCAGTGACACTGGTTGTCTTTGGAAGGGAAAACTGGGGATAGACATGAAGCTTACTGTTTATATTTGCATTTTTTGGCCACATGCATGTACTGCCTGTTAAAAAAACAGCTTTAAAAAAGGTCCATTCAGGTGGCAATTTCTTGAGCTCACTTGAGGCCAGGGCTGTTCTTCCAAGATTTGAATACCTCACACAGGCTCTGTTCAGCTGCAGGCAGCCCGGCCTGGAACCTGGGGTTAGCACTACTGCATTTATTTATGCACCACGGGACTCAGACCCAGAGGGTCCATTCGCGTTTCCCTGCCCGGGGCAGGACCACAGGGCAGCCTCAGGCTGCTCCCAGGGTGATGGCACGCATTCCCAGGAGGGCTTCGCAGACTGCCCAGCAGGAGTCAAAAGCTGTCCCTTGGCAGTGAGCCCCCTGGGTCTTCCCCTCCCCCCAAGAGACCACCCCCAGTCTGGCCCTCCCCGGAGAGCAGCCTCATCTCCCTACCACCTCCTCTGTGCAGTACCATTCCCTTCTCTGTCTTGGAGCTCTCTTCAGAACCCAAGGCCTCAGCTGTGGTCCCCTAAGAGCACAGGGCAGGGCCGGACCACCACCTCCCTCCTCCCCGCCTCCCTGGGTTGGGACACGGAGTGTTCTGGACAAGCAGCCCTGGTGCAGATCCTGTCCAACTCCTCCCTCGCATTCTGCCTGCTGCTCAGCCCGCTGAGGTGTCCGGACATTCCTACGTCAAACATCTTAGTGCCCAGCTTTGTTCGGTAAGCATTCGGTAAAGACATTTGCTTTCTTCCAAGTAACTGGTAGGAAAAGAGCCAAGGACAACAGTCCTGAACTGTCACGGCCAACCACGCCCCAGCCCGACAGCGGCAGGTGCAGCCACGCAGCCGGCACTCAGGCCCCTAACTCTACCCCGACGACGCCACACACGTTTCCCCATCAACTCCACGATGGTGTACAGAGGGCCCGTGTCAGATGAGGATTCGAACACACGGCCCATGCCTAGAGCCCCCCGGTTTACCTGCCTAGTAACACCCAGGAGGACAGCCATGGCAGCTGGATGACCTGGGGTGCCCTCGGGGTGCACCATCCCTGCCCCCAGTGCCTAACCAACTCAGAGACTGCGGGGATTCGGCTCTCCGACTCACAATGTCTACCTGCTTTCCCCTTTCTCAACATTAAGAAATCTGCTTATCGTCCAGTCTTCGCGTACCTTCAGCCACCAGGAGGGCCTGCTGTACGGGGTGAAGTCGTTCCTGGCACCATCCCCACTCGGAGGTGAGCTCAAGTAGGCTTCTAGGGGCTCCGCACCTTGCTCTCCCCTCCCCGCTGCCTGCCCGGCACTCGCTCTCCACCACAGAGGAGAACAGTGAGTTACAATCCAGCAGATCTGCTCTCTCTTTGGTGTCCACAGGTATCATGACACCTTCCGCACTGACCAAGGCTCTCCTCCTGTCCGTCAGCAGTTCTGGCAGGCCGGGGTATTTCGCCCATTCTGCGGACACTCTGGTCCGGACACTGACACGGGGACTCACCGGAGAGAGCGTATTCCACACGGCAGGCAGCTGGCCTCTTTAGGGATTGTTCCAATTCTTAGAAACCAGCCTCTGGGGCACTTCCAGCCTCCAGTCCTGCCATTCCGGGGACTGTGTGGCACAAACACCACCCTTGCTTCCCCACTAGGGCCATCCCCCTGCCACTAGGCACTCGATTTCATCCAGCTGTGGCCCTCTGGCTTCTCAAACTTCAGTCTGCAAAACAATCACCTATGGGTCTTGTTAAACCTCAGACTGCTGGTTACCTTCCCCACAGTCTCGGAATCGGTAGGTTTGGGACAGGCCCCCAAATCTGCATTTCCCACACACTTCCCGGTGGCACTGATGCTACTTGACTATGGACCACACTTTGGGTGGCACTGCTTCATCACGTGTCAGAATCACCTGGACAGCTTGCTGAAAATGCCTATGCCTTGGCCCCAGTATTTCTGGGCCCTTCAACCTGGGCTGGGCCAAGGACTCTGAAATTTAAACAAGCACCCCTTCCCCACCCCCAGCAATTCTGATGTAACTGATTCTGTGCTCCACACTCCAGGAAACACTCCTTTCTTGTAGGTACTGGGACACTTTCTTGCTTATATTATCCAGCCTTTATTCCCAGTAGTCAGCTCTGAGGACAAGCACCAAGACCTGGGCATCCCGGGATCCCATCAGAACCAAGCCTCAGAGTACCAGGTGAATGTTGAAAGTATATGGCAGCTATACAGGGGACTTCTCAAGGACTGGGAAAAGGGCCTGTTTCTTCAAGCTGTGTATACATCGGCAAGTATAACTGTTAAATTTCAAGGGCTCCACGAGCGGGCAGTAGCCAGAGTCCTCAAACACAGGAATCTAGAAATGCTGTGTTGGCAGAAGAGGCAGAATCATCCAGAACAAGAAGAACCTTACTCCTCCCACTCACTCATCCCCCTGCCATAACGGAGAGCCCTGTCGTTTCCCCACCTCAACTAGGGAAGATGGAGACGGGGGCCTCCAGGAAGGCTGGGCTCTGCACACCTCCTGGAGTCCAGCCTGACTTCCAGCACATGAAAGGGAAAGGATGGGTGGGTGGTGGCAGTGCTATGCCTGGCACAAGGATACAGAAGTATCCTTCCCAGAGGGCTGGTGCGGGACCCAGAGCGTGCAGCAGGCCAAAGCTGAGCGGAGGCTGAGGCCTGGAAGCATCACCCCTGAGACCTCCCGCCCCTCCATGCCCAGCAGCAAACCAAGCAGGCCCAGGACTAGAGTGGGGGCTATTGTGGGATGACCCCTCCACTGGCCTTCCCCAGCCTCGGGGCTGTGGAGTATTCATTTGTGTATTCATCCTTTAATATTAAGACCTCAATCTGTTTTGATGCAAGAATTTAAATATAGAGTTTAAGTCATGCAGCTCAGATGATTCTCTGGTGATACATTTTAAAAATAAAAAGAAGACAAGCCACCAACTGGGAGAAAAAGTTTACAAAAGACACATCTGATCAAGAACTGTTATTCAAAATATAGAAAAGAACTCTTAAAAACTCAACAGTAAGAAAAAAATCTGATTTAAAAAATGGGCAAAAGACCTGCACACTTCACTGAAGAAGACACACAGATGGCTTCTGAGCACATGAAAGATGCTCCCCATCAGACATCATTAGGGAGTTGCAAATAAAACAACAAGATACCACGGCACACTTAGCAGAATGCCCAAAGTCCCAACCAGTGATAATACCAAATGCTGGTGAGGATGCAGTGCAACCAAAACTCTCACTCACTGCTGGTGGGAATGCAAAATGGTACAGACCCTCTGGAAGACAGTCTGGCGGTTTCTTACAAAACTAAACACATTCTGGGGCACCTGGGTGGCTCAGTCGTTAAGCGTCTGCCTTCGGCTCAGGTCACGATCTCAGGGTCCTGGGATCGAGCCCCGAGTCAGGCTCCCTGCTCGGCGGGAAGCCTACTTCTCCCTCTCCCACTCCCCCTGCTTGTGTTCCCTCTCTCGCTGTCTCTCTCTCTGTCAAATAAATAAATAAAATCTTTAAAAAAAAAAAAATCTAAACACATTCTTACCATATGATCCAGCAGTCCTTGGTATTAACCCCAGTGAGCTGGAAACTTGTCCACGCAAAAACCTACACACAGATGTTTATAGCACCTTTATTCATAAAGGTCAAAATTTGAAAGCAACCAAGAAGTCCTTAAGTAGGTGAATGGATAAGTGCCCAGATGAGGAAATATTATTCAGTGTTAGAAAGAAGTACACTATCAATCCATGAAAAGACATGCAGGGATATGACATGCAAATGAGAAAAGGCTACATACTGCATGATTCCAACTCTCAACAGTCTGGAAAAGGTAAAACTAGTCATTAGTAAAACGATCAGTGGTTTCCAGGAACTACAGAGGAGGGAGGGATGAATAGGCAAAGCACAGAGGATTTTTTTAGGCCAGTGAAACTATTCTGTATGGTATTAAAATGGTGGGTACAGGGCGCCTGGGTGGCTCAGTTGGTTAAGCGGCTGCCTTTGGCTCAGGTCATGATCCTGGAGTCCCGGGATCGAGTCCCGCATCGGGCTCCCTGCTTGGCAGGGAGTCTGCTTCTCCCTCTGACCCTCCTCCTTCTCATGCTCTGTGTCTCTCATTCTCTCTCTCTCTCAAATAAATAAATAAAATCTTTAAAAAAAAATAAAAAAAAATAAAATAAAAATAAAATGGTGGGTACAGTAGTCAAAACCATGGAACATACAACACCAGAAGTGAACCCTAAGGTCAACTATGAACTCCGGATGTGTCCCTGTAGATTCTTCAATTGCCACAAATGTACCCCTCTGGTAGGGGTGTTGATGAGGGATATTGATGGTGTTCATAGTAATGTACTTGGCACTCCATTTTGCTGTGACCCTGAAACTGCTCTAAAAAAATAAATTACATTTAAAACTAAAAATTTTAAAAAATAGAATAAAAGAATAAAATAAAAAGATTAGAACACACTGCAGGGAAATTCAAATACAATCAGAAAGGCACAAAGTGAAAACCAAAGGTCTAACCCTCTACCCAAAGGTCACCACTGAGCAGTTTCTAATGTGTAATTCAAGACCCCCCCCAAACACACACATAAATGCATGTGCATGTGTATCTATGGTTTATGTTTGTTCACATGTGTATACAACTGTTTTAAAGAAAGAGATTTATTTGCTTATTTGCAAACTCTCCTCACTCCAGTACCAGGCTAGGTTTGGGCAGACTCAGGGGTAATTAATGGTACACATTCCTACCTGGCATTGCTCCTGGCACTGTTTGGGGAGATGAAGAGTTAGCCCGCCCTCAGCCAGTCTGAGCAGCTCCTGGCCTCCATACACCGCCCTGGGAGTGGTGGGCATTCCTCCCCGGATCACTGGGCTGGATAAAAGGAGGCAATGACCCAGACAGGTTGCGAATGAGGCCCAAAGCAAGACAGAAACATCTACTTAAAGTAATCCACTTCCTTGGGGCACCTGGATGGCTGAGTTGGTTAAACCTCCAACTCTTGATTTCAACTCAGGTCATGATCTCAGGGTCATGAGATGGAGCCCCACGTCCAGCTCCATGCTGGGCACAGAGCCTGCTTAAGATTCTCTCTCCATCTGCCCCTCTCTCTCTCTCGAAAAAAAAAGGTAATCCACTTCTAAGAATCTCCTATAGAAAAGGATCCCAACCAATGACCTGGAGCCGGGTCCCTATCTCCCCAGACCTTGCTATCCCATGGGTGTGAAGGGGGGGTGGGAGGGGGCTTTCCCCATGTCCTTCCTTTTGTATTTTAGGACTCCTAAAGGGGACACCTCTTTAGGTTTTTACCCCAATCCCAGGTTTACAGACTCCCAAAATGTTCCCATCGGAAAGGACCTTGAAGGTTGTCTAATTTTCAACCCCCTTAGTTTTGCAGCTAAAATACACCAGGGACACTGTTTACTCAAGCCCCACACACACTAGGGAGAACGTCATGGTAGAACTCTGCTTGCCGCCTGCTTTCTCCTAACAGAGCCACGCTGCAAAACCACCTGAGCTAGGCTGCTTGTCTGGTGGTCCCAGCCGGTCCCACCACAGGTGACCTACCGTAAGACCCCTCCTCCCAGGGCAGAAGGAAGTGCAGTAAATACGCTTCGAACCAGGGTTTGCCAAGGCCATTCCTCATGGCCAGGAGGTTCCAGAGATCCTCAGGTGCCTAGGCTCACGCCTCTTCCCTGTCCCCACACCTACAGGGCAGGAGGGAAGCCAGGCATAGCCAGAGTTCTGCCAAATACAGTCACTCGGAGCTGGCTCAGCAATAACCTGGACCCCCATCCCCAGCTCAACCTTGGCAAGCAGAAACAAGCAGCTTGATGTACAGCTCAGTGCTTCCTGAACTGTGTTCTCGGACATCAGCTTAACATCTTGCAAGTTGAGAATTTAGAGGGATGCAATTTAAAAGGATAGAGAGATTAGTTGTCCAAAAACTTTGGAAAATGCTGCCTACTACATCCCCTCCCCAAAGTGCCAATTCGTAATAGCATGGTAAAGGCTCTGAGAAGTCCTGTAACAAAGGAGCCCGCTTAACTTTATCCCCAAATTTCTCCAGCTTATTAGGCAATCATAACAATAGTTAACATTTATTGAATATGAAAACTTTACTAGGTGCTAGGCACTTTGTTAAGTGCTTTACATGGAATTCAACCTTACAACAACTCTATAAAACAAACACTAAGATTATGATCCCCTATTAGAGATAAGGAAACTGAGGTATGGAGAGATTATGGAACTCACCCAAGGTTACAGGTAGTAAATGAGCCAAGATTCACACCCAGGCAGCCAGGCTCCAAACTCCAGGACTTCCACCCCTATGCTATACTCTACTTCCTCATGGAGCTCACTGGCCCCAGAAACTAGTATCTCAGAAACTGAAAAACACCGGTGATGGAATAGCCTGGGATTAGGAATCAGGACATCAGGCCTCACTGTGACCCCAGGTACTTCATCAAAGGCAGGATAGGGTGGTAGGAAGAACATGAACTCTGAAGCCAGACAGCACAGGTTCAAATCCCAGTCCTGCTCTCTACTAGGTGTGTGACCTAACCTTTCTGGGCCTCAGTTTTCCACATGTGTAAAATGGGGATAGTAATAGTTAAATATCAAATATGTTCTCCTGATATCACTTAACCTTTCATGATATCTGTTTCTCCAGTATAGAATAGCAAACAGGACTAGAGGGCCATTTGCTAATACTCGGGATGAGAAACATGGGGGCAGTGCAGGGAGAGGATGTGGAGTCGGGGAGTAACACCAGAGGTGGGGGCAGAGGGTGTGACGAGGGGAAGCCAGCCCCCCACCAGCTCGTTCTCCCACACCACACCCAGCCCTGGAGCAGTAGGTCTTGGGAGCAGCTGTGGTGGATGCTCCCATCTCCCCAAGGGGCAGTCCAAGGGGGAGTCCACCTACAGGGAACTGGCGAAGTTTTCTTTCTTTCCCTTCTGCATGCCTGGGTGCCCGGGGGCCCGGTCCAAGCCCCAGGAATGGTAGGGGCCAGGGAAGCCGAGGCAAGAAGCGGATGTGGCAGTGGGAGGCCGGGTGCGCAGCGAGAAGCACCTCTGAAAAGGCCTCTTGGAGAAGAAACTGCCCGCGAGGAGGGATCCGGAGAAGCAGCCCCCTCGTCCCTGCACAAAGCTCCAGCCTGCAGGCACCCAGGCACCTGCTGTCCGCACTTCTATGGGGAGGAGCGAGGCAAGAGTGACCACTTTCACACACCAGTCTGTGCTCGTGGGTCTCCCTCCCACCCCTCCACAGCACAGCTCTCCCACAAACCTGGCTCCTTCCTGTTCACAGGAGGGTTCCCCCGACACCACACCAAACCGGCTTCTGGAAGGGCCAGAACTTAGTCAAAGGCCAATCCCAATTTGGGATTTCTGAGCAATGGAAAATGAAGGTGAACCCATACATGGTGTCAACATCGGCTCACACCCAAGCCCAAAACGTGACGAGGCCTCAGGCCTCGGTCCTTGCAGATGCCAAGGTTCTTGTGACAGACACAGTGGCAGTGACAAGTCCAAGTTGTGGTCAGGCCCTAAGGAAACACCCCCCACCCCAAAAAGGGAAATTGTGGGTTGTGTTTCCAAGTGCAGTGCAGGCCGAGGAGAGAGGTCTGTGTCTGTGTTTCACCACTTCCGCCTGGGGGAGACTGCTCCCAGTGACACCTTGGCAGAAGGGGCTTCTCCCAGGACCACCTGAGAAGCGAAGCAGGAGGGGCCGGCAGATGTTAACCAGTGCCGGGGGTGCCTGAGCCCTGTTGGCCGCCCCCTTAGCTCTCAAGTCCCTCCCTTTCCCACCAAGTCCAGCCCAAGCGCCCTTTCTCCAGGATCACCTGGGCCCCCGGGGTGCAGCACCTCCATGCCCTGCAGCGGTCACTGTCTGTACAACACAACTTTCAGTGGCTTGGCCCGGAGGGAACTGGGGGAGCTCCTTCCCTGGACCCCTCCCTCCTCTGGGTGGGGAAAGGGGCAGCCGAGTGGCTCATCTCCGGTCATGCAGTCTAAGCAACACCAACGTCCAACCCCAGATACTCTGTGGGGACTTCTACCGTCAATGACTCTCTCTCCCACACTCTAAACCTGTTCCCCATCATCACAACAACCCACGCTCCCCCATCAAGAGCCACAAATATCACAGGACAGTCACAGGAAACTTCTCGGCTCTGCTGTATGCATTTTACCCACAGCCCACACAGCTCTGATAGTATCTTCTAACACTGCTGCGGAGGAACTAGGGTGACACACAGGGTTTCAAGTCCAAGGACGATGATTCCAAGTCCAGCTCTACCACTTGCTGGCTCTGTGGTCTTGGACATGTTGCCTGACCTCTTTGAGCCTTCTTTGCTACCTGTAAAATTGGGGAAGACACATCTATCTATCTTACTAAGTGGCTGTAGGATTGGATACACTGATACACACATATAAAGCTACCCCCCATGGAGTGTATCAGCATACAGTAGTAGGTGCTCCGTTAGTTTTAACTTGTTCCCTCAGAAGCATTAGCTTGGAACCTATGGTCTGGGTCCCGGCTCTACCACTTGCTACGTGACCTTCCCGGGGTAACTTTATCTCTCTGAACTTCCATGCTGTCTGCAAAGATATGACCAGCCCACCTCCCTTGGAGTTATATGAGGACTGAATGAAGTAAAAAAAGAAAAGATCTTTGTAAAGTATGGGACAGCTCTCTTAACTCTGTGACCAACTCACACAGCGCTGGTCTCTCCCAAGTGGCCAAAGAGGACAGGCTCTGATGTTTGGAAAGGGTCATTAAAGATCCTGGACATACACCCAAATCGTTCAGTGTCTGGTATCAGGTGTCCAGCCCACATAGTAGGAGTATGCCTCACCAACTGTACGATTATGGGGTGTCTCAGGACAATGCTGAGGAGAAGGGGTGCAGCGGAGGGCTTTTCAAGGCCCGAGATCAGGGCACCATCAGGTTCCTTGATGAGGTCCTTCAAAAATATCCCAGGTGCGCCTAGGGGGCGGAGTCAGTTGAGCATCTGACTCTTAGTTTTGGCTCAGGTCGTGATCTTGGGATCATAGGGTCAAGCCTAGTGTTGGTCTCCATGCTCAGCACGGAGCCTCCTTGGGGTTCTCTCTCCCTCTCCCTCTCAAATAAATTAAAAAAAACTTAAAAAAAAAAAATATCCCAGACAGTCTACACCCTGATCCCCCAGAGTCTATGAACATGTGACTGACATGCCAAAGGGACTTCACAGGTGTGGTGAAGATTGCCAATCTTGAGATGGGGAGGGTCTCCTAGACTATCCAGGTGGGCCCAACCTAATTACATGAGTCCTTTCCCGAGCAGAGACCCCTTCCCGGTTGATTAAGGATGAAAAGAAAAAATGAGGAGGAGAGATCCGAAGCATGAGAGGGATTCCAACCATGGAGGAAGCGGCCACGAGCCAAGGAATGCAGATGGCCTCTAGAAGCTGCAAAAGACGAGGGTGCATTCTCCTCCAGAGCCTCCAGAAAAGATACCACCCCACCCACAAACACCAGGAGATGCGTGAGACAAGAGTGTCAGACAGAAATGTGGTGTGGTAAACAGCTCAGCTGCTGTGGCAAACAGTACGGCGGGTGCACTTACCCGAAAGCAGGGCCCCGAACCTATGGAGACCACAGCTTGCAGCAGCAGTATTTATAAGTGCCCAAAGGTGGAAAGCACCCAAATGTCCATCCAAAGGGATGGATAAACAAAACGCGGTGTAGAACACAGAAGAGAATACTATTCGGCCTTAAAAAGGAAGGAGATTGAAACAGGTGCTACGACAGGACATCGCGCGGAGAAATCAGCCCATCACGGACAGACAAACACTGTGTGATTCCACTCCTGGGAGGTGCTTGGAGCAGCCCAATGCAGATGGAGAGGACTGTGGTGGCGGGGGGTGGGGAGGAGGGGGGTCTGGGGAGCTTCTGTTTCATGGACAGAGCTTGAGTTGGGGAAGATGGAAATGTTCTACAGATGGGTGCTGCTGATGGCTGCACAACAGTGTGAATGTCCTTGGTGCCTTGGAACTACACGCTTTTTTAAAAAATGCTGAAAATGGTAGATTTTATGTTATGTATATTTTACCACCAAAATAAGTTGTGTGATTCTAAGCCACTAAGTCTGTGGTAATTTGTTATGGCAACAACAGAAAACTAACACAGACAGTGATCTCCTTCCTTCCAGATCCTTCTATGGTGTTCTCTCTGAAAAGGCCTCTGCTCTCCTTCTATAAAAGATCCGTGCGCAAGTCTACGTAACCCAGGAGGCTTCCTTTGACAAGGGAAGCAATAAACCACCAAGACCACAAAATCAACTATTCCAACTGAGAAAGGAAGGACCAGGTGCTTGCCTCTCCTGCAGGTCTGGGAATAAAAGCTCAATAAAGCTTTGCTCCCTTGTATTATCCGTCAACACGAATCACCATGGTGAAGCTCGGGGCTGTGAGAGGTTGTGTGTGGCCAGGCCAGACACACCCAGCCAGCAATGCAAATGCTCTGGGGAGGGCAAAGGTTGGCAGTGTAGTCTACACGGGCGGGGCAATCACACCCCAACCCGCCAGGACCACGCAGCTGGAGCACGGGAGCTCACTCAGCCCTAGCAATGACTCAGTTCATTCCTACCCACGCCACCTCGGCTCTCATTTCACAAAGGCGGAAACTGACAACCAGAGAGGAGGAAGTGACATGCCCATGTGACACAGGAAGATCCTAGGAGGGCTGGCCCAGGACCCCCCACTTCCTGTCCCCAAAATAAGAGCTCACTGTCCAAAAGACAGGATGCCAACCAGTCACCGCATCTATAGGGGTCGGTCCCAGTTTTGCGGGGCCTGGAGCTCATACGATTTTTGGGGGTCTTCTTTAAGAAAATGAATACACAACATTGCTAGGACTCTGCGAATTCACTGCTAGGACCCCTCCCTGACAAGTGAGGTGGGGGGAGGGGCCTCCTGAAGCTGAAGCTTACATTCCATTATCTTCACAGTAATTCCACTTCAGTGCTCAGACAGGCACCCAGGGCTGGGCTAGGCTACCTGGGGAAAGAAGAGGATAAAACAAAAGTCCTGGCCTGCAGCAGGCTTTCCCTCTGCCTGGGAACATAAATACAATAGAGCAGTTGCAGGAAGTTACCCACAAGGGGTTTAAGAGCCATTCCTAGGAAGAATGGAGATTATGGCAGAGATCAGGAAATGCATTCTTTGGGAGAGGAAGGTGGGAGAAGAGTCTAGAGAACTGGCTTCTCTCTGATGGGTTTTGACCAACCTAAGGCTCTTCTGGGCATCTTTCTCTCTCACTTATTAAATGGGTGAGCCTGCAAGGGGTCCGTGGTTGTGGACTTGTGCTGCCTAAAACCTGGGGCTCCATGAGGGTTTTGAAGTTCATATTTATTTCCTGGGGGGGAGGGGAGGGGGCTATAAAAGAGCTGGGCCTGACTTAAATTTTTTTTTTAATGGAAAATAGGAGATCTGGCAACACAGGTCCTACATTTCCTTGTGGCAGCACACAGCAGGGAGGCAGTGACTACCCCTTCAGCTAGGTGTGCCTACTTCAGCTGCCCACCGTCCCAAGCTGGGCTCTCCCTGCAGGCACCTGCACGTGTAGTCAAAGGGACAGATGACATCACCCAGGGCCCTGCCAGTTAAGAGGCAACGAGCCATCCGAAAGCCCACAGCCTGTCACAGGTCCTCTCTCACAGTGAATTGGGGGAAGAGGGGTGATGGGGAGGACTAGGATGCAAGGCAGCAGGGAGTGCCTGTTCAAATGGCTTGGGAGAAGCTCAGTCCCTTCAAACCTAGAAGACACGAGAGAGTATCTATTCCAGTACCAACTGGTTAAGGCCCCCCAGCCTCACCTAGAATCCCCAGGAAACCTTTCCTTCAAATAACACTTACCAGCAGCTTCTCTTCTAAGGGTGACAAAGTCTCCGGCCAATCTTTTGCTGCTGGAAGTGGAAAGAGATCCCGAGCCTACAGATCACAGTAGAGAAGATTCTCTTTCAGATCTCAGGCATGGGCTTACCCCTGTGCAGGGGGGATCCTAAGCTCTGCCAAAGGGCCCTGGGCCAAGAGTTACACTGTGCCATGGCAAGAAAATGGCAGGTTCCTGGAGGTGTATGTGTGATGGAAAGAATCACAGGAACTACATGCTTGTGGCTCAGTCAGCGTGTTATCCTGGCACTTTCTATCCTCAGGACTTCTGCTCAGTCAGTTCCCTCTACCCGGTCTGTCTTCCTTGGCTCCTTTATACCTTCCTTAAGCCTGTGTCAATTTTGGCCTTCCTTTAGCCAAGATAGAGCCCCACCTCCTTCAGGAAGCCCACCGTGATCTCTCCACCCCTAATGATTGCTCTTCCTGGAACTTATTAGCACTTGGCCTAAAATGTTTTCTATATCCTCTAGTATATGAACAATACTCCCCTTTTCCCAATACCTATGATCGAGACATGTATTACCTCATTATATATCACCTCATTCATCTTCACAATGTTCCTACAAGATAGATATGACCACCTCAAGGGAACCAGGGCTTAGAGATGATACTGACAAGCCAGGGTCACACACCCAACTGGTGTCAGAGCCAGAATTACGATTTCTTAGGCCTCTCAGTGCAAGAGGCAGAGCCCAGGCTGTAGGACAGGCCTCTCCCCTTCCTGCCACTGGCTCGCACAGGGCTGGCCACGGTGACGGACACCAGTGGACCCTGATTCATCTCTTCCACATCCTGGGTGGCACCTGTTCTGATGGCCTCTTTGGTCAGAGCTTCTGGGGCATAGGCTCAGGAATTCCGGGGGTAGAGAGGACGACACAGCAAGGACAGTCTCTTCTCTCCCTCCCACACAAGCAAGGCAGGACCGCAAGTGTTTTGAGGGTGTATGAACATCCCTAACTCTGCTAGGAAGGGCGTAAGTGGCCTCATCCGCTGGAGGGACGGCAGAGCCCCAGGGCCCTGCCCTCATGGGGATCTGCCTTACGTCTCGGGTGCGGGCACAGTGCCATGAAGCCACAGAAACAAGCCAGAGAGCCCCAGGCAGCACTCCACAACCCTGACCATATTTTCCCAGGCACTGAACAAAAAGCCTGCACAAGGTGCTGTTAATCATTGAACTCCCCACCCACAGGCCATGAAGTAAGACTCGCCGGAGCCGACGTCAATCATTAGCCAGGCCGTGCCTCAGACTGCCCTCGGAGGGCTGGCACCTGGGGCTGAGCAGCCTGGAGATGCTCCGGACAAGGGAGGCTGGGCGAGGAGCAATGGGGTAGTGTTGAAGCCTTACCACAGGGCTGAACTTGAGCGAGCCAGTTCTGAAAGACACGTCCTAGAAATAAAAGTCAGTTCCCGGTGCCCTGGCATTGGCTTACACAGGAATCCTACAATACTGGACCTGGAAGTGGCCTTCATGAAATCATTTGCTTCAACCGGCCTGTTTCACTACGGTGGGGAGCCGAGGCCCCGAGGGCAGAGGGCATCTGCCTGCCGTCTCAGGATTGGCTGGAGGCAGGACACAGACCGGAAGCATGTCTCCGGCCTTCCGGTCGGACGCAGGCACGGCCCACGCAGGCACGGCCCACGCCGGCTCCCTCCACTCAGCTCCCTTCTGGGTGCCCCCCCCCCCCCCCCCCGGCTGGGGAAATGTAAAGGCTACCCTGGGAAAGACAAAATGGGAAGACTCCGGGGCGGGGTGGGGGGGGGCAGCCTAGAAGGAGCGAGGGTCCTCAGAGCCTCAGCAAAGCGGTGGCAGCAGCTACTGGCCGTTCGTGCGCCAGCCCACGGGGTCGGCGGCGGCCGTGCCCCGCGCTGCCTGCTGGCTTTGCCACCGTCGCGACAGGCCATTCCCGCTTCCTGGCCTAAGGAATACCGGCTTGGCCGATGGCAAGGCTGAAGTTTCAAATTAAGTGCAACAGGAGTTTCAAATTAAGGACAGCAGTGGGTGGTGTCCCAGGAACTTCTGGTTGTCCCCTGCAACCATCTGCCCTCTCTTACTTCCGGCACAGAACACAAACCGTTGCCTGGCACACGGTAGCCTCAAATAAGGACTAGTTTCCAAGCCTCCCTGGTAACCAGGCAGGGCCCGGCCCTGCAAGTCAGCTGCCCCGGGTCACATGGGTGAAGGGAAGCCCCTGGAGCAGTGCTATCCGGGATGGTCCCCACATGGATGCAACAGCGGGGGTGGCTGTCAAAAATGAAGATTCCCAGGCCTCACCCCAGACTTCCTAAATCAGAGCCGTTAAGGGTGGGGCCCAGAAATCTGTGTTTTAACAAACCTTGCCGATTATTCTTACATATGCTCACATTTGAAAACCTCAGCCCTAGAGAATGCTGGGGGCAATTTTACACAAGGAGCCTGGTGCCAGGACGACCTCATGGAGCAGACATTGACCCTGACCTCCAATTTCTGAAGAGAGAGGGGAGCTCCTCTCTTAATCCACGACCAAACCTGAATCGTAATGTAGGAGAGGTAGGGAAGAGGGATGATGAGAAACCTACCCAAGTCAGCAGAAATCAGGACAGAAATAACACCTAAGTATAATAAATAATAAATAGAAAACAAGATGCAAGGAATAAAATCAAGAAAATCTGGTATGTGAACAGTCTGAATTCTCTGTCAAAGACAGAAACCACCAAATTTGGTTTGTTATCACTGCCTTTTGCCATCCTCCAACCCCAGTCATGTGCTGTGCACAAAAGAAACATTTTGTCTTTTTTTTTTTTTTAAGATTTATTTATTTGAGAGAGAGAACGCACAAGCAGGGGAAGGGGAGAGGAAGAGAGAGAATCTCAAGCAAGCTCCATGCTCACACTCAGTGTGGAGCCCGACATGGAGCTCGATCCCACAACCCTGAGATCATGAACTGAGCTGAAACCAAGAGTTGGACGCTCAACAGATTGCCACCCAGGTGCCCCAACACTGAAAAAGAAAGATTAAAAATTAAGGGCTGGCAAAGACATACTAAGTAAACACAAAGGAAAATGAGAAGTGGAAATATTTATATTAAATATATGTTGGGGACTTTTCAACAATCCTGCCTCAGCAGGCTGAGGTTTTTTTCTAGTCCATTTTCAGCCACTTGCCTTTACCTGAAAACACAGGACTTTGACACTACTCACTAGGATTTTCCCTCAAACCCATTGATGTGACTTAAAACACAAGCACAGAAAAGAGCCTAAGACTTGGGAGCCCAAGTCTTTATTTTTTATTTTTTTTAGAGGGGGTAGGCAGAGGGAGAGAAACTCCAGTAGACTCCCCGCTGACCCTGGAGCCCAACACAGGGCTCGATCCCACGACCCTGAGATCATCACCCGAGCCGAAACCAAGAGTCGGATGTTCAACTGACTGAGCCACCCAGGCCAGGGCCCAAGTCTTCATAGCTCACATTTGGCCTTGGGACATTTTTGTGTACTGACTATTTTGTCACATCCCTTGCAGAATGGAGAAAGGCCCTGTGCTGTCGCAAACGAGGAAGGAACAGTGTAATTGCCAGTCAGAGCTGTCCCTGGCTGTAGATGCAAAGGAAGGAGCAAGAACCACAAAGGGAGAGAAGTAGTACCTGGGTCTGTCCCCAGAGCTTGCAGGCAATTATTATTATACCCATCCCTCCTAAGAAGTTGACTATCATGGGGACCACTGGGACCGGATTATTTCATGACAATCGGGGAGCTGAGAAGCAGGTGGGGGAGACCCGAGCACCACTTGCTCTCCATAAGTCTGAACTGAAACAGGCCCTGGTGTAAACCCTCTGGCTGATGCCTGCCTCTATGTTTCTGAGCCTTTCACTTACTGTCTTACAAAATACACTTATTTGTTCATTTTAGGTCTGTAAAGAAGAAAGGATTTTCCCAGACCCTTGGCAATATAGTCTCCTAAAACACAGATAACGTGGCACGTAAGGCCAAAGGCCAAAAGCATTAAATAAGCAACAAATGACACGAAGTACAATCCGCAAAGATAAGCTTGATAAACCTGCATACACCAAGCATGGATGTCAGATTACTACATCTAGAACAAATATAAGTACAGCCTGACTTAAATAGAGATTATAGTGAGAATTTTTGGAACACCTCTCAGAATGACAGACCAATAACGCAAGGAAAGGCAGGCAAGCTCAAGTTAACAGATACATCTACAGTCTGTGCCCCACAGAGAATACATAGCCTTTCTTGTCCGTGAAACCTGCTGGTATGGATCATATAGTTGCCACAAAGAAAATCTTAATACAGCCCAGCGAGAAGAAATTTTGCTGATCACATTCACTAATCATAACCCAATAAAACCAGCAGTCCACATTAAAATGTGATCATACTCCCCACAAAACCACTTAGAAATTCAGGATGCTGTCTTCTAAAACATCCTTGGATCAAGACCGATCTACATGGCAGGGCAGCTGGCTGGCTCAGCTGGAAGAATGTGTGACTCTTGATCTCAGGGTCATGAGTTTGAGGCCTGTGTTGGGTGTAGAGACCACTTAAATAAACAAACAAACTTAAAAAAAAAAAAAATCCCTGATCTACATGGTGACCATAAAGGAACAGAATGGTGAGCCTTTCAAAGGCCCACCAGCTAGAGCTGTCTACACATGAAAAATGTTGAGCTTTACATGCTTTTTATTTTTTTTTTAAGATTTTATTTATTTATTTGACAGAGAGCTACACAGTGAGAGAGGGAACATAAGCAGGGGGAGTGGGAGAGGGAGAAGCAGGCTTCCCGCTGAGCAGGGAACCCGATGCAGGGCTCGATCCCATGACCCTGGGATCATGACCTGAGCAGAAGGCAGATGCTTAACGACTGAGCCACCCAGGCGCCCCACTTTACATGCTTTTTAAATCAAAGTAAAAGACTAAAAATATAAACGAACCAATTTAGATATTAAAAGTGGAGCAACAAAATAAGCCAAAAGTACAAAGGAATGAATAATGATAAAGGTTGAAATTAATGACCAAGAAACAGAAAAAAAGTGGAAAGGATACAAAAAAATTATCTGGTTAGCAAATCCAGTTGGAATACCATTCATAATATCTACTAAAGATGTATTACAAGGCCTGTAATCTGTCCCTGATTTGGAAAAGTTAATATAAAAATGTCAACTCTTCCTTATAAATACATTCAATGACATCCCAATCAGGGTCCTATAGGTTGTTTATTCCAATACTATTTCAAATTATAAAAACAGTCAGTGGTCTCAACACCCATCAATAAGGGAAAGGTTGTATAAACTGTGGTCCCTCTGTACTATAGAACATTCTACAGTGGCTACTGACCCTGAGCACCGCTCACCCAGAGTTACTGCCCGTGATAAACTAATCAAAACCACAAGCTGCGGAGTAAGGTGTGCAGCATGAATCCATTCTGTGAAAGAAGCAAACCTTTACAAGGACCCTGGGTGACTCAGTCGGTTAAGCGTCTGCCTTCGGCTCAGGTCATGATCCCAGGGTCCTGGGATCGAGCCCTGCATTGGAGGTCCCCGCTCAGTGGGGAGTCTGCTTCTCCTTCTCCTGTTCCTCCTCCCCCTGCTTGTGCTTTCTCTCTCGCTCTCTCAAATAAATAAAATCTTTAAAAAAAGGAAGAAGAAGCAAACCTTTACAGGTGCCTGTGTCCCTACGACACAGAGGGATGGAGGGGGGACCCCTGGGCTGCAGGCCACCCACACTGCTAACTCCTCCGGGTGGAATGGGAAAAGGATGAGCTGAGAAACGGAAACAAACACCCCCTCAGTGCGGGTCTCCCCCAGCACCACCCAGTCCCTCTCCTTCCCTTCAAAGCTCGTCTACACTCAGCATGGCCAGATCTGCACTCCTGCAACTCCTCCGCCCATTCATTCCGATCTGGCTTCTACACCAACACCCCAGCAGAACAGCCATAGCTAACGTGCTGCGTGTCCCCCTTGTCACTTCCCACAGCAACAACAGCCACCACTGGCCACTCCCTCCTACTGAAGTGGACTCGCCCTGGCTCCTGTGACCTCACACTGTCCGGTTCTTCCTTCCCCCTCACGGACTGCTCTTTTTCTAGCTCCTTCCTGGGCTCACAGTTCCTTTACTCAGCTGTTCAAGGTGAGTTCTTCAATCTCATCATGTCCTTTATAGCAGATACAATGTCTTTATAGCAGATAAAAATGTCTCTCTAGCCCAGACACAGCTGCCTACTCGGTTCCCCGATGGCACCTCAAATGCTCCATGTCCAAAACTGAATTCACGATCATGATCTTGCCCACCCTCCAGACCTGGTTCTCATCCAGTATCCCATGTCTCTGGGGAATCCAGGCAGACAACCTAGGGTGGGTGGGGTGGACTGGTGCTTTTGTGCACGTAGCATAGGGCCTGGCAAACAGTGGGTACTCATTAATGTTGGTTCAACAGAAACATGCCTTGTCACCCACTTCCTAAAAATAGCCGTGACCTTTTAGGTGAACACGGCAAACTAACATCTGCTATCACCAGCACCCCCCCCACACACATTAACACCCTTTCTCCCCCAGAGATGCCACTCCCAGGCTTAATCTGCTACATGCTCCCCCTGCCCAGCTAAGCCCCTCTCGGTTTCTCCTCTCCACCTTCATTCCGATTCATCTCAGCTCATGATCCTCCCAGCCAGCCTCCCCCCAAGCTCCAGGTGACAAAGGCTGGGGACACCAGACTTCCCTTGCAATTTCAGGAGCAATTCTTCCCTTCTTTTCTGCTGAGGCAGTGGGACTTTCAGGAGCACAAGCCCCTGGAAGATCAGACACTAAGGGATCACAGAGCCAGGCGTCAGCCGTCTGCACACTCCAGCCCATCTCAAGGGTTCTTGCAGTAATGCACCCAAGAGATTAACATTGTCATGATCACACCCTGACTGATCTTAAACCCCCTCCGCAAACATCTCACCAGATTCTGCAAACAACCATATGAGGTAGGCATTTTACCATCCAGAACACTGGGACCCTGTGTGGCTCCACAACTTGTCCCAGTGACCCAAAACGGATGAGAACTCTTGATTCCTGAGTCCTCGGTTGCCCTCACCCATTACTTTCTCCCATCAGCGTGTTCGAGTTACTGTTAGGGCCCTATGTACTGTTAGGATCCTCCCAAATTCAAACCACCGGGTGACATCAGACCCTCATTTCATGCGGTGCTGGGGCCAGGGTCAGCAGGCCTACTGTGGTGTGGTTTCAGCCATTATTAGAAAGCTCCACTGAATTTCAACAACTCCTTGTAAAATTGCAAATTCCCAACAAAGAAACTTCAGTTTCTTCATTTCCCCTAAGAGCTTTCCTATCCAGGATCACTCAAATTCCTGATGCACCAGGGGACAATGGCATCAGTAGGTGTTGTAGGGAAAAGTCCAGAAAGACCTGAGTCTGCCTGCTTGGCTGGGACTGTGAAGCACACCAGCACACAGACTCTTCCCCGAGTGCCCCTCCCCCATGGGATCAAGTGCCAGAAGCTGCCTCAGGCTTAAGGAGAGAGGAACGAAGGAGGTGAATCCAAGAGGAAGGAGGGAGAGAGCTCTAGAAAGGCCCTGGGTTCTCTGCACAGATCCCCAGCACTCGGTGCAGATTTCCTTTCTACATTCACTTCCTGCCTACACTGGCTTTTTGTCTCTCTGTACTGCAGTGAATTCCCAAGAACCCACACTAACCTATTCTGGCTGGATTCTTACTCCTGTCACTCCAAACTACCCATCCTCCCCAGAATCACATGAGCAAGGCATCGCTAATCGATCTTGGCCTTCTAGGTCCAGCAATCCAGGGTGGGCCCTATCTGTTACCCTTGCCCTGGCTCCATAAGGGAATCAAAGGGGCCTCTCAGGCAGCCCCTACTGCCACCTCTCAATCTGGACTATTTCCATCTCAGGCTCTCTTTTGTTGCCTACTCAAACCCAGCCTTCAAGGTCTAAGATCAAGGAAAACCTTACTTTCTGGGCCTGCCTCTTATGCGCAGTGAAATTCTGCTGAGCACATATATTAGGCAAGGCCTGTCCTGGGTGCTGTGAGACCAGGAGAGGAGTAAGAAACAGCCCCTGCCGTCCAAAGACAAAGGACAGGGCAGAGATAAGACACGTGGCCATACAAATACTAAGCAAGGCAAGTAGGGAGAAGTGATGCCAAAGGAGTGGAGGTGGAGGGCTGCGTGGGCTCAGAGTATGTCTTGGCCCTTCCTGCTAGGAGCAGGCCCCTGGATGGCTCCCAGGAGGGTGGGGAATCATGGGCAGAGATGGGGGAGGAGGGCATTCCAGGAGGGCAGAACAACATGAACTACAACAGAGGAACTAGCAGGAGAGCAGTTCAATTTGGACCTCCAGCTGCAGGAAAGAAACGACAGCTATTACTACTGTATTATTATTGTTGACACTTCTGTCCCAGGCCCTGCCGTAAGCTTTACCCCATGTGGATGACATCCACCTAAAGCACACAGGTATGGCCTAACAGTCACCATCTCAGCTCAGTGTCTGGGCTGTATGGTTGTAAAGTATTAACTCATTTAATCCTCACAATGCCCCTGTCACGTAGGTATTATTACCCCCACTTTAAAGATGAGGAAACCGAGGCACAGAGACTAGTAAGAGACAAGACTATGGAGGGATGCAGGACCCTGAGGTACTGAGCACCCAATGCCAGGGGCAACAGACTTCCCTGGCACCTCACCTGGTCTGTCTTGTCAGGGACCACCTAGAAGCACAGGAGTGTGCCTTGAGGGAAGGAGCACTGTTAATCTTCCTGGAATCCCCAACAATGGACTGAAGCAAGGAAGGAATGAAGGAACATAATGAGAGCCATTTAGGAGTGAGCAAAAGAACACACCCTGCCTGTCCAGCTCCTGGACCCAGCGTTGCCCTCCCCTGCAAGCTTTTGTTCCTGTTGTGGGAGCAGGGAAGAGGCTCATCCCTGGTCAGGGCAGCCAGCAGTAAAGCGTGGGGGAGAGGGGATCGGGAGAGAGAGCAGAGTGGCTGGCTACCTTGGATACCCAAAGCAAAGCAAGGTACTGATGGGGGGGAGCAGAGAGAAATGTCCCTGGGGACCAACTGTAACTTGCTTGGGCTAGAACTGGCTAGCTTAACTTCTCTCCTCGGAAGGGGAACTTTGCAACTGTCCTTTAAACCAATAAACTGGGTTTCTGCCCTTTTAAGCCTTCATCAGGTTAGGTAGAGCCCAGGGAGAGAGAAGAGTTCAAGAATCCCTCCCTGAAACTGTAGCTCAAGGGGAAAGTCAGAGAGGGTAAACACACAGGTGAACACAGCGCCCGGGATGGTTCCGCATTCTCTCAAAGGGCCTTACAAATAATCTCCAACAGCAGCAGCTCCCAGGATTTGCGTCCTCCCGGTTCAGGAGGAAAGTTCATGAAGCCAGCCTCTGCGAGCTCTCCTTAGCACAAGCCGGAAGGGCACCTACACTCTCGAGAACTCGGCTGGGTCTGAGGGGCCCGGGCCACCGGCCATCCCCATACCAGCCAGTCGCCTTCTGGTCGCAGGTTCACCTGGTCGCAAGTTCACCCAGTCGTCCCACGCCCACCCAGGAGCGGCTGAACCCCCGACCCCAGCCGCGCAGCACAGTCACGAGGCCCTGGCCACAGGGGGCCGGCCTGTGCACCGCCCACCCCACAGGGAGGGCAGCCCCCCGCGGCCGATCGAGCCAGGGCAGCCGGGCCGACGCAGCCCGTCGGGACCCAGCCCGACAGCCCGACACCACCATCCCCCCCCACCCCCCCAACCGCCGTGCCGCCGTGCAACCTGGAAGCCGCAGGGCCGCGGCGGGAGCCGGCGCGGGGCGGGTCCGGGGCTCACCGGCCGGGCCGCGGCGCTCTGCCGCCACCCGGTCCCTTGCCGCCGCCCCGCTCCGTGCCTCCGGCGGGCCGGGGAGCCCTCACTTACCGGGCCACTGGCCACTGACCACAGGGGTGGGGGCCGCGAGGGGCGAACGGGGCCGCGGGCAGCGGCGGCTGTCTCCGCGGGCGTCCCGGCCGCGGCGCCTCGGTCGGCCTGAAGCTCTGTCCCACTCCGGCTCTCGGGGCACTCGGGGTACTCCTCGAGCACCGCAACCGTCAGGGCCGGGCCGGAGGAGGAGCCCGCGGGCGGAAAACTCGGCGGCGGCCCAGCGCGCCCCGGGGCGGAGCCTCTCGCGCTGGGGGCAGGGCGGGGCGAGGGGTGGGGCCGGAGCGCGGTCCCGCCCCCAGGTGATTTCCTGGAGGGCTAACCCGCAGAGAGACGCTTCCTCGGGCGGGGGGACAAATCGCAGGCCTTCTGGCGCTGTTGGACCGGGAGGGTATTCCGCCGGTGCCGGGAGGTCGGCGAGGAGCCCTCCGCTACGCCCGCCTCCTCCGTCAGTCGCGCCCTGAGCCGCGTTCTCCGGGTGGGTATTCCCCAAGCCCCCTCCAGCCCTGTGTACCGTTGTTAGCGACTCTCCTTCAGGTAAAGAGCGCTTTCCACAATAGGAAGGTCATGCAACAGTATGGAGGTGGGGGTGGGGAGAGTAGCTTTATAGTGGAGAGACCCGACAAACTACCTTAGCTAAGTGATCAAGGTCAACGTCAAGAGAGATAAATCATTAGTGATACGATGTGCCCATGTGGTCTTCCTCCCAAGAATATAGCCAAGAAAAGCCTAAGGAGATAGGAAAATAATGTAGTGTGGCATCCTGGAGGGGATCCTGGTAAAAGGACATTAGAGAAAAACTAAGGAAACCTAAATAAACTATGGACGTCAGTTAATAATAAAGCATCACTGTTGGCTCCTTCACAGTGGCAAAAGCACCATGCTAATAGGAAATGCTAATAATAGAAGAAACCAAGTGTTAACTTCTCATTTTTTCTGTAAATATAAAACTGTTCTAAAAGAGTTTATTTTTGAGGAAAAAAAAGCTCTCACGGATAATAAATGAATATATGGTAGTTTAAAAGCAGTTTTTAGAAACTGAGATTCACACTTTACTCTTCCAGCTCACTTTTAGGTGTGCCCTTCCAGATCTTTCTCTCTGCAGCACTCTATGTGTGTATATACTCACCTAGATGTACTGTTTAAAACGGTGTTGCAGTATTTTTCTGTGACATGCTTTTTTACTCACTACATCTTGGAGGGTCTTTCCATGCAAGCGCACCTTGTTCTACTTGGTTCTTCCCAAGGACCCAAGGGGTGCGCAAACGTGCGTGTCACCTAGGTCCTTAGGGAAGGACATTTCGGTTGCTGTCGGTTTGGGGCTATTGCGAACAGCACTGCTGGTCCTATTTCCATTTTCAGAGCGCACGGAGAGAGAGGGACTGGGGTGCTTAGGTCCAAGGGGAGACTCTGGGTAGGGTTGCTGGTGCCGGGCGGAAGCCGCGCCCTCCGCCAGCCAGTTGCCGCCCGACTACGAACCTCGGGGACCCAGTCATTTTCCGCGGCCTGTGCAACACCGCTGTCCCCGCAAAGGCGCGGCTCTTTTTCGGGGCTGAACTGCATTTTTCAGCGATGAGTGGGCGGGTGAGAGTGAAACTCAAGCCAAAGGCTCCAGTGCGACTCGGAGGAAATGCCCCGCCCCCACCCCCAGCAGAAGACGAGCCAAGGGTCAGTGGCACCAGGAGACTCCGCCAGGCTTGGGTATTACCGCGGTGGGGGTGCCCGCGGCGCATCAGGAGCGGGCGTCGGAGCGAAGCCCCCGCCGAGCCCGCGGCGCTCCGAGAGAGCGTCTGTCGCCTGGTGCGCCCTGGGCTAGGGGCTTCGTCGGGGAAGGTCACACCTGGCGCCCACGCAAGCCTCTGCTTGGACACCCTGCGCCGGCGCCGCTCGTGCCGCGGCTCCCGGCGGCCTCAAAGGCAAGTTTCTTTGAACGGCTCACTTTTTCCGTAGATGAGCTATTGCTTCCTTAAATACCACCTTAAAAAAAATAAATCAGTAGGGGCGGAATTCCTTCTGCGTGTAGCACACACTTTCCTACGTCAGGACTGAGCTCTTCAAGGCCCAGGATGGTGAATAGCTACCACTGTGCTCACCTTTCTGTGACTTTCAACCATTTATTTTTAACAAACGTCATGTTGAGCTCCGACTTGGTTGGGACACTTGTGTCGGGGAAAAGGTTTGGTGCGCAAACACCTGGGTCCTGTCACTTGGAAGTGATCCGTTCTTTGAGCCTCGGTGTTCTCGCTTAGAAAATCTTCCAAATGATCTATGAAAATCTGTAAAGTAACCACTGCTTCATCGCTGCTAGGGGCTGATGCAAACATCAGATGAGGTAAGGGGAAGCGAGTGCCTTGTAAACCGGTCAGGTGCTTCAGAGCTCTGAGTAGTACAGGACCTTTATAATCTTTCTGATGTTGAGTCATTGTACAGACAGTGTTTGAGTACAGGCAATGTGCCCGGCCCTGTGCTGGGTGCCCCAGAGACAGGGAGAAAAGAAAACTCCTTCGCTCTAAACGCAGTTCTCTAGTGGAAAAACAAATAAATCGCAAATACCTCACAAAATACAGGCTTGTAAAAAGGATCCTTGGGGTCAATGATGAGAGGGAAGTGTAGAGGACAGGATCCAGAAAGGCTGCTTCTGATCAGTCTGGCCAGACTTTACAATCGACTTTTAATTATTTTTATTTTTTAAAAAAATTTATTTATTTGTCAGAGAGAGAGCACAAGTAGGGGGAGTGGCAGGCAGAGGGAGAATCAGGTTCCCCGCTGAGTAAGGAGCCCAAAGCCAGCTCCATCCCAGGACCCTGGGATCATGACCTGAGCCAAAGGCAGACGCTTAACCAACTAAGCCACTCAGGCATCCCTATTTTTTTTTTTTAAGATTTTATTTATTTATTTGACAGAGAGAGACACAGCGAGAGGGGGACCACAAGCAGGGGCAGAGGGAGGGGGAGAAGCAGGCTTCCCGCAGAGCAGGAAGCCCGATGTGGGGCTCGATCCCAGGACCCTGGGATCATGACCTGAGCCAAAGGCAGATGCTTAACAACTGAGCCACCCAGGCGCCCCCCTATTTTTTTTTTAATCATGTTCATTCTTTTTAAAAAAATTATCTACTGCTTTCATTTCTGCTTTTATCTTTGTAGTTCTGTTCCTTCTTTCTTTGGATCTGCCCTGGTGTTCTTTTTCTGGTTTCTAGAGTTGAACATTTGGGTCACTTATTTTCCAGATCTTTCTGTTGTTGTTCTCTGATAAATGTATCTAAGACTAGAAATCTCCCTCTACATCCTGCTTTAACTACAAATCACAAGTTTTAACATGTCATGCTTTTGTTATCTCTCGGTTATAAATATTTTGGTTTTTTTTTTTCCAGTAGGATTTTATCCTTAATTCATGGATTATTTAGAAGCATGTTTCCATGGTTTTTTAAAAAACATTTTGTCATAGATTTCTAATTTTAATGCTTAGAGATTTTTGGAATTTGGTGAGACCTCTTTGTGGCCTGATAGACTTTTTTTTTTTTTAATGTCCCAGTTTTTGTGAATGCACAAGCTTCTTTCTATATGTTTCTCCATCCAGTTTGCTAACCTAGTTATTTAGGTTGTTTATACCCCAGGTTTTTTTCTGTTCAAGCCGTTGATTTCCGAGAGGGTTGATTTAACGTTTTCTACCTTTATTGTGCTTTGCCAATTTTCCCCTATAATTTGATCTCATTTTGCCTTACAATTTTGAGAACAAATTATTAGGTTCACGCAAGTTCATAATTGGTTTATCTTTTGGCGACTTATCTTCTTTTATCACTTTTCTCCTTAAAAAATTGCCTGCTCTTTAGTATTGCTATCTAAGATAGTATTTGTCTGGTATATGTTTTTCCTCTCTTGTTTTCAGGCTTTACTGTTCTTTAGGTTCATCTCTTGGAAATGACACAATTTTTTAACAATTTTTAAAAAGTTCATCTGAGTATCTGCTTTTAATTGGTGAGTTTAGTTTATTTTAATAATGATTACAGAAATTTTTGGACTTATCTCTGCCCCCTTTTAGGAGATACACACATATACACACACGGGTGCGTGCACGCACACACATACACTCAAGGCTGATATTCACCTAAAACACATGCTAAAATGCTGTAAATTGTAAAAAATCAAAATTCTTTCATCCTGCTTGGTAAATAGTGGTTGCCTTGAGACCTCATAGTACCCCCACCCATGATCTTCCCCTGATCTAGCAACAAAAGGGGCAATACTTATCACAGGGGGCCCTCCAGCACCTTTTTCAAGTCTCTTATTGGTTAGTAAAGGGGCCAGGTAGGTGGATTAATATTTTGACTATCATGTGAAATACGCTTTCTCTTTGTTTCTTTTTTCTCTTTTCCTACTCCCATTTGGAATGTTTGAATTTTCTTTGTTTAATAGAGAGGTAATACTAGAATTAAAAAGATATGAATAAATAGCTGTTTATTAGACACCTTTACCAGAATATCCCTCATAAAACCCAAATTTATAATGTCAAAAAGTGAACTAACCATCTTTCCCGCTCAACCTGTTTTTTCTCTTGGATTCTGTATCTCAGCTGAGATACCACTGCAGGGCCCCTCACTTCTACGGGTTCTTCATGGGAGAGGCTTAGCACACTTTTCTGTGGTCCAATGTTTTTGTAGAGTTTGCAAAAGTAAGCTATTTTGAATACAAACAATTAAGACATCTGGCTCTTTTTATCCTGAGTTCTCTAAAAACCCCTCACAGCAGAGGGGCCGTAGGTATTTTTGGGGATTTAGCTAAAAAAAGGTGAGCTGGAGTTTCGCTTAGTTAGGGTTTAGTAGGATATGTTCATACCATTTGCAGTCACTTCTGTGTGTGGTTACATTACTGCTCATCTTTCAATGTAGGAACGGTTTCTAGGAACATGGCTCTGATTCAGCCAGAAGAGCCAGAGATGTTCAATAATAAACATGTCCTATAGCACCTGTTTTCAGAAATATGTAGGCAGTGAAGGAGAAACAAGATTTGATATGTTTGGAACCAGAAACCAGTCTATGGAAAATTCTTCCAACCATTGTATGTATGAAGTTTTAAGCATGTAAGTCTATTCTCATCCAGGCCCATTTATTTTTTGTTTTGTTTTTTATTTTTTATTTTATTTTATTTTTAAAGATTTTATTTATTTTTCAACAGAGAGAGAGAGACAGTGAGAGAGGGAACACAAGCAGGGGGAGTGGGAGAGGGAGAAGCAGGCTTCCCGCTGAGCAGGGAGCCCGATGTGGGACTCGATCCCAGGACCCTGGGATCGTGACCTGAGCTGAAGGCAGACGCTTAACGACTGAGCCACCCAGGCGCCCCTTGTTTTGTTTTTTAAAGATTTTATTTATTTATTTGAGAGAGAGAGAGAGAGCATGTGAGCTGGAGGAGGAGCAGAGGCAGAGGGACAAGCAGATTCTGCGCTGAGCATGGAGCCCAACATGAGGCTCTATCTCATGACCCTGAGATCGTGATGTGAGCCAAAATCAGGAGTCCGTAGCTTAACTGACTGAGCCACCCAGGCACCCCTCATCCACACCCATTTAAAAGGGAAGCCCTCTCGTAGGGAATATACTTGATAAGGCAACAAATGCAATGATTACATACAAACATATAGAAATAGATCTTTTTAAAAACAATTTCAGGAAATATATTTTACTAGCACTCTGTGTAATATGGCACCAACTGTGGGAGTGCTGCCTGTGTGTGAAATTAAATGCTTTCTGTATCTGACTGTATCACATCCTAACTTATATCGTGTATTTTATACTGATAGAGTCTATAAATTCTAGATGCACAGGCCAAGAAAGATGAAATTTTATTATGACTTTATATGAACTACATCAGCAAGAATAACACAAAACTCAATTTACCACTACAATAAGAACATCCATGACAAGCTGGCAAATACCCATACCAATTAAAGAAATGTTTAAGTTTAGACAAGAAAACTTAAATGCCCAGAAATCTCATAACCCATACATGAAACTTGCTAGAATTATTTCCAACTTTGACAATAGTGATACAAATATACAGTGTAGGGAAGGAAAAATTCCGCTTCTACCTTTCAAGTTCTTCCAGTTGGACTAAGAGTTTTTTTAATATGTATTCTTTTTTTTAAGATTTTATTTATTTGCGATAGAGCGAGCGAGCAAGAGAGCACGAGTGGGGGGAGAGGCAGAGGGAGAAGAAGCAGGCCCTCCACTGAGCAGGGAACCTGACCCGGGGCTTGATCCCAGGACCCTGAGATTATGATCTGAGCCAAAGGCAGACACTTAACTGACTGAGCCACCCAGGTGCCTCTGGGATTAAGAATTAAATTTACATGAGACAGGTTAATAGGAGAAAAAAAAAACAGTTTTATTATGTGCGCACAGAGGCCCAATATTGAAATTGAGCCCTGAAGAAATGACCAAGGCAGGCAGTTTTTATACTTTTTAGACAAAGAGATGATACATTTCTGAGGAATTGACAGGATAAAGAAAATAGTGGAGAACTTCGATTAGGAAGAAGTTCTAAGCAGATTTTGGGCTGAGATAGTAAATTAGTAAAAAAATAATAGGGTTTGTTTCTACAGCTTTCTTGGCTTTAAAATTCCTATCTGGTGATAAGGATGTCTTTTTACTTCTTAGTGTAGGGAGGGTACGTTTTGTATGGGAGATTTGTTTCCTGCTTTTGGGAGGACAGAGCAGGGGCTGAGTGTCTTGCACCTGCTTTTTCCCAAATAGCCTCAATTCAAAATAATCAATACACCATTTGGGTATATTTTGGGCAGCCTGCCCCTGGCCCTTACGACATGATACTACCAGCAGTATTAATTGTTCACAGCTCAAATAGCTTACTTCTGCAAATTTTACAAAACTGTATGACCATACTGGAAGAAGACTGAGGTCTCTTTCTATTCTACTAAAGAAAACTAATACTATTAGAAAATCCTCCCTATCTATAGATTTTTCTTCCTAAATATTTCTTGCATCTGATCCCTACTTTCCATTGGTTAAGTACCACTGTTCTACTTTTCAGGCCCTTATGATTTCTAGCCTGGACTCCACAGGAGCTTTCTATTTTTTTTTTTTTTTTAAGATTTTATTTATTTATTTGACAGAGAGAGACATAGCGAGAGAGGGAACACAAGCAGGGGTAGTGAGAGAGGGAGAAGCAGGCTTCCCGCTGAGCAGGGACCCCGATGCGGGGCTCGATCCCAGGACTCTGGGATCATGACCTGAGCCGAAAGCAGACATCTAATCACTGAGCCACCCAGGCGCCCCTGCAGGAGCTTTCTAACTGGTCTTACTGGCCCCCAGTCTCATGCCCCTCAGATCTGCCCCTCACATCCGACTGTGTCACTCCTTTAGGACCATCATGCTCCCCAGGATAAGGTTAAGCTCTTAGGCTGACACATAAGACCATACCCTGCCTCTCCTTTTGCAGTGCATGCAACTCTTGCCTCTCTCAAAATGTCAGCTCGCTTGTAATCCATCCTCCCCTCCATACCATGTCATGTCCCCATACCTTTGCTCATCTAGTCCCCTCAGCCTGCAATATCCTTCTCTTCACTTTTCACCTTGGTTGCTCCTACTCATCCTCCAAGACTCTGCTTAATTTTCATCTTTTCCGGAAGCTCTCGGACTTCCTCCTTCAAGATAGGGGACTGAGCACATGCTGTAGTCTATCTCCTCAGCCCCAAGCTCCAGAAATTTCAGGAAAGAAAGAACTGGTATTTTTAAAGAAGATGACAAATAAGGTTCGGAGAATTAGAAGCACTGAAGAATTTCTGAGAACTTGAAAGCAGACAGAGTGAGATACAACACTTCAGCCTAGCACATGAGCACCTAGTACATATATCCTTGAATGTGTGTACTATACTATCTACTACAAAAACAGGACCAGCAACAAGGACACCCCATGCCTGAGGTAGAGGAGGCCTGGGACAAAAGGCAGCTAACAGGTTACTGATGGGAAGGTGAGCCACACTCACCGTGGGAGCAGCTAGATGAGTAGACTCCTGAACATTTCCTTAAACCCCACCCTTGAAGACAAGATGGCCAAGACGGGAGTGTTTGTCTCCACATATGAGGGAGTGAAAGACATGGCAAGGCCCAGATGGATGGCAAAGCCAAGGAGAAAAGGGTAGCCGCTAAGCCCCAAAGACCAAATACAAGAGCATCCACCCAAGGGTCCACCCTGCCCATCTTGCCCATCCTGCTCATTCTGAGTGTGTGGAACACATATGCAAAGTGGTTTTCATCCCTCCATCAGAGGGAGTTATGCAAACAGATGTTCTGCAGGAAATTGCATGGGCAGACATGAGTTCACTGCCAAAAAATTAAATACCATTTGAGAAGCACCAATCCACGAAGGAAAGATTTATAACTAAAGAAACATAATAATCATTGCTAATATTTACTGAGCATTTATGTGCCAGGCACTATTCTAAACACATTGCATATGTTAAGAAACTTGAACCTGACCAGAAATCTTTTCGGGTAGGACTATGTTTATCCCCTTTTACAAAGGAGGAAGCTAAGGTGTAAGTGATTAAGTAACTTGCTGCAAAGCTATACAGCTTAGTGCACAGAGCCACAATTCTACCAACCCAAGCTGTCTGCCTCCAGATTCCAAGATTCAACAAAGCAAATAAGGCAACCAGTACTGAGCTTTGAAGTAAGTATAATTAATATTCTCAAACAAGAGGAAATGCAAAAGAACCAATTAGAGATGTTAGAAATGAAAAAATATAATTATAATTAAAGAAAGAAAACCACCCCAAGTATATGAGCTAAGGGGTAGAATGTATGTAGCTGAAGAGCTAGTGACCTAACAGATTGGACCAAGCAATTTTTCCTGAAAACAGAAAGGGATAAATAAATATAAACCAGAAAAGAAAAGATAATAGACATGGAAGAGAGTTCCAGAAGAGCCACCATCCATCCATCAGGTGTTACAGAAAGAGACTAGAACAATGGATGTGTCCAGTGAAACGTGGTTGATTGGCAACAATCTCTTTTCTAACCCTCCCCAAATCCTAATACCATGGCAATAAAGGAATAGCATAGGTGAAAACCTGCAAAGGCAAAAGGAACAAGAGAGAAGAAAATGGTGCTCAAAATTTCAACACTTTTTTTTTTTTAATTATTTAAGTAGGTTCCACAACCAGCATGGAGCCCAGTGTGGATCCCAAACACACGACCCTGAGATCAAAACCTGAGCTGGGTATCAAGAGTCAGATGCCCAACCAACTGAGCCACCCAGGCACCAGGCACCCCCAACAATGTTTTGAAGACCGAAAACATATGGTGGAGTGGTAATTGACTTGGTAGAAAAGAGGACGCTTTACCTTGGGTGCCCCAGAGGGAGAAATCAAGGAGAAGCAGCTGATTCTCCCCACCCACCTCCAGAGTCAGCAAGGCTTAGCCTTACAGATGGAAGGTAGAGTATGAGGGTGCAAATGGGAACAGGGACATGGGTAGAAACCCTAGTCACTTTCCCTAGCCCCTTCAGCAGAAGTTCCCTCTACCTGTGGAGAAAGAAGACTTATTTGTCATATAAGTTGAACTATGGAGACTGCAGAATAGGATATGTGAAGCACAATGAATTTGGGAGGAGGAGGTAGGGTATGGGTCTACACAAAGATTAAGCAAAAATCTGCATATTGAATGATGGGACCCTAGTCCCCAGGAGGTGATAAACCTGATTCAAATTCATAAGCAGGGAACTAGAGGTTTGACCTCCAGTGATAAAACAATCCTTTTAAGAGATATCCTCCAACCTTAGGGGATTTATAGAAAATGAGCAGCCCAGACAAATGTCCTCCAATGACTGATAGTTACTGGTTCTCTCAATGCAAAACTGACTGATGCTTGAACACCCTGCAGTGAACACCATCAGTCAACAAGCCCCACTGCCACGCAGAGATTCCAGTCATTGTTTTGTGCCTCATCCCTAACTGTGAATATCCAACTTAGGATCACCAGCCTGAAAGGAAGACCTCCAGAGAGAGTGACCAACCATCCTGGTTTGCCAGGGGCAAGGGGGTTTCCCAGAACACAGGACATTCATTACTGAAACTGGAGAGTCTCTGGCCAACCAGGATGAATTGGTCACCTTACTCCAGCATGTGTAAGCAAGATCCATAGCTTGGCTTTTGCTTAATAGTTTCCAAACCTGACCTACTTGCCCAGCTCACAAGCTGTGAGCATAGTCATCTGCTATAATTTATAGGGTCTTGTGGTAAAATCTGCCAAAAATTGTATTAAATGGTTTGTGACTTTTGCAGATCCTTTTCCAACCTTTGACATGATACGTAGGGAAGGATATGGACTATGCTAGGTATCAAAGATAGCTCCTCTAATTTTTAGTTTTATCTTTAATCACTTGAGACCACATTTGGATGGGCTACATATATGTTTTCCTGCTGAACTCAGTGCAGCTCCCCAGCTAATGCTCGTTCTGAAGGGTCAGTGTCTGTGCCAGGCAAGTCATGAAATGTGGTATCACCATGCCATCCCTGCCCTTTACCGGAGAACAGAAAGCTAAGCATTCTCCAGGATGCAAGTTACCTGATTTTGATATCATGGACTCAGAATAATCTTTTTTTTTTTTTTAAGATTTATTTATTTATTTTAGAGAGAGAGAGCACGAGTGGGAGGGGCAGAGAGAGAATCTCAAGCAGACTCCGTGTTTAGTGCAGCAGAGCCTGACATGGGGCTCAATCCCATGACACGGAGACCAGGACCTGAGCCGAAACCAGGAGTCGGATGCTTAACCGACTGCACCACCCAGGCGCCCCTCAGAATGGTCTTAATAGACAATCGATACTACTATCTTATTACCTCCAGAAACAAGGACTACCAATTCTGGATCTGAAGCAATCATTTTAAGAGATATCCTCCAACCTTAGGGGATTTATAGAAAATAGTTATGAACAGAGAGCTACCTTATTTGGTTACTTTGGGAGTGCATTTCACGTTTAACTAGCAGGGCCTGCTGTTCAAAATGAGATGTGCTGCAGGTATTTGCCTGTGTGGCCAAATAGGCTCTGTGGTTATACACCTGCTTTCCTGTTTCTCCAGACTGATTTTTATTGCCATTGCACGGTATGAGGTGCAACTGTGGGGCTTCAGTTACCTGCCTGTGGCATTCTTAGGGAACTCTCCAGGTTTCTCCTAAAGCAATTCTTGGCTCTACCAGCAGGGGCTCCCTTGACGTACTTTGGAGGGGATGTGTGCTGGCCTTTGCTTTAAGAACATGTGCTTGCTGGCCCCTGAGTTTTCCTCAGAGGATTGAATTGAAGTCCCGGTTGAGTTTATTATTAAGGCATGTGGCTCATTTCTTAAATGGCAATGGAAAGTACCAACATTCCAAGTCGAATTTCAGCCCCAGAGCCACAATGTACTTTTTAAAAGTTTGGCCAAAAGAAATGCTGTTTTGGACAAGTACCTATGAAGTATGTATTTTATTCAATCTCTAGACACATATTCTTAAATGTATATATATTACCAATTCAGCTGGAGCAGCAGAGTTGTGTGCTTGAGTGCCTCCCACGGCTTCTTAAAGATGTACTTTTAGTGGATTATGTTTTGGTTGGTGGCCCTCAATCTATCTGAGGGACATTATGCAAAATATGGCTTTGAACATTGACCCCTTGTCTGTTGCAGGGATGTCATTGAGCGTGATGCTTGTTATGTCCATAGCGACCTCTCCAAGAGGACAACTTGTAGAAACGAATGTGTTATTTGGTCTCACTATCTGGAATAGTTGCTTTTTTTTTTTTTTTTTTTTAAAGCACCCTGCAAATACTCTGGATCTTATAATAGGTCCTATTTCCCTCTCCCTATCTGCTGCTAGGGTCTTAGAGCTAAGCTAATAAAGAACCATGGGACTGTACAAAGGGGACTAATCACTCAGGTTGGCACCGTTGGTGAAATGGAATCAGAACCTGGGGTGTTGGCAAGGAGCTCTAGAGGCTGTGCCTACCATCTTGAGTGTCAGGGAATCCCCTCCCTAGAGGAAGTTTGGAGACCAACATAAGTTTCTCCAAACCAGTCTTATAGAGGTGCCTGCAGATTATCCCTCTCACACAGAGTTGGGGTTAGGACAGGTATAGTAGGGTGATGACACGGGAGAGAGGCCTATCGAGTCTTCTATCCTCCCTCACTAGCTTTCTGTCTTTTATCACACATGGCATGGTTGGAAATGAATGGGCACCATATATGAAGTCAAGCGCCATGTGTTTCCCAATGCTGCACCCATCCCGGTCTCCAGATCTACGTACTTTCTGCCCCCAACATTCACTTCCGTTATGGGAGCCAGGGAAACAGTATACTCTAGATATTAAAAGTGTAGCTCTGGAGTCAGAAGGCCAATTTCAAATCCTGCCCCCATGCTCACTAGCTGAGTGGCCTTGGGTAAGAAATGTAGTCTCTTGATCTGTATGACAGGAGCCAAAACACTGTTTGCCAAACACAGTTGTTATGACAACACATTATATAACTACTGTGAATCATCTAGCACAGAGCTTGACGCAGCAATAGATGTTTGCTATGAAGAAATTCATCATGGTGGTTAAGAGTTTGGGCTTTGGGATAGGATATACGAGTGTTCAAATTCCAACTCTTCCTGGGCCAGCTGTGAAATGTTGGGCAACTTTCCAACTTCTTTAGTCCTTAGTTTTTTTCATCTGCAAATGGGACTAATAATACACATGAAACTCTTGACACACCGCTTCCTATGAAGTGTGTGTTCCATAAATGATAGCTCTACTTTCCTGTTATTTTACTGCCACCCCAGGGGAGAATACAGCTCAAGCTAAACAGGCAGGAGGAAGTGCCTAAGAGAGATTCTCCAGAGCTGCCAACCCTTTGGTAGCAGGGGAACTGATCTCCACCTCTGACATAGAGTAGTAACATAGCCACTTAGATTTATTGTTTTCTGTGTGCTAAGCAATGAGCTGAGAGTTTTCTATTTTTGTTTGACCCGAGACTAGGTATGGTGGATCTTTGGAGAGGCACAGGTACTCTATCAGTATAGGTCCAATCAGGAGACAGAAACCACATTGGGGTTTAAGCAATGGGAGTTTACTATAAATAACATTATGCTATAATAAAAGCATAATTATAGGATGTAAAGAGAACCCTCTAGGGCTACTCTCCCTACAGCTGAGAAAGGGAACCCAAGGAAGGGAATACAACCTCAGAAGGGGGCCACCTCTCAAGGCTGTGGGTCAGACCTTGTTGGAGAAGGTATCATGGCAGCCCCTTGGATGGTGGAGACATTTGCAGGTGCCTTGGCCAGAGCTGCTCTTCAGTTGCTAGACAAGGGCGAAGCAATCTGCCCGAGCACAGGTGTGTCAACCTGGTGGTGGGATCTGTGGGCAGGTAGGGGGAGTTAGACAGCAGTGTAGGTGGGCGGCAAGGAGCACACAGTGTCTGTGTTGGGAGGGTCGACGGAAGGTGATCACCAGGCTGGACAGGACTCTAAGGTATCTGGGGGACCTCTTGGACACAGAGCTGGGGCAGGGCACCACAGGATGTCCGACACCTGCCAAAACCAGCAGCAGAAGCCCCTTCCTCCCGTGGAGTTCTCCCAGCACACTCTGCTGAGAAGGCTTACCAGTATGCTCACTGTAAAGGCAAGATGCTATGGGGATTCTGCCCATTAGCACACAGCAGCTCTTTGTGGGTGAATTTGGAGCTGAAAAGTAATAAATTGATAACTAGCATAGACACATTAGGGGCATTTGAAGAAAGCTGAATACACACATGTATGGATCCATGTATTCATGCATGTGCACATATGTATACTAATCCACCCTGCTCAGGGGGTATACTACTCCTAGAATGTTCACAGACCTCAAGTGAAGAACATGATTTGTGGTTCCCTGGTGGCCACAAGAAAGCCTCCAGAAAGCACTGAACTCTGTGGCAAGATGGAATGAAAGAACTGGCCATGAGACTTCTAAAATCCTGTCCTAGTTATGGAGGGTGACATTTCTTCCTCTTTCTCCACTCCTTTCCACATTGCTCATGGCACCCAAGGGAGACCTGAACCCTAGCAGGGCAAGCCCATTTCCCTTTTTTAAATTAAATTAAATTAAATTAAATTAAATTAAATTTAATTTAATTTAATTTAATTAATTTATTTGAGAGAGAGAGAGAACACAAGCCAGGGGAGGGGCAGAGGGAGAGGGACAAGCAGACTCCACACTGAGCACCAGAGACTGACACAGGGCTCAATCCCAGGGCCCTGAGATCATGACCTGAGCCGAAATCAAGAGTTGGATGCTTAACCAACTGAGCCACCCAGGTGCCCCAAGCCCATTTTCTTTTTGCATATTTATTTCTCCCAAAGACTAACTAATCCGTCTGTCAGCTTGGGCACACAGAGGGCACTGTGCTCTGAACAGCAGGCTTCCTGGGTTCCTACTGAACAGACTCATGGACAGTCATTTTCCTCCACCAACTAAACACCAAGCTACTTGTCGATAGTGACAAACACCAGTTTTGATACTTTCTACTGTTTTTGGCATGGTAAGTGCCTACTCATGGCCCTGCTGGGAGTAAGGGCCCAGAAGCTGAAAATTCACCTCCCATTCTGCTCCAACCCCATCCGCAGGGCTGGATGTTGGTAGTGGTCAGAGACCCCTGAAGAATGAAATCGATTCCCTTAGGTGCTCAAATATTGTTTTGTTTTGTTTTGTTTTTTTAAGATTTATTTATTTATTTGACAGAGAGAGACAGTGAGAGAGGGAACACAAGCAGGGGGAGTGGGAGAGGGAGAAGCAGGCTTCCCGCTGAGCAGGGAGCCCGATGCGGGGCTGGATCCCAGGACGCTGGGATCATGACCTGAGCCGAAGGCGGACACTTAACGACTGAGCCCCCCAGGCGCCCCAGTGCTCAAGTATTATATGATGCATACATGGAACTCTGCCTCCATCCCACACCTCCCAGAGTCAGAGGGGGCTCAGGAGCCTGCATATCCTGGATAGGACTGCCTTTCCCCCAGCCACATCACATTCGGCAGAGAGAAGAAGGCTTCTGGAATTCCTCATATTGCTGTCAGGCCCCCCTCTCTCCTCCCCACACATACTCCTCACCACCATCATTTGCCTTGAGAGCCTCAGGGTCCACCTCATTAGGGCTTTATCTCCATTTGCCTCAGTCACTCCAAAAAACTCAGGCGCCCAGGCCATCCCTTATCTCCCAGACTTGAAAGCCCATATAGCTCCTTATGGCTCTCTCCACCCTTTTCCCCATAGCACCTGACATAGAGTACAGCTGACCTACTTATTTGTTAGACTCCCCCGATTGAGGGCGCGGTGTCTTGTCTCTTTTGTTAACAGCTATACTCCCAGCATCTAGAAGGCATCTGGCATACAGTAGGTGCTTATTAAATATATGTCAAAGGAATGCATGAGCAAACAAAGCATCTTTGATGCCCTCCGTTCTCTGGGACCCAGTGTCTACCACAGCCCCGTTAGTCTTGTTACTACCTTCCCATCAAGGGCCTAAACCACAGCCCTTCCCCCACACTGGCTTACACAACTCTCTAGCAATTTCAGAGCATGGGCTTTGGAGACACACGGGCTTGGAGACACACGGACTCTGCCGTGTAGAGCTTTTTAGCACCTCTGTGCCTCAGTTTTGCTTACTTGTAAAACTGAGATTTTGTGGTCAAGTGGATTAAATGGAAGGTGTTTATAAAGGACTCAGCGCAGCTCCTGGCCCCCAGTAAGTGAGCAGTAAAGGATAGCAAGCAAGCAGGGAGGCCGCAGAGCGGGGTTGGGAGGAGCAAGGAGCCTTCCTCTGTCGCTCCATCCTCGATGCGTTGGTAGGGGATGCCCAGAACCCTGTGCTAAAATGGATTCTGGGCAGGCCCTGGGCTCAGGGGGAAAGAGTCCGACAATCGATTAATGATGTCTGTCATGGGCATGGGTTCTGCAGGCAGCGAAAGGATAAAGGAAGCAGCGGACCCAGGCCACACATTTGCCATCCTGATCTACAATTTCCACCTCCTCTCCTTTTCTTTTGTACATCTTGACTACTTTCAAGGGTAAGAGCTCCTCTCTTTCCGGGAGCTCCTCCCTGACCTCAGAGTCCTTCACACACCCCCACCCTGAAAATGGTACGGTGTGCTCTTCTGAGCCCCCACACATTTTCTATGCTGTGCCTTTATTATTCACCATATAGCATTTTGGATTGTGTTTTAACTTTCAGATCTCCTGTCTGCATATATAGGCTGAAAAATGCCTTCAGGGTAGGTTTTGCCTTTGAGAACTAACTTGGTAAAACAGGGTGCATTGGATTAGGAGTCAGAAACCTGACCTTGCTGTGCGACTTTGAGCACATTGCCCTGCCTCTCTGAGCCTGTTTCCCTGAATGAAAATGGGAACCTTAAGCAAGCTGCCTTCTCTGCCCACTGTATCCCAGCGCTGCGGGGGGAATCAGTATTTCATAAGGCTCTGTAGGGAGTAAGAGCGTTCATGTCCTTGTTGCATATCCCTGTGCTCTCCGCTTTCAGTGTCTAATACCAGAGTTTCTGCAGATGCAGAGTACGCTTTTCTCAGCAAAGGAGTAGGCAGATGAGTGCTCTGAATGGGAGAAACAGGCACTTAGGACATACTGACAGCTGAGTTTGGAGAAGGGAAGGGAAAATCCAACATTTCTCCCTTCATGCTTGCAATTGGGAAGAGTTAGGAGCCAGGAAAGGTAAATGCTGTCATCTGCTGGTCATTTCCTGTGTAGCAGCATCAAAACAAGAGTTTTGCAAACCTCTCGTGTAAACTTAGCTAAGGACCCAGGAGGGAGGAGGTGGCATTTGCTGAACGCTTACTGTTTATAAGGGACTACCTTCAAAGATGCTATAGAAGAGAGATATGAATTAGCCTTGGATGCTGCCAATAAAGAGGTCACGGACTCCAGAGGGCTAGAGCCGCCTTCCCGTGCCTGTGTGCCTCAAGCACATCCTTCAGCCTCTCTGAACTTTGGGTTTCTCACTGGGTGCATGGACTAGGATGGTCTCCAAGCATCTGAAAGGAGGACCTTGAAAGAGGAAGAGAATGTTACAGACGGGTACTGAGACGGAAAAGAGGACGGGTCAAGAGAAGCCCTTGGAAAGCCTGACATGTGTCCTCTTCCCTTGTCTCCTTGTTTGTGAAGCTGTGGGTTAGGCTCCGCATCTCTAAGCATCTGTCCTCCTCTGACTTCTTTCTGCTCAGGGGAAGGGACAGAGGAGTTGAAAGACTTCTCGAAGGAAGAATGGAACCAACACCTGTGTAGTCTCCACCAATTTTAAGAAATGGAACCATATTGTTGCCTCTGAAGTCGTGTATTATATGAATATATTTTAATTTATTTACACATTCTACTGTGGAGGGCATTTGAATTGTTTCCTATTGTTTCCAGATTTTTTGCTCCCTTGGACATCCATGCGTGTATATTTCTGTCAAGTATATACTCAGGGGGTGGAATTGTTGGGTTATAGACCAGGTGCCTTTTCAACTTTAGAGATAATTACAATTCATTATCGCAAGAGGTTGCACCAATGGAAACTCACATTAGAAGTGTGTGCAAGTTCCCGTTACTCCAAATTCACTGCAAGTGCTTGATGCTGTCAGATTTTTTTTACAGTTTTGCTAATTGGGTGAGGGTGAAATGGTATTTTACTGGGTTTTCCCCAATTAATAATGAGCATGTTTTCATACATTCATTATTCTGCATTCCTTCTGTCAAATGCCTGTTTATTTCTTTGTCTGGTTTTCTCTTGTTTTGTCTTTTTTACCTCATTAATCTGTAGGAGTTTTAAAATATATTTGAGATACAACTCTTTTATCATCTATGTATATTGGTAAATTTTTGTCCATTCTGTAGCTTGCTTTTCTACCTTCTTATAAATGTCTTTTGAAGACTAGAAGTTGTTAATGATAATGTAGTTGTACTAGCCAGAATCCTAAGATGACCACCATGACCCTCATCCTGGTATAATGTCCCTCCACCAGAGTATGGACAAAGCCTGCACATATGACAGGTATCATTGGTGATTGTGTCATCTGTGGCAAAAGGAATTTTGCAGATGTGATTGTGGTAACTAATCAGTTGAGTATGAGTTAATCAAGTGGGAGATTAACCAGGTAGGCCTGACCAAGTCACATGGTCCTTTTAAACCTGAGTCTAGAGATCAGAAACAGAAAAAGTCGGAGATTCAAAGCATGAAAGATTTGACGTACCATTGCTGGCTTTGAAGATGGAGGGGGGCTCCGTGGTGATGCAGGTGGTCTGTAAGAACTGAGAACAGATCCTGACTGACAGCCGACGAGGACCCGGGGACCTCAGGCCTACAACCTCAAGGAGCTAAATGTGCCACAATCCCAAGAGCTTGGAAGAGGACCCAGGGTTCTAGATGAGATCACAGCCCAGCCAACACCTTGATTTTGGACTGTAGGACCCTGAGCTGGGGACCCAGCCATGCTGTGAGTGGGCTTCTGGGCTGCTCATCTGTGAGCCAACAAATGGGTGCTGAATTTGTTATGCAGCAATAGAAAACAAATACAGTAGTTGTACTTATCAACATTTTCCTGTATTTATTTTACTTTCTGAGTTTAAGAAAACATTCTCTGTATACGCTGAGGTCATGAAGACACTCTGTTCTAGAATTATTCCAGTTTTGCCTTTTCACATTTATTACAACTTTTTAAAATTGATTCTCCCCCCTCGGTGTGAAGGAGAGATCTGACTCCATTTTCTCCCCATATGGATAAGAATTTGTCCTGATACTATTAATTGACTAGTCCATCATTTCCTCATAGATCTGCAACTGCAATCTGGTCATGAATGTGGTTTTTGAACAAAGGAAGGTCTGTGTCTGGCCTCTTTATTTCATGTCATTGTTAATTGGTCTGTGTTTGTAACAAACCCACGCTGTGTTAATTGCTATGGCTTTCTAGTAATTCTAGATGTCTGGTAAAGTAATGTACCCATCTTGTTCTTCAAGAGTGTCTTGGCTTTGGGCTCTTCCAAATAAGATTTAAGATAGTTCATCAAATTTCATAGGACAACCTGTTGGGATTTTTGTATGAATTATAATACTATATCTATAAGTCAGCTGTGGGGGGATTAGCATCTTTAAGGTACTGAATATTACAATCTATGACTATGGTCTATGTCTTCTTTACTTGTCTTCTTTAATATTTTTCCTAAAGATTTACACTTTTTTTCCACTCATACATCTTTTGCAAAATTTGTTTTTAGGCACCTTGTGTCTTTTATTTCAACTATGAATGGCATCTTTTAAAAATGTATCTTTTCTGTTTGCTGCTGGTGAATAGAAATGCAAGCTGTTTTTATATTTTGATTGTGTATTCCGTGACCTTGCTAAATATTCTTACTCATTCGAATAGCTCAGTTGTAGATTCTCTTTGGTCTGATTTCGTCAATAGATAGAGGACAATTTGGATTTGGTAATTTGTATCCTTCAAAGAAATGCATTTCATCTATATTGTCAAGTTTATTGACAAAGTAGTTTATAATACTCCTTTAGTATCTTTTTATTTTTTATTTTTATTTTTTTTAAGATTTATTATATTTATTTGAGAGCGAGAGAGAGAGCAAGCAAGCGAGCATGGGAGGAGGCAGAGGGAGAGAAACTTTAGCAGATCCCATGCAGAGAGCGGAGCCCAAGTGGACTGTATCTCAGGACCCTGAGATCACGACCTGAGCCAAAACCAAGAGTCCAACACTTAACTGACTGCGCCACCCAGAGGCCCTCTTTTATTATGTTTTTAATATCTGTAGGGTTTAGGGCGCCTGGGTGGCTCAGTTGGTTAAGCGACTGCCTTCGGCTCAGGTCATGATCCTGGAGTCCCGGGATCGAGTCCCGCATCGGGCTCCCTGCTCAGCAGGGAGTCTGCTTCTCCCTCTGACACTCCCCCCTCTCATGTGCTCTCTCTCTCTCTCTCTCTCTCTCTCAAATAAATAAATAAAATCTTAAAAAAAATATCTGTAGGGTTTAAATGGTGTCTTCTTTTTATTCCCAACATTGGTCATTTTTATCTCTTTCCTTGATCAGTCTTATCAGAATTTTTGTTTTCTTTTTGCTATAATTTTATCATGTATTTCTGCTGTGTTGTCCATGAGTTTTTGGTTTTGCTGTCTAGTTGCTCTGTTTACATGTGATGATTAGGGGAGATTTAAAAATGATGTCATGGGGCACCTGGGTGGCTCAGTCAGTTAAGCAGCTAGCTCTTGATTTCGGCTTAGGTCATGATATCAAGGCCCTGGGATCGAGCCCTGCATCGGGCTCTGTGCTCAGTCAGGAGTCAACTTGAGATTCTCTCTCCCTCTGCACCACCCTTCCCTCCACCGCATGTGCACACGCTCTCTTTCTAAAATAAATAAACAAATCTTTTGAGAAATTAATAAAAATGATGTCATTATCATTTTCCCACAACCCCACACTTTGAGTTTTGAAGTATATTTCAATGGGTATAATTTTATGTTGGCAGATTTTTTTTACTTTCAACACTTTAAAAGTGTTGTTCCATGGGCTTCTGGGGATGAAAACTTCTAAGTACCTATAAAATACAGTAAATCAATAAAGAATAAATTATTTACTCCAAGGAAATTTTTTAATGTACAAATTAGAAAAAATCATTATCGTGTACTTCAAGATATATTATAATATATCCAGAATCTAATGATAACTTTTTAAAAATACAAATGCATGCTCTGTGTTTGGTTACCTCTAAGAGGACTGAAATACTACCTCACTCTAAAATATTCCAGGAAAACTAACTATGTAGAATAATTTTCAAAAATTTGGAAGGAGGGACTACATAACACTTATTACAGTGTTTTATCATTGTTCACTTGCTTATTTATATTTTATTTTAAGCTTCTTGTCGGTAGGAAACATGTCTTTGTAATTGTTTCCTTTTGGTGAAGACATTTTTTTTAAAGATTTTATTTATTTATTTGACAGAGAGAGACACAGAGAGAGAAGGAACACAAGTAGAGGGAGTGGGAGAGGGAGAAGCAGGGAGCTGGATGTGGGGCTCAATCCCAGGACCCTGGGATCATGACCTGAGCCGAAGGCAGACACTTAACGAGTGAGCCACCTAGGCGCCCCTTGGTGAAGCCTTAATATATTTTAAATAGCTTTATGTCTTCCAGAAGTAGTATGTGCTGGAAACATGTTATTTCTTTATTGGATTAACGATAACATGAACGTAGTGAGATGATCATGCAAGGTGAAAGGGAACCAGTATTTCTTGAGCACCTACTGTGGGTCCATGATTACGGGAGTGTCTTGGAATTTGGGTGACATTGGGGATAGAAACCGGTGACGGAAATGATCAGAGTTGGCCTTCAAAGGCGGGGAACCTGCTATGTTTTGCTATGTTTTGCTGGCCATGGAGTATGTTTCACCCCACCTAGGAGTAACAGGGGCAGGGGTAGCCTTCACTGGTCAGGTGTGGGACTTAAGGAACAAAAACCTTGTGAACTGTGCTGGTACACAGCACCAAGGTCCACATGGAGGATGTCTTAGACACAAAGTGCCTGGAAAAAAGAAGATTCAGGAGGACACAGCTACTGAAGTCTTTGAAGGGCTACTGTGTGGAAGAAGGAGCAGACTTGTGTGAAGGTCACAACGGTGTCCTGTAGGTGGAAATTAGAGGGAGACATTTTGATTCTAGCTTCTTATTAGAGCAAGCCACTTGTAAATAGGATGGATTGCTTCAAGAAGTACTGAGCTCCCCATCTCTGGAAGTACACAAGCAGAACTTGGCTGGCCATCTGCTAGCTCACATGATTCCTGCATAAAGAGGGATGTTGACAACTGACTCTGGGGTCCCCAAGTTTTTGATTGAACCTGAGAGAGGCAGTCTCATCCCCTCGGGTTCTCAGCCAATTCATTCAGGCACTGAGATAGTCATTTTTTATTTTTTATTTATTTTTTTAAAAAAGATTTTATTTATTTATTTGACAGAGAGAGACACAGCGAGAGCAGGAACACAAGCAGGGGGAGTGGGAGAGGGAGAAGCAGGTTTCCCACAGAGCAGGGAGCCCGATGCGGGACTCGATCCCAGGACCCTGGGATCATGACCTGAGCCAACGGCAGACGCTCAACGACTGAGCCACCCAGGCGCCCTGAGATAGTCATTTTTAAAAAAGATGTATTTATTAAGTTGAGAGAGAGAGAGAGATGCATGAATGGGAGGGACAAAGGGAGAGGGAGAGAGAATCTCAAGGAGACTCCTTGCTGAGTGTGGAGCCCAATGCAGGGCTGGATCTCATGACCTGAGCCGAAACCAAGAGTTGGACGCTCAACTGACTGCGCCACCCAGGTGACCCTATAGTCACTTTTTATTTAATGGAAGATATTCAGACCAATGTTTGCGGGGGGGGGGGGGGGACACCGGCACATCTAGAAAGAAATACAGTAGGAGAAGCAGAATCTGCAAGGAGAGAAGAGGGAGAAGGGCTGTTGATGATGACCCAAAGCTTAGACACCAAGAGTCAAGAATATTCCATCTGGGCCAGATGTTTATACATCACTCTCGCTTAAGGACTGTATGGGTTAGGGTCTCCACAGGAAACAGAGTTGCCTCAGGTGACCCCCATGATGATACTATAATAGATTACTGACAGAGATATGGGCAGGTGAGGGGAACAGGCAGGAAATGGAGAGGCTCCAGAGACTAGCCCCGGTGGGAAGGCTGTACCACCCCAGGCTGCTGGGATTGGAAGAGGAAACGGTGTTCTGGACCCCTTGAGAGCCGGGGCCACGGAAGAGGGGTCTCCTGAGGGAACCGTCATCATGGAAGTCACACCTGGTGATGGAGACATGCTGATAAGGAGGGAGGGGAGCCAGGGAGGAATAACCATGGGACTCGTTCCCCTGCCCTCCAGAAGCCCCCTGCGCCTCCCTTTGGTCAACCTGATCATTAACCAGAGGCAGAGGAGCCAGGAGGACTTGGTCTACAGGGGTGAGCCTCCCCGAGTGCAAAGCAGAAAGGGGAAGAAAGTGCGGGGAGGGGTGACAAACAGAGGATGACCAGAAGAAGGGCTCCTTTCCCTGCCCTTTGGGGCAGAGCCTACAGGCTACCCCACAATCTCCTGGGCTGGAATGCAGACACCTCAGAAGATGAGGGCAGAACCCCAACAGGGCAGGAAAACTAGAATGAGTGAGCCTCGTCCCCAGAGCCACAGGGTTGCTGCCCCAGGTCCAGACGGTGCCATTAGGATTGTCAAACAAAGTAGCAGTGACTCAGAGCTGCCAACCTGGGGCCCCCACCCAAACTGTTACAACCTTTTGTGGATTTTGAGAAGGACAGAGTCCCCATTTTCCAGGAAGCTTTAAGAGCTGACTGCGTGTTTTTACAGTGTGCCCCAGGGGCCTAGTCACCTTCTTGCCCAGGACCCCCAGCCCTGTGACTGCTCAGAGCAACTATAACCTTGCACAGAGAAGCTCTCTTGCAGCACAGGCATCCTTCCAGTGTTTTCTGCAGAGTGGGCTGGTGTCAGCCCTGAGCAGGGTAGGCAGACTAGGCCTGGTGATGCTGTAGCTCTCTGTCTCTCCTCCCCAGCTAGGCTCTCTGCCCTGCCCTGCTGTCCTCCCCATTCCCAACTTCTCGGCCCTGGACAGCCCATGGGAGAATGGTTTCTGGCAAGAAGCACTTCCTGCTGGGTCCTGGGATGAGAAGAGATCCCATCTCGATTTCCATGTGACTCCATTAAGCCTCCTTCTGGAAGCCACAGGGGAGACCAAGGACAAGAAGACATGCCGTCCACCCACCCGCCTGAGCTTCCTGCCTGGTTAGGCAGCAAAGCCTATACAATTCGCCCAAATTCCCGTTTCGTATTGCCATTGCTTCAAGCTGCAAAGCCGTTTCGCATGGAGTTTCACTCCAGCTGAGAAGTTCGGAAAATGCAGATTTCATTCCCATTTTGCGGATGAAGAAACTAAGGTTTAGAGGAGTAAAGTATCTTTGCCCAGTGACATACATGAACCGGTAGCCAACAGGCTAGGAGTAAAAGCTGGTTTCTGATATGTATGCCAGAGTATCTTCCCCTTGTCCCAGAGAGCTCCGCGTGATGAAAGAAAAAGTCCCTTCCTTAGTGGGCATTTTATGAAGCGACACATAGAAAATTCTGACCTTCTCACTCCAGTCCAAGCTGCCTTGGAACAGAGAAAAAAGTGGTTGTCAGAAAGGGGGCGCCTGGGTGGCTCAGTCGGTGAAGCACCCGACTCTTGGTTTCCGCTTAGGTCATGATCTCAGGGTCTTGAGATTGGGCCCCAAGTTGCATCGACGGGCTCCCCGCTCAGTCTGCTTGAGATTCTCCTCTCTGCCCCTCCCCTCACTCGCTCTCCCTCTTTCTCAAATAAATAAATAACTAAATAAATCGTAAAGTGGTTGTCAGATGGACTGGGTCAGGAAGTCCGAACTCACTCAGTTATGTAAGAGACAGAGAGAGCTTGTGTAGATGCTTTAGGTAGGCGTGCTCCTCACGTGCGACAAAGTGTGGGGGCGTGTGGTGTGTGCGTATGTGGTAGTGGGAGGATATACAATGTGTGTGTGTGTACGCGTGCCCGTGTGCGCCGGCTCTGTCATACATTGTGTGTGTGCATATGGGGTGTGCATATGTGTTGTGGGTCTCTGCCGTGTGACGATCGTCTGTGTGGTGGGTCCTTCTGAGTCTGGTGATGTAGTAGGTGTGTGTGTGTGTGTGTGGTGGGTGTGTTCTCATCACGTGGGTGGATGTGTGATGAGCAGTATGTGTGAGTGTGTGCGGTGGTGTGTGTGTGTGTGTGTGTGTGTGTGTGTGTGTGTATGCGGGTCTGGGACAACCCCCCCGGCCTCTAGTGGCGCACACGTCATGGCTAATGGACCCCCGGCGCTGCAGCGCCCCGGCCTAGCTAGGTCAGCATGCCCCGCCAAGGCCTTGTTGCAGTGTGTCGACTGGGGTTTCTTTTGTTTTAAATAAGGCCCAGTGTAAATAAGGCCCAAATGCTTGGCACGGATGGGGATTTCACTCTGGCCCGATCCCCACCGCAGGTCTCCCCGAGGCACACCAGCTGCTCTGAGCTCCAGGAGGGACTTCCACCCCCAGAAGAGCCTCCCCCCTGCCCAGGACACAGAGGAGCTGTCCCCGAGCCTGACCCAGAATAGCCCTGTCAACCACTCTAGGTCCTCCCACCCCTGAGAAAAGCCAAAACTAATGCCAGATGCCAGCAATCTAAAACCTTAAATCCTTTGGCGGGGGGAGGTCCGGTGGCTTGGGCCGCCATCCTCCCTGGAAAGCCTGTCCAGACCTCCCTCTTTCACACTGCAATGCCCCCTCATCCCCCTTACCTCACTGGCACGCCTGACCCCTTCACGGGGGTCTCTTCCTTCTCTGTTTTCAGAGTAGCACTTGCCACCTTGGAACATTGCTCAATTTACCAGGAGGTCCCCTCTTTGTGCCCCTGGTGGGAATGTAAGCTCCGTGAGGGCAGGGATCCGTTTTTATCTTTCACAAGCCTGGACAAGAGGGCGCAACATTTAGAAGGGGCTGGAAAAGTATGTGTAGAAGCAAGAGGGGAAGGCGGGAGGTGGGGAGGGGGCTACTTTGCCCCGACTGGGCTTCGGCCTGTGGTGAGGGTATATGGGGGCAGCTCCCCTCCCCATTCCCCCCACTCACTCACCCCCCAGGGACAGCCGGGGGCCAGAGGGCAGCCCCTGGGGCTGCGGTTGGGGCAGCCGTCAACTCTAGCTGTGGGTAGGAGGGGGCAGGAGGAAGAGTGTGTGCAGTTTATAGGGACGGATCTGCTGCCTGGGATGCACTTAATTTAGCCCATGTCTGGGGAGGTGGGCAGATGAAAGCACATTGTCATTGTGTGTAGTTCTTTCCCAGGGCTGAGGGCCAGGCTTTGGTTCAGCTGTGTTCCTGGCCAAGGGAGCCTGAAGCCGACCCCAGAGCAGGGTGAGGTAAATACACACTTGGGTCCAGTCCCTCCTCTAGCAGGACAGGACAGCCCGACCTCGCCTTCCCCGGGGGGCCGCGATGCGCCAGAGGAGTCCACGAGCTCATCTTCCCTCGGGTTAGGGCTTTTCAGCCTGCAACCCCCTTTCCCAGGTATGGTCCCATCTGGCCCTGCAACCACCTGCCAGGGAACTAAAGTTTTCCATTTTGCAGAGGGAGAGGGAAGGTGCATAGGCAGAAGAGGCTTGCGGGAGCCATGGGGGGCAGCTGGAACCAGGGCCCCAGCTCCAGCACTGGCTCTTCCATCCCCTGCCCACTGGATGCAAGGAGACTGACCCACTCATTTCCTTGCCCGGCTGGGGAATGGGCCCACGGGAGAGGCAGGACAGCCCCTGCAAGCCCGCACCCAGGCCCCACACTGATGTCTAGAAGGCAGAGCAAGCCCATGCTGGGAATCAGAAGATCCAGGTTCGATCCCTGGTTTGGCTACCGATTGGGCAAGCCACTGCTGCTTTCTGGGACTCAGTTTCCCCACCTGGACAGCCCAAGCCCTGTCCAGTTGATGGTGTTCAGGAGGCCTCCGGTGAGACTCAGGCACAATGAGGCTTTGTACACCAGGTACTCCACTCACCGGCCAGAAGCTTCAGAGGCTTCTGCGGGAGCTCATTCTCTCCTCCTTTCCCTCCTTCCCACCTTCCCTTCTCTTCCCATCCTCTTCTCCCTCAGCCATGGGCCACGGGATCCGAATAAAGGCCAAAGCAAACCAGGCTCTTCAGGACCCTCTGCCCAGCTGCTGTCCCAGCAAGCCTCGGGGGCTGTCATAATGCTGTCTGGGCAGGATGGTGCCTGTCAGGCTCGCTCGCACTCACGGTCCCCATGGCACTTTTTGGAGACAACTCTGGTTGGGGCTCTGCTCACCCCAAGAGTTGAGTGATGACAACAGGACTTTTGGCTTCCAATGCTGGGTGCTCTCTGACTTTCCTCACTTAGCTTAATACCCTCTAGATCCATCCATGTTGTTGCAAGTGGCAAGATTTCATTATTGTTTATGGCTGAATAATATTCCATTGTATATATATACCACATCTTATTTGTCCATTCTCCTATGGATGGATACTTGGGTTGCTTCCATATCTTGGCTCTTGTAAATAATACTGCAAAAAAATATAGGGGAGCATGCATCTTTGTAAATGAGTATTTTTATATTCGTTGGGTCAATCCCCAGTAGTGGGTCATATAGCATTTCTATTTTTAATTTTTTTATTTCTGATTTTTGGAGGACCCTCCATACTGTTTTCCGGAGTGGCTGCACCAGTGTGCATTCCCACCAACAGTGCAAGAGGGTTCCTTTTTTTCCACATGCTCACCAACACTTGTTATTGCTTGTCGTTTTGGTTCTAGCCATTCTGACAGGTGTGAGGTGACATCTCATGGTCGTTTTGATTTGCATTTCCCTGATGATGAGTGATGTTGAGCATCCTTTCATGTGTCTGTTGGCCATCTGGATGTCTTCTTTGGAGAAATGTCTATGCAGGTCCTCTGCTCATTTTTTCATCAGATTATTTGGGGTTTTTTTTGGTGTTGAGTTGTATGTAAGGACTTGAGTTTTAGCCTGGCTCATTATAAGCACCCAACACATGGTGACTGCTGGAATTACTGTTATTATTGTAGCCCCTCTTTCAAAATGTCAAAGCTAAGGCTCAGAGAGTTGAGGTGACCTGTCCGAAGTCACCCAGCTGGTGTTGAAAGGAAATTGGGCCTGTGACTATTGCAAGCCAAAATGTAGACTTTTGAAACAGAGGAAAAGGGCAAGGGGCAATTCCTCAGGGAATGGGGGCACCTAGTTGGTTATGCGGGAGTCCTGCGAGGACCTGAGCCTGAGGCTCTGCAGAAGGGCAGGCCTGGGTAGGACAGTGCCAGGACATGGGAGCTTCACAACAGAGGGACAGAAGGAGGATGGAGGTATTGGAAAGGGGATGGGCTGGGAAAGGCCCCATAGGCAACAGAGGTGTCTTTCTCACCTGGAAAATGAGGTGATGATACTGTCTTCTGGAAGCAGATCCAGAAGTCAGCCCTGAACCAGAGGCAACCACCAGTATTGGGCAGAGGCTTCCAGAGGCCTCAGGCAAGATACAGCAAATCTTAGAGTGGGTGCTGCCCCCTGGGCCAGGGTTTGGAGCCCTCCCCATTCCAGATGGAGTCCCCAAGGGCCCCCAGAGTCTCAGTAGGATTATTTGTCCAACAGCCTCATCTGACAGATGGGAAAAGTGGGGGCCACATGGAGCATAAGTGACATGCCCTGGGTCCCCTTGAAGAGCCACTTTGGAGCCCAGATCCCGTTCTCTGTCCAACACTCCTGCATTGCCCCACACTGAAAATCTTGATGGGGAGGAGCAACAGGGAACTCCAGGGACCTCGAAGTGAGACCAAGGTCCCTGGAAGCCCCAGGTCTCCAGGCTCTCCCCAGACTTCTCTCCAGTCCTGGAATCTCACCATTAGAAGCAAGTTCCCCATGAGTAAGGGACAACTGTTCGTGCTTGGGCTTAGTTTGTAATCACAGGCAGAGACTGTGTAAGTGTCAAAATTACCGTTGGGAACATCTTAGGAGACACCTGGTGGACCCTTCCACGTGATCCTTCAACAAACCCAGGAGGGCAGGTATTCTCCCTGCCTTGGCTCAAACCTGGTTTCTTCGGTGGACGCTGGCTTGTATTTTAAGGTCATTCATGAAAAGTACCCTTATATTCACCCGGAACACTCCCAACCCGAAAAGGAACAGTCCTGTGACAGAGCCTGGGGACCCAGCCAAGGGTGACAGATTCTGCCATCCCATCAACACGCTTCATCCCAGCACACTGGGATGGTGGGGATCTCCCCCCCTCCCCCGCCCAGCTAAATCAGGCTCTCCTCAGTGTCACTCTTGAAACGTGTTCAGCTAAAGGAGCACATATGTCCATGGCTCAGGTGGGGCTCCGTATCCAAGTGGGGGTAAATCACGTAGCTGCCCCACATGCTCCCGGGCAGATGACTGGTCCTTCCCAGGCTCCATGGTTGGCTGGAGAAAGGACATGGGTGCAGAAGTCATCAGAGCATCAAAACTGCGTCACATCCTGGCTTTGTCATTTCCTATCTCTGTGAACAAGATTCTCACCCTCTCTGTCTATTTCCGTGTTTGTCAAAGAGAAGAAGCAAGAGAGTTGAGGATAAAATAACACAAGCTTTTCCTGTAACAAGCATTCAGAAAATGGTAGTGAGCACACACCCTCAGGCACGTGCACACACACACACACACACACACACACACCCCTCTGCGGGGGGTGGTGATGCTGGTGACATGGGAACGGAGGCAGTTAGAAGAGGCAGGTGGAGACCTGGGGGGAGGCAGAGGCTGGGGAGGCTTGTAGGTGGGGTTGCTCCTGAACCCCACCCCAGGTCCAGTTCCGCCCCACCGCACTGGATAGAGGGTATCCCGAAAAGAGCCGCCAGCCCGGGGGGCCGGGGGGGGCCGCAAAAATGCAAGCAGCAAAGCCGGACCCGGGGTTTTCCACCAAGAGAAGAGCAGCAGGAAACGTGTCTCCAAGTTGAAAAGCCCAAGAAACCCCGTGGCCCTGAGCTCCTTGAGGCTTCAGAGAACTGGTTTGAGTGGCTGGGAGACGTCTGGGTCCCGTCCAGACCCCCAGCTAGCGCAGCAACACTGTCCTTTTGACTCATGTGGGGGGAAGGGAGGAGAGAGATGCGGGGGAGGGGCAGCCCCGCAGCTGTTCCTGAGCTGGGGGCCTCGGAAATTCGAGCTGAGCCACAGGCAGCCGGCAGGCAGGAGAGGGCCTCTTGGAAGCCTACTTCTGAGGCTCTGGCCCAGCCTTGCCAACAGCCCTGGGATTAGCTCAGCAGCCGTCTCTGAGCACTGAACATCTGCAGCCTGGAGTCCACTTCCCTCTTCCCCAGCCCCATGGGGCAGCCCCCTGGAATGGGGGGTGGGGGGACAGACAGCTGTGACCTGCAAGGGAGGGCAGGAGGGCCCCCCCCACGACTGGGCTGAGACTTGGCTTAGGGCACAGCCATGGTACAGGAGTCACCCGGAGCCTCATTCCAGAAATGCCTTCCCCTTTCCCCATCTTGGGAGTCTAAAGGAGATGGAGTGGGGGAAAGGAAGGGAAATAGCATCTGCGCAGAGCCACTGGACCCCAGGGAGGGGCTGGGTACTTTACCTGATACTGACAACTATCTCAAGGTTGGTCTTACTATATCCGTTCTTCATTTGAGAAAAAGGCTCAGAGAGGTTAAGTAACTTGCCCACAGTGACCCAGTTAAGTTAGTAGCAGAGCCAAGATGAAAAATTCAGGTCAGTTTAATTCTAAATCCTGAGCCCTCTCTTTATCCAGGCCCCTAAGCATTAGGGCCAGGCAGGTCAGAATGGAATCCAGGGGCGGAGCTGCCTAGTGAACCTCGGGCTGCATCCCTAGGGTAGGGCACCGAGGAGGAGGGAAGAGGCAACAGTCTTTGCTAAGTGTTGTGTCTAGTTGTCACGCTGCAGTGTATCCAGAAGAGAAGAGCAGGGAAGAAGCCAGCTAACCAAGTCATGGGAGGCTCGGCTGGAAAAACCGGGGTTCTGTAGCTTAGAGATTTGGGGGAGGCCGGATTGTCGCTGGCCCTGAGCAGGCTGACTTGCTCTGTGGCCCACGCAGCCAGGCGAGGCTAGGTGTTGCTGCGGTAATGTACAATCCCCAAATCTCAGCCGCTTACCCAGCCAAGGCTTACTTCTTGCTCACAGCACAGCACAGATCAGGTGGGGGCTCTGCTCGTCCTAGTCACTCAGGGATCCAAGCCGAGTGGGGTTTCCCCCAGATGTGAGCACCCCAAGCACTGCAGTATAAGAAGGAGGTGAACTGCACACTGGCCTATGAAGGGTCTGTCCCCATTTCCTTGGCCAGAGGAAGGCACGTGGGACACCTAATTCCCGGAGGCCAGGAAGCACAATCCTCCCCAGTGCCCGAGAGCAGGTGGCAATGTTTGGTGGGCGGCACGGACGGCTAACTCAGGGCCCAGAGGGCTAACTGAGTGTGGGTGCCTGTGTTCACAAGTCAACTTCAAGTTCCTTTAAGCACGACCTTCCTGGGAAAATAGTGAGTACCCGCCAATAGAGGTGCGCAGACCAAGGCAGGATGGGTGCATTGTAGGAAGGTGGGGGAAGAGACTCCACTGCCACTGGGACGGTGGGAGATGGCCTGTGTGGCAATAGAGAGTGGTGCTGGTTAAGGCCAAGGGCTCTGGAGCCAGAGGTGGCTGTGTTCAAATCCCATCCTCTCTTACCAGCTGTGTTACTTTGTGCAGATTACCTAACATCTCTGGGCTCCGGTCCCCTCCTCTGTTACATGGGGTAGTAACAGCTCCATGAGATTGTTGTGAGTATTAAATGGGATAATGTCTATAAAGCCCACAGCACACCGTACCCGGCACATGGGGAGCTCTAATCAAGTCAGTCGCTCTTACTGTTGATCTCGTTTTCTATCCCAGATCCTGTGACCCGCCGTTCATGGAATCCTTGGCAGCGTATTTTCTGGGCCTCTCACGTCCTTAAGACATTAGTCAGTGGCCAAGGCAGGGTGGGGAGGGTTCTGTGTGCTGGCTGAGCAGGCTGATCTTTCCCCACTACTGCCACGTGGTCTCTGGAGGTAGGGTGTGCTCTGGGACCTTCTCTAACCCACCCCTGCTCTGCCGTGTGGTTCCCCCTCCTCCCGCCTCCAAGCCTGATTGTAAAACAATTACTGTCTTCAGCTCATCCCCAAATCTTCCCTGATAACCACTGAGCTAATTTATGTCTCCATGACTTTCCCTTTTCCACAATGTCATATAGATGAGCCTGACAGTGGGTAGCCTTTCTGCTGTCTCTTGATTGATCTACTTTATTGAAGTTGGGTCATGTTGGAGGGGAGATTTCTCTGTCTCCCCTCCCCCTTCTCCCTTCAGCTATATCCCTGGCATTTGCTCCTTGGTTGCTATCTTTGTAACTCTAATTAATATCCATAGACCTTCAGCTGTTGACAGTATCCCTAAGGCTCCCCACTTAATGAGATAATGCTATCAGTGTTTGCATAAGCTCAAAAATGACTGCTTTAGAGACATCAGGAGGTGTAGGAAAGTGAGGTGGTATGTTTCAGAAATGAGCACTGCAGGAGCATCGAGAGGGGGAGGAAGTTAGGAGAGGCTTCCTGGAAGAAGCAAGGTTTGCGCTGAGCCTTGTCCCCTTACTTTTCCAGGGGCAGCTGCTGGCCGGCCTGCTCTCTGGGTCTGCGAGCCCTGACCTGCAGTACCTGATTTCAGACACCAGGGGGAAGACGAGTGGCTTTGCTGGGTCCTCCCGGGCTGCACAGGCAGCTCCGCTCTCCCCACCCCCATCCCTTACACCAGCGGGAGGAGGAGCTGATGAGAGGCTCTCAGCTCTCAGCCCCTTACCCCGGCAGAGGCTCGGATCGGTGACTGCTGTCTGAACTGTAGTTTCCAGGCCTTCGGATCACTGATACTGTCTTACCTGTACTGCCGGTTCTCAAAGTGTGGCCGCTGGAACCCTTGCCTGGGCACCAGCTTGTTAGGCGCGGGGATTCCTGGGCCCTGCTCCAGAGCTCTTATCGGGCGATGGGCCCGGGAATCTGCATGGTTAGTACTCAGCCCACATTCCTCTCCTACACGGGGAAGCCTGAGAGCCTGAGAACGTCCATCAGGCTTGCCATGGTCTTAGCCAGGCGAGCTTCTTCACGCTTTTCTGCCTACTTTCTGGAGCAGTTTCTGAGTAAAGGGTCCATAACTGGGGGAACACGGAACACTTGCTTCCTAAAGATTCTCAGGTCATACCACCATGTTAAAGCCCTGTGGTAAAGAAGGCTGCGTGACTTGTTAAATGTAGCATTCCCCAAATTAATCAACAGGGAACCCCTTTTCCCGTGGTTAACACCTGCTTACATATAGAAAGGTCACCCTAACTACCATCAGGCCTGACCGGACTCTTCCCTCCATGGTCCCTGCAGACATCATGCACCTTTGCCACTTCTATGCCTCCCCGAACTCTGGCCTACACACTGGCTTAAACAGACTCCTCCTCCCCCAGGAAGGCTTCCCAGATCTCCTTAGCCCACCCAGCCTGGGACTTCTTGGGGTTCTGGCCTCAAATCACTCCCCTTTATATCTCCTCTTTTGTCACTTACTGGATGCTCAGCTCTACCCATCTTAGTATAACAAAAGCTCTTTCCTCCCTTCCTTCTTGAGGAGAAGTACAGGCACAGGACCTCCTGGAGGACAGCTCCAAGAGAGGAAAAGACAACAAGGCTCATTCCAGGCCCGCACACATCTGGCCCGTTCCACAGCCCAAGAGCCAGCAAGCTGACCCGGGGCCCTTCCCAGTTGACCATCTCCTCAGTCGAGGCTGCCTAATGCAGGCCCCCAGCTCACATTGCCGCAGAAGTCGGAGACCGCCTGGATTTCCATTCTCCACTCATTTATTTAGCCCAGTGGTTCCTGGATTTCGGATTTCACAGGCCTATAAGCAAACCCACCCCACACTCTCAATTTAGAAGACAACATGAAGTTCCCAACTTTTAATACTTCCAAGAAACCCATTAATATATTATCTGATCTTGGGGCGCCTGGGTGGTTCAGTGGGTTAAGCATCAGACTCTTGATTTTGGTTCAGGTCATGATCTCAGGGTCGTGAGATCGAGTCCTGTGTCGCCTCTGAGCTGAGCATGGAGTCTGCTTAAGATTCTCTCTCCCTCTGCTCTTCCCTGCCTTCCCACTCATGCACAAGTGCCTTTTCTCTCCTCACAAAGATAATTAATTAATTAATTAGTTTAAAAAATATGATCTGATCTGCACTTCAGTTTTCCCAAAGTGTTCCTGGAGCTTTTAAATGGGAATCACCCATCCTTTTATAAAATAATCAAATACAAATTTTAAGATCTATATTCTTATTTTAATATCAAAACAAGGAAGAGGAATACAGGGTCCCAATAAAGAAAAGTCCTCTAAATGAATAAATTTAACTTTAGGAAATATTTCCTATGTTGTCCTCAATTTTTCTATTTTGCATAAACAAGTGAAAAACCACAAACCCGCTTGTATTTTTGGTCTGGGGTTGAGGCGCAAACCCATATGAGCACCTGCTTTGAACACAACTCCATGCTCGGGGCTGTGTTGTGGTTGCAATACTAAGGCATGGTCAGTACTGAGCTTTCAGTATGTATTTTGTGTCGTATTAAGACCTGACATTTTAAAGTGAAGAGAGATTGTGTTGCCACTGTTTTCTATATTTGGTCCTCATGCTGTTCCCAGGCTTGAGAGTTTAAGAAAATTTAGGAAAATAATACCCATTTGCACACCTACTATTTACTGTGAGTGTTGAAATGGGCCCCGAGTCTGTGGGCGGTTGTAGGCACTGCCCGTTGGACAGCATGGTCAGAGGGTGAGGGATGGGAACCTGCAGGGCGGCTGGAGGAAGAGAGGCGCTACAGTTCGTTTTACAAAAGCTAAGCCCGAAGAAGGTCGTGATGCAGCTATCCTATTTCTAAACGACTGGCCCGGGAAGCAGCAAGCTGCCTGACACTCTGAGTCCCTGGAAAGAAGAGCTAGGCCCACTGGCAAGAAATTACAGAGAGGCAATTTTAAACTTAAAAGAGGAAAGATGTTCTCAGAATCAGAGATGCCCAAATATAGAAAGTGAGCTTCTCATTACTGCATACAGATGTTAAATAATCATTAGTCTGGGAGGTGATGGAGAGGATTACTACATTTAAATAGAAGTATAAGCACATTGTTTAAAAATGTTCAAATATAAATAATAGAACACAGAGTTAGATGATGATGATAGAAAGATAGATAGATAGAAAGATAGAAAGATAGAACAGAGAGGAAGAGACAAAGGAGGGAGTTTATGTGAACTAAATTCTTGTTTTTTTTTTTCTTTTTTTTTTTTAAGATTTTTATTTATTTGACAGAGAGAGCACAAGCAGAGGGAGAGAGAGGGAGAAGCAGGCTCCCTGCTGAGCAAGGAGCCCGATGTGGGACTTGATCCCAGGACCCTGGGCTCATGACCCGGGCGGAAGGCAGCTGCTTAACCGACTGAGCCACCCAGGCGTCCCAACTAAATTCTTGTTTTTCATACTATGAAGACAATAGACTACCTAAAGTCAGTAAATCAAAAAACAGATCCATAAACATTTTATTCAGAGTTTCAGAGACTAAGGACTTCAATAAACAAAAACATAAATGATTAAAAGAGGTTGCCTTAGGGACATAAGTCAGAGGTAGGGAGGATTGGGCCAAGAAACTTGTTTTTCATCACACACAGGTATATAACTTGGGTTTTCTTTTTTTTAAGAATACAATGTAATATATTATTTTCATGTTGTTTTAAAAAATTCAAATCTACCTTCCTCATTAAACATATGAGGAAACCGAGGCCCTGAGAGTAGAGGTGACTTTCCTTAGGTCATACCACCAGCAAGAGGAAGGACCAGGAATGGAGGCCCTGTCTCATGACATCCGCTCCTCTGAGCTCTATGGGACTGCTCCAAGCAACCCTAGAGTTCTTTCTCACCCTGCTTCTACGATTAACCATCCTTCCAAGCCACTATGCCTTTGCACCTGCTCTTTTCTTGGCTTGGGGTGGGCCTCCCAGCTTCTTTCCCTGGCATGTGCCTGTTCATTTTTCATAACCCAGCTCCATGTCAATTCCTTCAAGACTCTGACTCTTGTCCTCCTCCTATACTGCCCCTGCCTCTACTGTAATGTTTCTTTCTGGTACCACTGGACCATAAATATTTGGATACCCATCTGTCTGCCCATCTTACTGTCTCATTTGCTAGACCATGAATCCCTCAAGGCAGAGGTTTATGTCTGATTCAACACTGTACCACGGCTCCCACCCCAACGCCTGCCGCTGGGCATTCAAAAGCGTTTGGGGAATTTGTGATGGGCGGAGCACATGAGTTTCTGCCTCTAAGATTCTGGGCTGGTGGCCCAAGGCCCAAACCCTGGCCAGGCCTCACAGCTGTGCAGAACGCTCTCCATCAGGTTCGAATTCATCCCTAAGTGACTCCCCCACCCCCAAACTTCATATGCTGTCACCCTCCTGTTTTCTTGCTCTCCTCTCACATCTCAAGGTTTATCTGCAAATCTCAGCACTCTCAAAGGGCATGCTTTAAGAGCCAAGTGGAGCCTTCCATCTGGATTGAATTAAACCACTGACAGAGTTATGTCCCCAAGTCAGCAGGAGCTGGAGGAAGGCATTGGGGAAGGGACCAGACCTTTACTCCTTAGAGGAACTAACTCAGAAGAAAAATAATGTGTTGGTAAGAGCTGCCCGAAGGAGTGGGAAGAGGATATGGACAGATTGAGTAGCTCTTGCTGGACATCTGTCCCCACGCAGGGTCTTGGTGTCTCTGGGCCTCTGTTTTCTCACCTACATCATAGGGGAGGTGATGCATGCTCATGGTTGGGGGCGGGGGGAATCAGTGAGGAAAAGCACGAGGAGCTGTCTGGAACAGTGCTGGCTCAGAGTGGTGCTCAGTCTATGTGTGAGCTTTCCTTCCTCTCCAGTTCTTTTTCTATTTTTCTTTTTTTGTTGTTGTTTTTATTTTTATCCCATTTATCCATGGACATAGTCAAAGAGGCAAATTGTTCTTTTCTTACAACAAAAACTAGTTTCTTACCCTGTCCTCATTGTTTATTTTTCTCCAGAAGCAACTACTTCCAACTCTTTTTAACAATTCTGCTGGTATTTACTTCCATATTTCAAAATAACTTGCTTGCATTGATACTTTTTGAATGCACCTACTGAAGAACATCTTGGTTGCCTTTAGTTTGGGGCAATTAGGAATACAGTTGCTATAAACATTCACGTGCAGGTTTTTGTGTGGGCAAAGGTTTTCAACTCATTTGGGTGAACACCAAGGAGCTGGATTGTATGGTAGGCTATGGTTAGCTTTGCAAGAAACTTCCAGACTGCATTCTGAAGTGGCTGTACCACTTTGCATTCCCACCAGCAATGAACGAGAATTCCTGTTGCTCCACGTGCTCACCAGCACTTGGTGTTGTCGGTGTTTTGGATTGCAGCCATTCTAATAAGTACGTAGTGGTGTCTCGTTATTTTAATTTATAATTCCTAATGATATATGATGTGGAGCAACTTTTCATATGTTTACTTGCCATCTGTATATCTCCTTTGAGAAAGAATCTGTTCAGATCGTTTGCCTATTTTTTAATTGGGTCGCTTGTTTTCTTATTGTTCAGTTTTAAGAGTTCTTTGTATATCTTAACTACAAGGCTTCACCACATCTGTGTTTTGCAAATATGTTCTCCTAGTCTTTGGTGTGTCTTTTTCATTCTCTTTACGTACTGAACTTTTGTTCTAATTATGTGTTTAATTTCTAAAGGCTAGTTTTTTTCCTCTGGATGCTCTTCCTTATGGTTCCTCTTTTCGCCTCATGTATACAATAATCTCTCTCATCTCTCTGAAGATATTCATGACCATTTTTCGTATGTTTTCTCCCTACACAGCCTCTGTTTCTTCCAAGTTGCTTTTGTCTCTTAGTAGAGGCTTTCCTCAAAAGATAGGTGATTCTTGGCTGTCTTCTTGCTTGAGGAAGACCCCAACATCTGACTGGATGTTGTGCGTGCGTGCGCGTGCGTGTGTGGGTGTGTGTGTGTGTGTTGAAGGGGTGCTTGGCGACTATGGGCTTCTCTCCAGGCAATCAGGCTAGACGTTTTGTTAGGGAGTGCCTACACAGTCCGTGCCTGGATCCTATATGCCTCACTGCTGGTGCTTCAAGATTAGAGCGGGGGAAGAAGACTGAAAGTTTCAACATCATCTCTTAAGTAAACTTACATTTAATCCCATTTTTAATACTCCCCACTCATCCGTGCCTGCTGTCTTCCTGTCTGGATATCCTCATTTTATCCTGTCCAGAAAATGAAGCCTCAGGCTTCTGCTGAGCTGAACAGATAGTCCCCAACCTGTGTAGCGAGGGAGGGAATGGCTCCAGGGGTTACACTTGTTCTTAGATTGTTTGGGGGGGGGGCATAATATATTGAGTTAATTCCAAAGGGAAAATTTCATTTTCCCCCAATGTTTTCGTATTCTACAAGAATAACATCTAACATCTTTTTATGGCGCTTGTGGACTAAATTTTAAAATCAGAAGTGATGATATGAGAGTATATGTACTTTACACTAATTTCTAATAACTCCCTTTTAATACAAATATGATAGAATTATTTCTCTGTCATCCTAAGATTAGATTTTACTAAAATTTATACTTTTCTGTCATGTTCATCCAAAGATCCAGTTTTTTTTTTTAAATCCTTGATCTGTTCTTATAATGAGTGAACTTGAACAAAATACTCTTATCAGAAAATATTTCTATATCTGCTTGTTGAGTAGATTCTTCAAGTGTTCTGGGTTCTAGCTAGTTTTATCTAGGATTTATTGCTTCCATGGATTTAAAAAAATAAACTTTCTGTGTCCAGTCATATCTCCTTAGTCTCCTCCTGGCTAGAATTGTTCTCAGACTTTCCTTGTTTTTGATTATCTTGACAATTTTGAGGAGTACTGGTTGGGTATTTTGTAGAATGTCCTTCAGTTGGGATTTTTTCTGAAGTTTCTCTAGTGATCAGGCAGGGTTATGTGTTCTTGAGAGAAAGACCAGAGAGAGGCATGGTGCCATTTTCATCACATTCTATCAAGAGTACATAATATCAACATGGCTTATCACTGATGAGGGTAACTTTGGTCACCTGGCCGAGGTACTATTTGTCAGGTTTCTCCATTCTAAAATGGCTCTTTCCACCTTCCCCCACCACCATACTGTGATCTTTGGAAGGAAGTCACTGTGCACAACCCATATTTAAGGATTGGGGAGTTATGTTACACCCCCTTAAGGGCAGAGGATCGATATAGATTATGTGGAATTCTTCTGTGCAGGAGATTTGCCTGTTCTCTGTTTATTCTTTTATATCAGTATGGACTCATGGACCTTTATTTTATACATTGAGTTGTAATCCAATGCTGCTTTATTTCGTTACTCAAATTGTTCTAGCTTTGGCTGTTAGGAACTCTTTCACTTGGCTCCTGTGTCCTTTGACATGTCCCCATCGTTGTGTGTGCATGCGCGCGCACGAGAGAGAGAGAGGGAGAGCACACAAGAGTGCACTTTCTTACTTTTTAGCACTGCAAGATGCTCCTGGCTCATTTGTGTATTTCTTGCTCCAGTTCTAGAATCAACCATTTCTCCAAGGAGTCCTGGTTCCTTTTATTGGAGAGTAGTGTTAGAAACCAAGATCTGGGTACCGGTGTGTGCACTGATGTTGGGATGCTGTTGCTTCCAGGCTTGCTCAGCGGATAGAGCAAGAAGATATCTGTATGTATACTAAGCCATGTGTATGTACATACCTATAAATATTCCTATATGTAGCCATCTATATGGTATCCATATTAAGCCAAATATGCATTTATTCTAGCCTCTTCTTCCTACCTATTTGTAACCTCCTACTCTGACAGTGAGAAGTCAGTCTCCATCCCGTTACCTAAGTGCTCAAGCCCACGCATAGCATTGTCAGAATGTTCACCTGTACTTCCACGGGGGTGGGGGGTGGGGGCGTGGCTTCGAGTACAGCTAGAGCACGGGGATTACATCCAGCTTCTTTTGTCTTTATTTTCTTTCATTTCCAGAATGACAGGTCAGCGCCTTTGCTCCATCCCTTCCAGTCAGGTTCACTCACATATTTGTAATTCAGTTAAACTGTTCTGTCACATCCTGCATTCCGTCCTGGAATCTGATGACCTTCTAGATGATTCTTTTAAATTTGCATAAATTAAGGTTCATTCTTTGTGTAAATAAGTTCCATGGGTTTTGACAAATGCACCACTACAGTATCATTCAAAGTAGTTTCGCAGCCCTAGACACACGCACCCCTTCCCCGTGCTTTACCTGCTCAGCACTCCCCCACTCCCTGGCATCACTGAGCTCTTTACTTCTTCTAGAGTTGTGTCTTTTCCAAGACTCCATCTATTTGGAATCACACAGTATGTGGTCTTTCGGACTGGTTTCTTTCCCTTAGCAATATGCGTTGAAGTTTCCACCATGTCTTTTCACAGCTTTGGAGCTCATTTTGTTTAATAACATGCAATTATGGGGATATACAATTTTGTTGGTTTGTTTATCCATTCACCTATTGAAGGGTATCTCGGTTGCTTCCAGTCTAGGGCAGTTATGAAGAAAGCTGTTGTAAACGTTTGCACACAGGGTTTCAAAGTGTGGGCACACGTTTTCAGATCAGCTGGGTCATTCAACAGACTTGGGACCAATCATTTTTTTTTTTTTTGGCCCCACCTTCACACCCACTTCCAGGGGAGAGGGATGCCGCCTGTTCCCAAGCCTCTGGGGGTTCTGTGGTGTTGTTCCACTTGCTTCGTGGCTTTCTACCTGCGTGCATGCGATTCAGCTTTCTCTGGTGGGCTAAGCTGGTTCCACTGTTCCATCAGCTTTCCAGCCTGGAATATGATGTTGCTTAATCCCCTCTTCTCCTCCCATTATCTTCGTGGGTTTATACCTTCTCTTGACCCTTTTGCTGTCATTTTAGTGGGAGGGAGTGAAAGCTAATGTCAGTGTTCAGCCCACCAACTGCAACCACCAACTTCCCCTTGCCTCTCTCCAAGGCTGCGAGTTGATCTCCCTGGGTGTGGAGTGGGTAGAGCCCGCGTTTGTCAAGTCATGGTTGCTACCACTCCAGTTATGGGAGAAGACCCTCTGCTCCAAATATGTCTCCCGGTCCCTGTCCCAGCCGGGGCCTCAGTCCCAGCTCCCTGCCCTTGGTGATCTCTGCCTTGGGGCTTTGAAGGCCCACACCTGTGGAGAAGGGAGGGGGTGGCTCAACATTCTGAGCTGGAGGCAAGGACATGTCTGGAGAAATGACACCAGTGTGGGACAGCCAGGAAGGGGCAAAGAGAGCAAGAGCCCCATGGACACGAAACATCTTCTGCTCTCTGTTTGGCCCATCCATCCTCATCTCCCCAACAAGCAGTGTCTTGCTTGCAGGAAGCCTTCTGGGGAAATGACCGAAGCGGTGAAGTTCAGGTTTATAGTCGAGAAATTGAATGATTGGTCATTGAATGGAATCACCTCCCTCTGCCCATCCTCTAGTAATCTTGTCCTCATCTCTTTTCACTCTACTGGGAGTACCTTCTCCCTGGTGAGTCCTTCTACTCAGTATCCTCACTTACAGCCTGTATTGTATCCTAAGGACTCTCTGACTTGTATCTCTGGCCACAGTCCCCTTCCTGCTCTCGCTGAGTGGCGATGGTTTGCCAGGTAGAGTAGCTGTGTGTGTTCTGTGCCATGCTGGCCCTTTCTAGATCCAGACCCATCATCTGTTTGGGTTTCTGAAGGATTCCGCCAAGTTTCTGGTTCACTTACATATCGTCTTCTTGTTTCTGAGAACTGTTCTGTATTAATTTCTTAGCTTTTAAATGTCTTTGCTATAGTTTTTTAGGTCTTTGAGCTGCCGGGGCTGGGGGATGGGGGACAAGACAGCTGTGTGACTTGAAACTTGAGAGAACACCTATCTCCTCTCCTGGGGTTCATTTTTGAAGGGCCTTGTGGTATTCCTTCAGCCCTTAAGCCATCTTAAGATGCGTCAAAGTCTGCTTTCTTTGGAGAGGGAGGTTTCCCAGCCTCTTACGACAGCACAGTTTAGGGCCTCCCAAACATGTGTGAGTTTTTCTTAGAGTTTATTTTAACCTCCATTTTTTCTCCTGCATCATTAGCTCATCTCTCAGTGGGGTTAAAAACAGCTTCCCAGCTCTCTGGTTTCCCCACTGGAAATTACACAAGAGGTCTTGTTCCCATGGGAAGGATGGGATGAAAATTTGGTTCCTAGAATGATTCCACAGCCATTTCACCAGTGACCAGGGGCTTATGCAATGTTCTCACTGTTGCCAGGCCTGTACCAGTAAATCTGCGTTGCCTGTGGGAGAGAACCCGTCCTGTAATTAAAGCCACTCAACATCTGCAGGGATGCCCTTATCTTGGGGCTGCAGTCAGGAGAGCACAGAGGTTAGGAGCGGGGCGTGCCTGCGTGCCAGTCCGACTCTGCCACACACTTGCTGTGAGACTTCAGGCAAGTTACTCAACCTCTCTGTGCCCCAGTTTCCTTCTCTGCAGACCAGTAAGTGATGGTCATAATAGTGTGTGTCTCTTGGGTTTTCCTGATGATGAAATGAATGAACAAGGGAAAAGGGGCTCAGAATAGTGCCTGGTGCTCAGAAGGTGCTCTGCAGCTGTGCCCCGCTCTCCTCACCCCCTGTGCGTCCTAAGATAGAGCCTCCTCTCTGGTCAGGCCAGACCACTCCCTGTTTCCCTCCCAACTCTGATCTGTACCTGGAGTCCAAGGGCAAGATGAAATCCCCCTCTTCCTTCTTCCTTTCTTCCTCCTTCTCCTATTATCAATGATAACTACCGTGTATTAAATATTTGCTATGTGCTGGCTACTTTTCAAGTGTTATTTTTTTCAAAACTATCCATAATCCTGAAAGCCTGGTAACACCATCCTGTTTCGGGGAGGAAGAAGCAAGCCTAGGAGAGGCCAAGTAAGTGGCTCTGCTGAGTGGCCGAGCTGAAGGGTCCACGTGACATTGACCTCCACAGCATGCTCTTTCCCTGTCTCACCCAACATTCACTGTCTGCCACCCCAACCTCCAAGGCCATGCTTGGGGGCTCTCCTTGTTGTGAATTAGATCACCCACGATGCTTTTGGGTGCAAGTGATAGAAGCCCCAACTCAAGCTGGCTTAAACTAGAAAGAAAACGTGCGGTTCACAGAAATGGAATGTTTAGAGAAAAGGCAGACTTCCAGCAAGTGTGGATCCCATAGCTCATCGATGTCCCCAGGGACCCACTTTGCCTTGTTCTCCTGCCCCACCTTCTCCCGTGGTCCTGGTCTCATCCTTACACGAGCTCTCACAAGGCTTCAGGATGGCTGTCAGCAGCAAGCTGGGTACTTAGGCTCGATTTCCCCCAGATCCTGAGCCGAGGATGTGAGATTAAGTAGTTTATTTGGGACGTGATCCCAGGAAACACGAGCAGGAAAATGGCAAACTGACTCGGGAAGGGAAATAGCCCATCAAGGGTTATCTAGACAATTAGAGAACTGGGTGCAAGGCCACTGAGGAATTTTGGGGAAGAGTGTAGAACCATGTATCACTTATCCCACCCAGTGGCCCTGGTACTTCTGGCCTGTGCCGAGAGCGGGCACAGTAGGCTCCAGCAGCCAAAAAAAGCCTCAGACCAAAAAAATAAGACCAAACCAAACAAAAAAGCCAGAGTTGGCAATTGGCAATGGGACAGGGGCTCTGGGGAGGGCGCTGAGTGTATCTGTTACCCCAAGTGTGTGCCTCCTCAGTCCTGCCTGCTGGGAGAGGGAGCAGTCCTTCCCACAGCTGGTGCACCACAGTCCTGGGGTGCACTGAGGCTTGTCCTGCTGAGGTCCCCCATGCCCACATGCGAAATGAAACCCGTGTCCAGGAGAATACTCGGTCCTGATTGCCTTTGTCTTCAGTTACTGCCCACCCAGCCACCACAGTGATAGGTGGGCTAAGAGATGGGCTCATGCTCCTTGGCTGAGGTTCACCCAGGCCTCCCCCCAGCGCTGGGGTGGGGCCAGTCCCACCAGAACGGAAGAGCAGCTGTTCTGGAATGCTGGGAGGGTGGGGAGGATCCTGGGAAGCAAATGGCGAAGTTCATCACGTAAGTATTCTCTAGAACAAAAGGAATGAAATGGAAATAAAGCTACCAAGAGGAAGACTACAGAAACCTGCAAGCTCAGGGCTGGGAGAGGACTAAGAATGTCACCTAGCATAATCCACCTACACTGCTCCTCGTCTGCCCTCCAACGTGATATTCAATCTCAATGTGTATACCTCCAATGCTCTTCACCCAGCAACCCACCTTTGTCCTGGAGACATCTCTAACCACTGGAAGTCTCTCATCACATCGGGTTGGAATCTTCCTATGTCTTCTCTGGGGCTTCCAGGACACATCTGTTTCGTCTGCCCTCAATCTGAGTCCCACGGGGATGTGTAAACAGTGATGGCATTTCCTCCAAGACTTCCCCGGAGCACGCTGACCACTGCCAGGCCTCTCATCTCCCACATGATGGCCACAGAAGGGCTCCGACATCTGGAGTAGGGGGTTGGGGGAGGTCCTTGGGCAGGCATCTTGGAGGTGGTGGAGCCTCAGATGGGTTTCTTTGGAAGTATCAGCTGGTGTCTCCAGGTCAGCCACAGTTTACTGCTCAGAAGCCAATCAAACGGTCTCAGTCACAGGGAGGAGCCCCGGTTCCCTCATGGATGTGTTTACTTGGAGGATGTGAACTCCCAGACACACAAACACTCTGCCTGCCTCCCACCCCAGCAGTTCCCATGGGAGCTCTGGAGTGCCCCGCGATGGCCACGTGCCCTGTGGCTGTAGTCCTGAGGTCTAGGCTGCTCCCGTCTGGCCACATTCAGCAAGGCCCCACACCCAGCCCCAGCCCTGACCTCTCCTCACCTCAGGGGTCCGCAAAGAGGGAAGCAGTACACAACAATGGAAAGGATCCAAGCTGGAGTCAGAAGTCCTCCAGTGAATCCTGCTCCACTGGGATGAGGGACTTTGCCCCTCTGAGCCTCAGTTTCTCTTATCTGAAAAACAGGGAAAAGAACTCATTTGGAGGCATTCTGGGAAAGTGAAAGCACCCGGCGTGGGCCAGGTTCTTAACAGATGTGTATATTATGGAGCTTTAGTGGTGAAGCTTCCCTCGATGCTCCCCGGATTATCAGGATCTGTTGAGACGGTTATTAATCTTTTGTTCTGGTAGCCCGGCAACTCAGATGGTAACACTTCTATCACGGAAACATTCCTGAACTCCTGCCTTCCTCTAAGATACCCTCACATAATGAACAGATAGGGCAGTGGTCCTACCCTGTCCCCAACCTCCAAGTTCTATAGACCTTCTAGAAGACACCTGCTATTCTGATCCCTCTCTCTTCTTGGGAACTGTCCCAACCCCGTTCACATGTGTATAGAGGGAGCGCCGTGCCAGATTACTACTCATCCCCTGGGGTCCTGTTGATCTGACCTTCTCTGTGACCTAAGCTGGGCTAACCAGGGTTCTTCTCTGGGACTCATCACATTGAAAGTGGAAGCATCTTTCTTTCTTGAAGGCGTGTAGATCCGAAGCTGTTGGAAGCCACATGGGAAGCACCAGCTGACACACAGAGAGAAGCAGAGACAAAAGACACAGCATGACTGACTGAGTCCCTGGCTCAGGGGTTCTTCAGCCTTGCCTGTCCCACCGCTTAGCGGCGCAAAGCATCCTGAGATTATCGAAGGAGTGGCCCACGTCCCCCAGCCTCTTCTGAGGTCCAATTGATGGGACTGTGGGTGGACTTTTGACCCTGGGGGAATCAATCCAGAAGCTGGATTGATCCAATCAGATTATGTCTCCTCGAACTGGAGTATAGATGGTCAGGGTCAGATGTTAGCCAGTGCTGAGCTCTTGAGGTAAATAGGACCTTTGAAGGGCAGTCATGAGGATTCTTACAGAAGCCGAGGTGAGGCTTGGGGCAGTGCTCCGAGGGAGACTGGGAGGGGGCCTGCCCTGGGTCCTGACAGCTTTCCCTTCCTGTTTTCACTCCTCCAGAGTCCCGCCCTGCCACCCCTCAGGTAACATGAGCTATTCCTGCATCTCCCTGGCAAATTGTCCCTTTGGCTCAAGCTACTTGGAGAGGGCTCCTGTTCCACGCACCCTCCCTCCAGCCCCCCTGCTGTCCTGTTTCTTCGACACAGCCCAAGATGGAGGCAACAAGCAGGAGTCTGAGTTTGCCCTACGGGAGCACTGGAGAATGGGTCCCTCCAGGACCTGGGAGTGCACACTCAAGCTTTTTTAAAAAATTGAGATATAATCCACAAACATACATTCATCTTTTTAAGGTATACAATTCAGTGGTTTCTTAGTGTAGTCACAGATGTGTGCGACCATCACCCCTCTGTAGTTCCAGGCAATTGTCATCGCTGGAAAAGAAACCCCACACGCATTAACAATCACTCCCCATCCTCGCCCCTGCTCTCCCTAGCCCCTGGCTACCCCTAAACCGCTTTCTTGATATCTATCCATTTGCCTCTTCTGGACATTTCGTATTAAGGAAATCATGCACAATGAAGTCTTTGGCGTATGGCTTTTTGCACTTACAAGAACGTTTCAAGATTTACGTTGTAGCGTGCTTCATCCCTTTCATTCCTTTTCATGGCTTGGTGATCTTCACATTTTGCTTATCCATTCATCAGCTGATGGACATTTGGGTTCTTTGCACCTTTTGGCTACTGGGAAGAGTGCCGCTGTGAACAGGTGTGGACAACTGTTGGTCAGAGTCCCTGTTTTCAGGTCTTTGGGGCATCTGCCTAGGATTGCCGGGTCACATGGTAACTCTGTGTTTATGTCTTTGAGGAGCCGCCAAACTGTTTTCTACAGCAACTGCACCATTTTCCATACCCACCCCCAGTTTCTCCACATCCTTACCAATGCTGGTTATTTTCCTTTTTCAAAAAACAGCCATCCTAAGCGGGTGTGAAGTGGTATCTCATTGTGGTTTTGATTTGCATTTTCCCAATGACTAATGATATGAAGCATCTCCTCATGTGCTCATTGGCCATTTGTTGCTCTTCTTTGGTGAGATGTCTACTGATTTTTTTTTTTTTAAGAGAGAGAGAGTGTGTGTGAGAGGAGGTGGGGAGGGGCAAAAGGAAAGGGGAGAGAGAGAGAATCTTAAACAGATTCCCCACTGAGTGCAGAGCCCGATGCAGGGCTTGATCTCACCACCCTGAGATCATGACCTGAGCCGAAATCAGAGTCTGATGCTTAACCAACTGAGCCACCCAGGTGCCCCTGGAGAAATGTCTATTCAGTCCTTTGCCCATTTTTTTTTTTTAATGGTCATTTGTCTTTTTGTTAATAGGTGACGGTAGTTCTTCATACGTTCTACATACAGATTCTTAATTAAATGTATGATTTGTAAATGTTTCCTCCCATTCTGTGGGTTGCCCTTTCACTTTCTTTATGGTGCTCTTTAAAGCACAAAGATCTTTAATTTTTGTGAAGTCCGATTTATCCAGTTTTTTCTTTTGTTACTTATGCTTTTGGTGGCATATCGAAGGTAAACTCAGTCTTCAACCTTAAGTTCAGATTCTTTCCATCTGTGTAGGTCTGAATTCTGCCTGAGGTTTGTAAATGTCTTTTCTATTACTTGCATCTTGAACAAGTCTATCTGTCTCAGATTACGAATTCCCAGGGCAGTGACCAATTCGTAAAACAAGTTCACACTGTACAATTAATTAAAGCTTTAATGAGGAGGACGATAATGATCCAGAGGCCAGTAAGTCCTCCCTTGGGTCGAACCTCATCCTGCAGAACAAATCTATTTCCCCTTCACAGGTACTGAAGATGACTTTGACGTGAAGGCCCCAGAGAAGGGGGTGGCCCCTGGACACCATGGAAGGGGTCAGGAGCGGCTGACCTGCTTGGATCATGCCCACCAGTAGAAAGAACTTCCGCTAAGTCTGGCTTTGTGCCAAGCCAAGGGCAGCGGTTTGTGCTGGGGTGATGATGGGGGCTGGGAGTTGGCATTGCCTCTCCCACTGCAAGAGGGTAAACTGTGCTCCCTGAGCAAAATCAAGTCTCTAGCACCGTCAGCTCAGGCTAAGGGCAATAACACAGGGGAGGCAGCCAGACAGAGGGAATGGAAGAGGGTGGCTGCTCAGCTCCTAGTCTCTAGAGACCCTCTGTGGCAGCAGCTCTTTCTGGTCAGCTGACTTAGAGCTGACCCCTGTGGGACTGTGGGGATCTTCTTAGGCCGTGCAGGGGCAAACCAGTCCTAAGCAGTGGATGGGGACCACAACTGACCAGCCTCAGATTCCAAGCTGCCCACACCCATGGGCTTTGGCAGGACTCACTAGCACATTCCAATCTGGCATCATTTAGAAAGCTCCTACCAAGCGCCCGTGCCAGGTCCCACAGGGCTCTCTGTCTTGGATCTCAGCTCCCTCCCTGGCGCATTGTGGGTATTTGGGTTGGTGTTTGGGTCAAGAGTCCCATGTCTCTGCTAAACTCAGAGGCCATGGAAAGAATCTGGGTTTTGTTATGAGAATAGTTTCTATGTTGGATTACCACTTAATCCAAGTGTGATTGGGGATAAATCATTTAACACCTCAGTGTGTCTCCCTCACATCTGGGAAATGATGTGACTGATGTCCCACGGTGGCTGTGTGAGCAAATGAGGTGAGGTCTGTAAGTGTCTAATGTCTGATGGGATGGGCTTGCTAAGTTGTAATCATTTACTGCAGAGCCAACTTTTCGTCCGATCTTGCTTTAATCTCTTCTTTAATCTCCACATTGGCACTTCAGCACAGATATCTTTCCCAAAGACTTGCATATCCAATTAGTCTCAGGCCTATCCACCTGTTCACCTGGGGCCTGGGTGCCCAGGCTGTCCATGCTGGGCTCCTCACCCCTCCCTGAAAACTCGCTTCTCTTCTCTCCCCATGTTTGCAGTCTCAGTGAGGCCTGACCATCCAGTGACCCAAGCCAGAGAGCTGGGTGTTTTCCTAGAGCTTTGTTCTTGCAGATTCCCCATACCCTACCAAACTTCCTTGACAACTCCTGATTACATCCTTCCCTCTCTGTCCCATGGCCCATGCAATTAATTAAAGCTTTAATGATGACCGGGATCATGACCAAAAGCAGGTACTCAATGAAGTCTTGGTGAATGAATAACTCCTCTCTGGTTTCCTGTCTGCCAGGCCCTCCCCTCCAGTTTCTGCTCCACATTGTAGTCAGGGCATCCCTCCAGAAGCACATATTCCTTCCTGCCTTTGCCAAGACCAAGCATTTAGTGACTTCAGACTGTCTGATTGTGTGAGGTTCTCCAGCAGCGCTTGACGGCCCAGGCCAGTCCAGAGAAGGCTGGTGATGAATGAATCCGTCCTGGAAATTTCTCACCCAGGTGAGACGGCTGGGCCAATGGGACCAGAGGGATTTTTACAAGACTGATTGACAAGGTGTGCCAAGACATGGAAGGTAGATGGGGAAAAAAGGAAAAAAGGGAGTAAGAGAAGCTGGGCTATTACCCAGTCAGTTGGAAGGAGAGCAGTTATGGTCAAAGAATGATGTTTATATTCTCAATGTCAGAGGCAGGGTGGCTCTGGGTGACATGGCCAGAGTATGGCTGGGGGGAGTAGGGGGACCAGAGGGCAGTGGCAGTGACAGTCCTTGGAGAAGGACCAGTCAAGGACCTGAAGGTATAGGGAGGCGATGGGTCAGCATATAATGGATTGTCCACTTTTGCAAGTGAAAGGAGGCTTTCTTCATCTACAGTCCACATAGGAGTAATAGGCATGAGCCTGGATTGTCCTGAGCAAACTGAGGCAGGTGATCATTCATTTCTTAGCCACTCAAGCCAATGGCAGGCCGCAGGATGGGGAAGATGAAGATGAAGTGCCAGGTATGACGTCATCAGGGACTGATGGGGCAGGCAGGCAGCTGAGCACAGAGCGAGGCAAGGTGTCGTGACCGATGCCAGGAAGCTCGCCGAGCAGGGGCTTTAAAGAGGTAGAAGAGCCTGGGTGGGAAGCTTGGCTGGGGACAGTGGAGGACACAGACACCACCTCCAGACCTGGGGGAGAATAAGATTTGCTCAACCTCATATATGAGTCATACTTTTTTGGACTTTCTCAAGCATTTTTTTTTTCAGTCTCATAACTTTCTTGAAAATTATGTTTCCCTTTCGGAAAACGAAACCAAGGCAGAATGTGATGTAGGTTGATTGACCCAAGGCAAATTGAGGAAACCCCTGAAGTAGGGTTGCCAGATAAGGTACATGACACCCAATTAAACTTGAACTTCAAATAAACAACGAATAGTTTTTTAGTATAAGTATGTCCTAAATATTTCATGGACATCCTTATACGAAAAACATTATTTTCTTCGTTGTTTATCTGAAATTCAAATTTAGCTGGGCAGCCTTATTTTTTGGTTTATTTGTTTTGTTTTGCTAAACCTGGAAATCCAGAGGAAGATGAGGAGGCCGGAGCGGCCATAGGAATCAGAGAGCCTTGTTAGTGGCCCGGGAGGCTGGGAGGGCAGGGCCAGGTCTGAGCATGGCTGAGAGAAGAGTATCAGCCTGAGGAGGGTGACCAGCATGGGGAAAGGACTCAAAACCAGCCAAGTCAGCTTCCGGACAGGAATGTCTGTGGGGTAAGTGAGAGTGCTCTCTGTTCATGACTGTGCACACTTGCTCACTATCAGATTGAGCCTCAGAGTCCAGGAAGGGTGCTCACATCTGTTATTTTAATTGGATCGTCTCAGCCTTAAGAAGTAGGCACAGCACAGATCCCAGTGCCAAAAGCACTGATGAGAACACCAAGGTTCAGGGAGGTTTTGTTGAGGCTCTGGCGTTGGGGCCCACAACGTTGGGAAGAGCATCAGCTCTTGCACGGTGGATGGGGGAGCTGTGGCAAACCCTGAAACTCACCCAGAAGGGGAACGCCCGGGGGAAGCGTAGTGCCTTCTTCCCAAGCCTGTGGGGCACGGTGGGGGGGAGGGGGGGCTCAGCCTGAGAGAGCTTTCACTGGGGAGGGAGGGAGATGCAGGGAGAATAAAAATGACCAAAGCTCAGGATTTCCTAGTAAATCATTAGCCTTCGCCAGAATACAGAAGCTATGGACTGTGATTATAAAATACTGAAATGCAATGAAATACAGCCCAAATAAAATGCAATAAAGCAAAATAAAATAACAAAGCTAAAAGGAATAAAGGTGTCAAACCATAAAGGGTCAGAAGAGCCGGAACTGCCACAGGACTGGGGCCTGAGGTAGGCTCAAGGACAGAGCCTTTGGCTACCGGCCGGGGAGCCCAGGGGCAGCAGGGGACAGTGGCTGCACTCCTCATTCTGCGCACTCGCTCAGTGACCTTATGGCATCTCTTATCTCTTTTGGCGGCGGCGGGGCGGGGGGCGGTGAGTTAGGTAGTAGGTCACAAGGGCGGTTGTGTGGAGGTGCTCAGGGAGAGCTGCGAGCTCATTTCCAGGTGTGAGAAGACACAGAGCTCCTAGGTGCTCGGTCAGTGCACTGACCCACCAACACACAGCGATGTCCTACTGTGTGCCACGTGCTAGGCAAGGCCCCTGTCTTCAGGGGGCTGACATCCTGGTTTGGAGGTGGGTGAAGTTGGGGGGACACAGCCAATACATAAGTGAACAGATATGTGAGCAGGGAGGCAATGTTTGAGGTGAAGCCCGTATGAAGCGTGCAGCCCGGCACATATTTGGGGCTGAGTGGCCCAGGCAGTGGAGTTGGCTCGTAACCTAAGAAACCCTAAACAAGCCGAGGATGTTAGAAGAACGAAAAGAAGGCCAGCGTCTAAAAGAGAGGCTGAGATGAGAGGCAGGGCAGTCCTGTAGGGCCTGGGGAAAGGGGAAGGTCTCTGGGGTTGGTTCAAGTGGGCTGGAAGCTGTCGGAGAAGTTTGAACAGCAGTGTAGTGGCATCTGATAGATGTTTTAGAACGGTAGCTTCAGAAATACACGTTGAGGGGCGCCTGGGTGGCTCAGTCGTTGAGCGTCTGCCTTTGGCTCAGGTCATGATCCCGGGGTCCTGGGATGGAGCCCCGCATCAGGCTCTCTGCTCAGCGGGGAGCCTGCTTCTGCCTGCTTTTCCCTCTGCCTGCCACTCCCCCTGCTTGTGCTCGCGCTCTCTCTGTCAAATAAATAAAATCTTTAAAAAAAAAAAAGAAAAAGAAATACATGTTGAGGACTTTGTGCTAAATGAAATAGGCCAGGCTCAGAAGGACACATATGACTTGATACCACTTACATGAGGAACCTAACATAGTCAAACTCATAGAAGCAGAGTGCAACCATGGTTGCCAGGGGCTGAGAGGAGGAGGAAATGGGTACAAAGTTTCAGGTATACAAGATGACTAAGTTCTAGAGATCTAGCACACAGCAGACTGCCTACAGTTAACTATATTGTATTGTATACTTAAAAATTTGTTAAGAGCGTAGATCTTATCTTAAGGGTGCCTATCACACACACACACACACACACACACACACACACACACAAGAAAGAAATATACGTTATATCATGACCAGGTACACCAGGTATGTATACAAACATATGTTTTTTAAACGTATCAAAATAAAACAAAAATGTCACAAAACAATAGATATTTGGTGCCGTGTATTCTGATAGTCCCAATTCTTCTGTTTCATTAAAATGAAAATCAGGTCATGACCCACTAAATTGATTTCACACCCACTAACTGGTTGTAACCTACAGGTTACACTGCTTTTAGAATATTGCTCTGGCCCTTGGGTGTAAAATAGATTGTGGGGGGAGTGGGGGGAAGCAAGAGGAGCGGCAGGAAGACCAGTGAGGAGGGTGTTGCACAAATCCAGACACAAAAGGATAGAGGATTGGACTGGGATGTTGGCGGTGAAGACAGAGGCAGATGGGCAGATATGGGATGTATTTTAGAAGCAGCATGGACAGGACTTATTAATGAATTAGATGTAAAGGGAGAGAGAGGGAGGAATTAGTAATGACTTAGTTTTTGGCTTGGGTTGCTGGGGAACAGCAGTGTTGATTACTGACATGGGTTACCATGGGGAGGGAGCAGATTTGCAGGTAATCAAGAGTTCTGTTTGGGCAATGTCAATTTCAGCGCAATTTCACTCCTCTTAATTGTTCCTGCTTGAGGCTTAGCATCAGCTCCTGAGAAAGCACACAACAGGTAGAAAGCAACCCATGGTGAAACATTAAGGCAAAACAAAAAACTTAGTTAATAGCTACTCAGAGCTTCCTCTCTGCCCAGCAGTGTTAAAAGCATTATGCATCTTCTTTTAATTCTCAGGATAATGCAATGAAATAGGGGCTATTACTGTCTTCATCTTATAGAAGAGGCACAGAGAGGTTACTTTCCTGGTCCTTAGTCACATAGCAAATACCTACCTGAGCAGAGATTTAAACCAGTTCTGTCTGACTGCAAAAGGTAGCTCTTGTCACGGAAAGAGGTACTCAATCTTTTGGAGAAGGATAACTCTTGACTTGGAAAGATGGCATATTATCTTGCTGAGCTGAAAAACAAAAACAGGATTCAGACCGTAAACAGTACATGAAGTTTTTGATCTGCTTTAATGTTAAAAGAGAAAGAGAAAAGACTAGAATGATGTATATGACAACGTTAACACTGGTTATCATTGGCTGGTGGGATCACAGGTGGCTTAAATTTTTGACAATGATAATACACAGCCATTGTAAAAGAATTTCCTTTAAAAATGGAGAAAAAATGAGATAGTGTTCTGCATATCTAGAGAGTTTACAGGAACACAGACCCACGGGACAAGTGTGGTGTGTTTGTGGTGGAAGCCTCAGAAAGCCTGGACTCTCCTCTCTGTACCACCCATGACTCACTGTGTGGCCTCGGGCAAATCTCAAGCCCTCTCTGGACCTCAGAGGGGGGATTTGGAGGAAGTGCCTAGGAGCAGTGGTTAATGTTTAACAGTTAGCTCTCCAAAAAAAAAAAAAAAAGATCCGTGATATGTAGCATTCACTGATTTCCATGGTATAAATACTCCCGCCAGTTTCAAGGTCGGATTCAGGTGACCAATGTATACTGGGAAGAGATGCACAGGAACACGCCATTAGCATTTCCACCATGAAAATAGAATGCTCTTGTTATCAAGAGCACGGGTAACAGTAAGGCATAATAAAATAATTAGGACTTGATGAGTTCTGAGTATTTACTACCTTTGTGTTCAAAGTAATTTAATTGTAATCTTATATAATTTAATGTTTAATAATAGCGGTGTTTAACAACTGGCTTACAAAATCCGTAAACACGTAACAGTCTGCTCCAGTGAGTGCGTGTGAGCCCGCTTGAGCTCACCACTGCCCTGGAGCCTTGAGCTCTGACATGCGGAAGGTCCAGGGTTAGATGGAGCTTGGAGCCCACGGAGGTCATGACCGTGGGAACTGAGCTCACCCTCCACTCCTCCATCCCACACGGCGTCTGGGCCTGAATCACAGTCTCTGGAAGGAGAGGGAGGAAGGAGCACAGGAGACAAGGACTCTAACCAGGAAGGCAAGGGGCAGGAAGGGCTGGTGGCATCAATGTTTTTGTTGGAGCTGTTTTTCTCTGTCTTATCAATGGCAGAGACCAGGGTAAACAATATCCTTGACTTAATATCACTTCAGGAGCCAACAGGAAAACCCCCCAAGCCTGGGTTTGTGAGGAGCTGGCCTCTCGGGAGGGTCTGAATCTTTTCCCAGCCTGAGCGCGCATGTTCTGCCTGCTTCTGCTTCCCGTATTCCAGCTGAGCACCCAGCTCTGCGGGTCAGGTGCTCCTTCTCTCCTTCCTGCCAGGTCCCCGGGCTTCAGACGGGAGTAGCGGCCTGCTGTGAGGGCCACGGCAGAAGCAAGGCCGCCTTTCTGCTCCTTGGCTTCATGTCTCCCACACAGACACCACCCAGTCTCCACGTCACCTTCACTTTGGGAGCTTTGGAGGCCCTCTGAGTATCACCTCCCTGCAGCAGATTTGGAAACTGAGGTCCAGGGAAATCAGGGAGCCTGCCGCAGTGTCAAGAGGACTAACTGCACACACATTGTGGCAACATTAAAAAGTCTGAAATCAAGTGTTGGGGAGGGTGTCGACCCACAGGACCTCTTATGCTGGAAACATTTAGCAGTATCTTGAAAAGGTGAACCTCTACATATTCTACAATGCAGCAAATGCATATACTCAAGAGATGCTCTTATGAATGAGTGCATGTCAGGAAGAGTCCTAGGGGCACTGTGTCAAGAGCCATCAGCCCGAGAGTGGCTGAGTGGAGGGTGAGCTCAGTTGCACTATGGGCTAGGATATAGCATCCAAATGAATGAATTACAGTGGCACGACTTTAATATGATTCAACTTTAGCAGTACTATGAGAAGTGGAAGAAGTAAGTCTCAAAGATTTCAAACAGCACGACCCCCTTATAATCATGTAAAAGAACAAAGCAAAGATATATTTTTAGAATACACATATATGAGGCAGGACTTTCTAAATAAGAAATGCAAGGAAATGGTTCCAGACGGTGATTATGTCGGGTTGGGGAGCCTGGGGGATTGGCTAGGCGTAGACCTCATAGGTATATACAAGTCATTGCCAAGGTCCTAGTTTTTATGTTGGCTGGTTTGTTCGCAGGGGCTGGTTCCATTTATAAATAATTAATTGCAAAATAATGTTACAAAGCTAGGGTTATGGTTAATGCCCTTGCATGCAGCTGGGCTGAGGGAGAGGGACAAGGTTGGCATTGGACATCAGAAGACGTGACTGCTGTCACCCCCTAATGTTTCAGGGGCCAACTCAAAATCACAGAGCCAGAAGCCACATGATTTTCCTCTTCTCACTACTAGTTTTCAAATGGGTAAAGAGAGGTTTTTGAACCAGATCATCTTCGAGCCCCTCCATTAGCTGAGCTACAGCGGACTGCTTCTGCAGCAAATAAGCCCCCAGTCTCAGCGGCCGAAGAGCAGACAGTTTGTCCGTAGTGCACATCACGGTCTGGGAGGTTCTCTGCCTCAGATCTCCTGCAGCGCTGATTCAGTGATCTGCCCTCTTCTGTCGTGGAGTCGTTCACTTCCCATCTCAAGAATGGGAGAGAGAAACCACGGGGAAGCCACACCTCATCTTGCCGCCTCGTTAGAGACACCCTCCTTCTACTCGCTGTCCCGTTGTCAAGAACAAGTCCCATGCTGTCCCCAGCTGCAAGGGAGGCTGGGAAGTGGAGAGAGGACATGGACGCTTAGTGCAGTGACCCTTCTTGCCAGAGCCCCCCTGCGTTTCTGCAATCCTCGAGTCTCTGAGTTGTTCCAGATCAGAGTTGACGGTCTCCTGTCTCTGAGTCCACAAACCACAAAGCTTAGCTGAGTTTATTCACTCACTCCTTAAGTAAACAGAGGGCAGGTTCTGCTCCAGTGCTGAGTCAGCCAAAGGAGTCATAGTCCAGTAGTGTTGCTGGGTGGAAGGGGGTGGGAAGGGAGGACTGACCATTCTATGAACATCATAATGCCATGCAAACACCCTCTAGTCAAGAATAAAAGAGAATATCGAATGGGCGGGTGTGAGGGTGAGAACGGGGGTTATGATTACAAAATTCTTCTTTGAGGTAGTCATTTTTTCAGCTAGGTTTTGAAGGGTGAGAGCAGACTGCCAAGAGGCTAACAGAGGAGGCTATTCCTGCCAGGGGAACAGCATATGCTAAGGCCTGAGGCAAAGAAGGCCTTGCATGAGTGGGAAAGGCCAGTTGTTTCATTTTGCTGGGGGGGGGGGAACACATGTGGTTTAGAAGCTGGAAGGTAGATTGAGCTGGCAATTAGGGTACAAAGGAGGTCAATAGCCAGAGGCCCACAGGGCCTTGAACATCATGCTCTGTAGGTGTTTGGACTTTATTCATGGGTGGCCAAGGAAAGATTGTCTAAGCAAGCAAGAAAGGCCAAGGGGTGCCTCGAGGGCCAGGTTGAGCCCCTCCCAAAGTCTCCATCAGCCAACTTTCTCCATTCTTTGATATGGGCAAGACTTTTCCCAAAACAGTGTAGAGAGTGCTATGCACTCAACTTTAGGGTGTTTTAATCCCCTTTTTCCAAACAGATGCTTCATAAGCCTAAATACATGGAAATTCCAGAGCCACTCCCCCAAGTGCTCTACAAGAGGACAGGACCACGTTTTGATCACAGGTCCTGAGTGACCAGGCATCTTCTTTCCAGCCCTGGGGGCCTGGGATATCTGCACAGATTGAGGTTTGCTAAGGGGCTATCGATAAAATGTATATAGCTTGTTTTTTGTTTTTTGTTTTTAAGGAAAAGGTGATGGGAAATTGAAAGGAGTGGAGGAGAATCATGGCTTCCTCTAGCTCCTGTGTGAAGGAGGACCCATCTCTGCCCCAGCACTTTTCTGAGGGCTACTCCTCAGGGAGCAGGGGCCTATGGCCTGCTCTGATGACTTCTGGGGATCAGATGTCCAGGGCCTTCAGCCAGCTTGCCCTGGGCCATGCACAACGGTAGGTGAGAGAACCCGAGGCTTCTGACATCCAGGCTGGTCCCCCTCATGCTCATGCACATGTCCAGCCTTGAAACCCAGCAAGCACCCTCTGAGGGCCTTCCAGAGGCCAAGGCCATCAGAGCGTCCAATGCCTTCCTATGTCCTGGGGTTCAAGTAAGGGAGAAGATTTTGCACATGAGCAAACTGTCAAGCAGAGGATAATCAATTTGCCGAAGTCACAGCTGGGAAATGGACCGTCTCCAAAGGCCCAGGCACTTTCCACAACTCGGAACCGACACAGAATGGGTGGCTGAGTTTAAGGTTCATGGATCCCCTCACCTTTTGTGGTTCTTTTATCAAGAGTCATGAGTCTGTGGGTGGGGCCCGGAGTGGTCAGGCTGCCCCCATGGTTTGATGGTCAGAGTCTTGCACGAAGATGCTGAAATCGAGCTAGCAGTCACCGAGTTATATGCCCTGGCAACAAAGACTCTGTGTCCATGGGAAGAGGAGACAGTAAATAGTCTTCATCTTCTGGGTCAGCTCCACCCTTCGTGGTGACACAGAGTGTTGTGTTGAGAAGGAATCTGCAATCATGCCTGGGGAAGAGTTCTGCACTCAGTGATTTCTGTCCTGGGTGGGGGGATGGGGCAGTGGCGCATGCGGGGAGAGTCTTTGCCATTTGCTATCACTGCTGTAAACCGACACCTTCTGTGACAACACACAGTCCAGAGGAACCCAATGCCTGGCCCTGGCCCGGAGGAGAGACACACTCGGCCTTCCCAGGGTGCACTTTGCTGTTTATTGCTGAGGCATGCAGTGCGGGCAGGTTCAAGAGGGCTAAGGGTTGGAAGTCACCATGCTACATGCTTTAGAGAAATAAGCAGCATCAACTAGCACATGGTCATGAAGATCCCTCTTCTTCCTCTGCTCATGTCTGGTTGCCTTTCAAGCCCAAACTGAGGCTGATTCCCCCACGGAGACCTCTGCTTGCTCCTCTTGCGTCTCTGAGCTCAAAGCTCTTGGTTTGAAACTCCCCCAAACATCTATCAGACTATTGTCTGGGGAACTTTAGGGACAGACACTCCCCTCCACGCACCCTTTTCCTCTCAACCACCAGTCCAGATAAATTGAGTATTTCTCTTGTTTCGATTATTAATACCACGCTTCTCTTTTGAATGATGGCTTATTCAGAGTTAGCAAAGCACCGTCCTCTTGTTCACATCCTCACTTGACCACCTCAGTCAGTAATTGAGAAAATGGAGGTTTAAAAAGAGATGGCAGAGACTTGCCCAAGGCCACTTGGTCAGGTCTCTGTTCTCCGAATCCAAACTTTTCTCCATTGTCCCATTCTGGAGACCATGAGGTAGACCGAGTACCAGAAAGGGAAGGGGACAGGGACCTAAGTAAGCCTCGCCTGGGATTCCCTCCTACCTCCGTTTCTGGGACCAGAGCTGCCACACCAGTAGACTGCCAGATGAGGACCAATGAGAGGGGAATGAGGATGTGGAGTGGATTAGGCAAAGGTGGCTTAGCCATCAGGCTTCCCGGGTGAGCTTGGGCAAGTCGCTTTCCTTCTCTGGGCCATGGGGCCTCCTCCTCTCTGAAGTGAAGGCTTAGGCTAGGACCTCTGACATTTAAATACAAGGCTTCTTGATGTGTACGTGAGGGGGCGAGGGGAGGCACAGAGTTTGGGCCTGGGTGGGTCTTTTGAGCCTGGTACCCAAGCCCCTGATACCCATCTGGCCCTCCGCACCCATCACCTCCCATCCCACAGGAGGTGCTGTTTCAGGGACTCTTTGGGGACTGGCTGAGGGGCTGACCTCAGGGCAACCAGCTGCTACTCAGGCAAACTGCCTGTCAGTTGTTCACATTTATTGATTACTCATTGGGTACAGAGCTCACGTGTTGGGCAGGTGTGCTGCGGGCAAGAGGAGGAAGCAAAGTGCAAAACCAAAGGAGCCATTCAGGCTTCAAAGGGGAGCAAAATCGGGCCACCCCTCCCACCCTCCATCCAGCCCTCCACCTAGCAAACACTTGGGGATCATCTACTTTCTATGCAGCAGGCCCTGTGTGGGAACTATGGGGCAGGGGTGGGGAGGGGGAAAAATGGGCAGAGGCCACCAGCATGGTTGCCAGGTATGACAAGAACCCTCACAGCAGCCAATCATTGAAGGACAGGGAACCCCAGAGCAGATGTCTCTCTGGGCAGGTGACAGACTCAGAGTTTCAGGCTGAGAACCATGACAGAAAGGTTTTGAGTAGCTAGCCCTTCTCCATAGGTTCACTGCTTCCTGTTTATTGCCTTATACCTGGTGGTACCTGCTGGCCCGTGAAGCAGTGTGAATGTGCCACCCACACTGGGGAAAAATGCTCGAGCACTGCTACGTAACAGGACTCCCTTGACCCAGAAGGAGAGTGGGGGGCAGAGACAGAGAGCTCTGGGCTGGGCCTGGGTGCCTCAGGGTCTCCTCTGTGCTCCCCGACTGCCTGCTTGTGCAATTGGAAGATGTGCCCTCTCTGAACAACAGTTTTCTCTAAAATGTCCAGGGAAAGTCTAAGTCGGTGGTTTAAATCCTATTCCTCCTCCTCCCATCTTGGAACCTTAAAGATAGTAGTAGAGTTCCAGAGATGACTCCAAATATTTCCAGGAGTTATTACATGTATTTCTAACAAATGTGTACCTTCTGTTAAATAGATTGAACACTGATTTAAAATGTAAAGGGATAGGTCTCTGAAAAATAAACATATATTAAAATATACCTGATATAAGCACTATCATTTGTATTAATAATCACAGATCGTTTGATAGACAGAATCTTTGACATCATCGAATGATCTGAGACAAAAACATCGAAGGGGTTCTTGGTGACATGGTGGGCAAGGGGGACACATTCCTGAAGCCCATTCAGGTCCAAGCACCCACAGATGCGGTCTGTGCAGGTAGTGGGAGAAATCCTCGTGGAGGGGGTGGTGGAGAGCTGACTTTTATGGAATGCCTTCTGCTTACCAAACTCAAACTGGTCAGCTCATAAACATCCCCAGAGGAAGGACCCTGACCATCCCCATCTTAGAGAGGAGAAAATAGGCTTGTTCGCAGAGGTTAGGTGCCATGGGGAGGTCACTGAGCTGGGAGGTAGCCAACCTGGCACTTGAACGCCTGGCGGAATGGCTCCCGAGCCAGGGGTGAGGTGAGAGAGGTGACTAGGTCCCCTCCAGACGCCTTGCCTCCAGTTCCCTGGCGATGGCGTAGCGCAGGCGCCGGATGACTGCCCCAGACTGAGAGGGTGAAGGCCCTGGGCTTCGGGGTGTGTTAGGCGGCGGAGGGGAAGGGGGCGGAGGTTCCCCCCAGGCATACTTGGAGTAGCTGGGTCGTTCTGGAAGATGGGTGACAGTCGTCTTCCCGAGCTCCCGCAGTCCCATCTGGGGTCCTGGCGGCCCGCGGAGGCACCGGGTTGGGCTGGGGCCGGGGGTCTGGGCGGAGGAAAAGGCCGGCGCAGAGCAGAAATAGGAGAAGGGAGAGGGGGAGGGGGGGAAGGCGAGGGAAGGAGGCGGGGAGTCCTTCCTGGGGCAGGAACCCGGGCCCCCCTTGGCGGAGCCGGCCCGCAAAGCGATTCCGCAGATGGAAGGAATTAAGTGGGAGGGGGAGGGTCCTACGGTGATAGCGAGAGGAGGGAGGGAGGGAGGGAGGCGTGTGTGTGTGTGTGTGTGTGTGTGTGTGTGTCTATGCGCGCGCGCCCGCGTGTGTCTGGGAGGGGAGAGGGAGAGACAGAGAAACACATCAGACTAGACGGAAATAGAAAAGACGACACACACACACACACGCACTTAAGAGAGGCAGAACCACAGAAAAAGACGACGAGCCGGACAGAGACAGGACACAGGAGATACTAATCTGAAAGAGAGCGGAGAGAAAATGAGAAAAGAAGAAAAACAGGGCAAGAAAAACGAGTGAAAATGAAATAATTGCAGAGGATTTAGAAGAACGAGAGACAGAAGAGCGCCAAGCATAGCGAGAGCAGATTGATTAGGCCGGGGCAGTCCTGAGCTCCGGCAGGCTCCGGGAGCAGGGCGGACGGGGGGGCGGGGTGGGGCCTGGGAGGGGCCCGCCCATGGGCGGGCCAGCAGAACGCTGCAAACACAGATGAGCCCTAATTTCCCCGCTGGCCCCGCCCCACTACTGCTCCATATTCAATGAGACAGCCAATGGAAGGCAAGGACGGTGCATAAGGGGCGGGGCCTCCATGGGCCCCGCCCCCGGGAACGGAGCCGAAGGGGTCAGCACTGAGGCAGATAGCGGATCGCGGGGCGGGGCGGGGCGGGCGGCGCGGAGGGGGCGGGCCCAAAAGTTTCCTGCCCAACTTTCGCTGCCTCCTTCCTCCGCCCGCGCGCGCTGCGGCTGCAGTCGGGGGGAGGCGGCGGCGGCGGCGGCGGCGGTAGCTGCGGGCAGAGCGCAGGGCGCACGGCACTGGGCGATCGCCGTCGGGGCTCGGGCGGTGGGCAGCGGGCGCAGGCTCCCCGGTGCCCGCCCCTCCGCTGCGGGGGGGGGGGCGCAAGCGGGCGGCCGGGGAGGGGCCGGCACCGCCGCCGCAAAATGAGCCTGCTGTCGGCCATCGACACGAGCGCCGCTTCGGTGTACCAGCCCGCCCAGCTGCTCAACTGGGTCTACCTGTCGCTTCAGGACACGCACCAGGCGAGCGCCTTCGATGCCTTTCGGCCCGAACCGCCCGCCGGCGCCGCGCCCCCAGAGCTGGCCTTCGGGAAGGGCCGCCCGGAGCAGCTGGGCTCGCCCCTGCACTCCAGCTATCTCAACAGCTTCTTCCAGCTGCAGCGCGGAGAGGTGGGTGCCCCCGCGCGCCCCCGCCCTCCGTCGACCGCGCGGGGCCTTTTCCAGTCGGCCCCGCTCTTCCTGGCCTGGCCCGGCCCGGCTCCGTATTGCCCGGCCCTGCTTGGCTTGGCTTCGCTTTGCTCTGCCAAACTCGCCGCCCGATGTCCCCGGGGCTCCGAGAGCGCGTCACCTCCCGGCTGAGCCCGGCTCGGAGCAGCTCGGGCGCGGGCGGGGCACTCTTGCTCCTTCTCCCAGCCCGGGGCGCCCTGCTCTAAGGGGACTGGGGGGAGCCCCGGCTGGGCGGGGGGCTCCGGATTCTCTCCAGACGGCCCGGGCGCGGCCAGGGCGGAGAGCCCCTTCCAAGTGTCCTTCCCACGCCCAACCCCATCCCCCTCTTGGCCACCGCTCGCTGGGACCGGGAGTGCAGATTCTGCTCAGAGCTCCTCCGCAGGGGCCTAAAATCTTTTCTCCTCCGACCTCGGTGGTGGCCGACCCGAAGGGCACCCTGGAGAGCAGGGTTTTTCCTGCTCTTCTTACACAGGGACCCCCAGATACATCCTCCAGCTGCTTGCCCTCCCCCAGCCACATAGGAAGTGGTTTGTGAGGGCTTGACCCCACAGACTGCGCTGTCCCCCGCCCTCCCAGCCTGGAAGGAAATGAAAGGGAAATCCTCTTGAGCTCTTGGGAGGGGGGCTAGCCAGGGGGAGAGGTTTCAGCTGCCCAGTGCCTTCTCCAGAAACCTGGGCTGGCTGCTTTGCAAAGTCTGCCTGTTGGGTGGATTCGGTTACGAAGTGGAAGGGGCAGCGAGTCTTCCCCAGCCACATAAATACACAGATTGCCAGGACCTCCCAGCCCCTTTTCAGAGGTCTTCTCCAGAGCTTTCCTAGATACCACTCCTCTCTCCTTTGAGCTGGACTCCTCCTCCCCCTCCCCTCCCATTTACTCCTGCCACTTTTGGGAACTGCAGATACCCTTCTGTGGCCTTCACTCATCCATCTTCTGGCAGCTCTCCCTGCAAAAGTGCAGGGGGAAGGAGTGGAGGAGAGGACACACTTGAGGGTTCCTTTTCCTTCTGGACCTGAGCACGGCATTTAGTTTTAGGAGAGTCAGAGTCCTGAATGGGTCAGGGAGAAGGGCCTGTGAATATGTGAGTGTGCTAGGGATGAGAGGGGGAAGGCAGAGGGTTTCCCTTTCTGGTCCCATAATGTGTTCAACTCTGCCAGTACTGACGAGGAGGGGACATGGACATATAAAACGCTGGCCTGAGGTCTAGAGGTGGGCCAGTACCAGGCGAGCTGAGAGAAGGATTGGTTGACCTGTGTTGGGCCGGTTGGGCCTAGTGCAGGGAGATGGGTCTGGAGAGCCACCCCTTGGTGCCAGGCGAAAGCATCTATCTACCAAAGCTCTTTGTAAACTGTAAAGCACTCTCTCCACGGGAGGAATTATTCTTGGCTGGGAATCCTTCTCTCTTATAAGAGACCTTGCCACCTCTTCAGGGAATTGATTGACCAGTGACTTTGGAGTACAGGTTCTGGGTGTTTCCTCCCTGCCTGGGTCTTTTAGTTGTTATCCTACCAAACATTTCTTGAGTTCCGTGTGGGCCCTTGGGGAAGCAGGGACAGGCCAGTGGGGGCCCCGGATGAGAAGATAGATAAGATGATACAATGTAAGTGGTAGGTAATTTCACACAGGTGCTGTGGGAATCCCAAGGGAGGACAGTGACCATGACCCACGTGACCGTGAACTCTCACCCCTCACAGGTCAAGTGGGGGGTCCATAATCATCAGCCTCTACTAGCCTCCCCCAGCTCCTACCCGATGGTGGCCTTCTTCCCCAAATGTGGGTCCCTGCTGAGAGGCTTGGGAGTTTGGGGCCATCCAGGGTCTTCTGTAGGGGTAGGATGTGGTGCCTTCTCTTGGGAATGTCTAACATCCAGGATCCCAGCTGGACCTCAGTGAAACTTGTCTCTGGTCACTTCACTGCTGCTCACCCCAGTTTCCCTGTGAAGAGGTACATTCCTTCTCTGGGGCAAGTGTAAAAGGAGATGGTAAAGGTTATGCAGAACAATGGTAGAAAAAAGTCTCTTATGACCTGACTTTGGGGGAACACCCTGTCTCTGTCTGGACCTCAGTTTACGCATCTGTTGAATTTAGTCTCTGCTGCCCCTTAGGGTGGTATGTATGGGATTTGAGAGATACGTACGCGAGCAGACAGGCTGAGTTGGGGGAGGTAAGAGGGGCTTCTCCTACGCTTGCAGGCCAGTGGCTTCCTTGGAGGGGCTGGAGGGCTGTGCCGGCTGGCTTTCGGAAGGCTTTCTTGGCTTTGGACTCACTTGCTCTCACCCCTCACCCGCTTCGCCTCCTAAACCCTCTTGGAGCCCCAGCTGTGCTCCTGGGCTTTCCTGCGTCCAGGGCTTAGCCAGTGACCTAATATGGCTCCAAAATAGCAACTGGCTGAGAAGGCATGAAAAAATACCCCCCACCTGAATGCCACCAAGGGGCTGGTTGGAGAAGAAGCAAATCGTGTGGGGGCCGGAGGGGACTCTGCGAAGGGACCCAGGGACTCAGGAGCGTCGCCATTCTGTGCAAGGCCTGGCAGGCCTGGTGGCGGTGCCTGTGGATGTGACTTGCATGCTGACCGCTGACCATGGCCTGTCTGCACCGGTCCCTGTGCCAAGAGCCCACCCCCTCCTGCACCACCCCCAGGCTGCTCCCACCACAATAGCAAAACACCATGAATGCAGCTGGGATTTGGGCGGGGGGGTTGAGGACATGGGGGCACAGAAGCCCATTGTGCCCCTGGAACCTCAGCTCTGGAAGCTGAAGATAAGCCAAGGGTTCTGAGTGGAACACTGGCCCCGGGAGCTGAGAGAGACGGCAGAGTCCGTGTACGAGGGCAGGAGCAAGCACCAGGAGGTGTCTTGGATGCTGGGGGGGGCTCTTCAGCTTCTCAGCTTGTGGTAAGGGTGCCAGGCCAAAGCAGGCACAGACACTTGGTGCGGTTTTTAAAAAAGGCCTCGGTCTAGAATATGGGCCCTGTGAGCTTCAGTTTCAACCCCTGATCTGTGGCAACAACTATATGTCTTTGTAGAGAGACTCCTGGGGCTCTTGGTTGAGTCCCTTCTCTCTCCCCTTAGGTACCCAGGGAAGGCCGTTCTTTGAGGGAGTGGGGGTTGGGTGGCTTCTGGGGGGAGGTCTTCCCTGCCAAGTTTAGCCTGGAATTTAAATTCGCAGCAGCGTGGGGGCTGTGGGACTCTACCTCCAGAAAAGGAGATGTACCCCTCATTGTTGAGCATTAGCTCTTGGGCCCCTCAGAGGGACGCCTGGACCTGTACTCCCTTAAGGGGAGCTATGGCTGTCCCATTCCAGGTCAGAGTCTGAGGGGGGCCGTTATCTTTCCCTCTTCCTCCAGGGATAGACAGACATGGCCCTACAGTCAAATGATGGTTTGTGGAGGCCGGGGGATGGGCTTTGGGGTCAAAGACACACAATGCTACCCACCTCCCCCCCCCCACCCACCAGCATTGTGAAGGCTCTGAGAAGCCCTGCAGCATGGAAACTTATTTACCTTTCTTCAGCCCCGCACTTCCATCAGTATTTGACCAGAGAATGTTTTTGGCGTAGAACATTTGACAGTGTTCTTCTGAACATCACTAGACGCAGGGACGGCTCCGTCGAGGCACATCCCTTCCAACCCTCAGGACGTTCTTCCAGGAGCTGTTGACCCAAGCCCTCTCCCCAGCGCAATCGGCTGCAGCACCGAAGACCCCCCCCCTTCGCAGCCCTGGTCTGTCCACGGGAGGCTTGAGAACAGCAGGAGGGGTGTCACAAGGCTTTCTGCAGACAGGGCTGTTAGACACGCAAGGAGCCACCAAGGTGTCCTGCTTTAAAAGGCCCCCAGGTCTTGACAGTCTTGTGAAGGTTTTGTGTGTCCCTGTGCCGTCCACAGGTGCGGGTGAGCCCGGGCTGCCTGACCGGCGTGGATGTGTGAACAGAGCCACATGTCTGTGTGAGAATGGAGGTTTGCCTCAGCGGGCCTGAGAGTGGGCGTCCGGGGCTGGAGTTCGTTCCTAGCAACTTCTGTGGTCTGTGTGGTTGGCGGGGAGGGGGCAGCGCCCGGTCCTAGGAGGAATGGGCCTTCCGGCCCAGCAGAGCTTGGGAGGCTGCCTGGCTCCCTTGGCCAGCCCTGGGAAGCTGAGCTCTGACTCAGGCAAGGAGGACCATCATTCGAGGGCCTGCAGGCTGAGGTGGCCTGATCCTCACTCCATCAAATTAAGTGGACTGGGCGGGCCTGGACTCAGAGGGGAGACCACAGCTTGGGGACCTTCTGAGTCAGGTGGGAGGGAGGAAGGCAGGCAGGCTTAGTGATTTGTAATTAGCCAGGCTCTGTCAGCATGCAAAGGGGCTCCTCGCAGAGAAGATGGCCCCGAGTCGCAGTCCCCTGCTCTTGGGTGGTGCTTTCTTCTTGCCATCTCTTTCTTCAGAGCCCCCGTTTTACAGAAGAGAAAACAGGCCTGGCCGGTCACCCTCAGCGAGTCAGTGGCAGAACCACATCTGGAACTCTTCCAGATTCCAGCTCCAGCTGGCTCTGTGGCTCATGGTGCTGGCTATCCCCTGGGTCATTCTCGGGGCCCCGGGGCAGGGCAGGCACTCACCAGGGACTGCAGTGCCTCTGCCGTGTTGTCTCCGGCCTCAGACCTTTCGAGGAGTGGTAGGCATTGGGGCACTGGTCACAGGTCCCAGCTGTCCTGCCGTGTCCGTACCTCAGTGGTACCCACGGCTCCAGCCCCTCCCCAGGAACCCGGCGTGGGGCTCCAGGGGACGGAAGTCCAGGGATGGCCTGGCTTGAGAGAGTCAGAGGATGGCCATGAGCATTTACTAGCATTTTTGTCTCATGTCATAGTCTGTGTGCAGCGTCCCCGTTGTCCAGGTGGGGAAACCAAGGCTCTTCAAGAGGAGGATGACATAGTCAGGGCATCAGTGGCGGGACCGGGGCTCCAGCCTAGGTCTCAGGAGGCTTGGTCTGTGCGGTGTGGGGGTAGTTGTGGTGGAGTATAATCTTTTATTCTGTCCTCCTCTGGTCGTACTGTGAAGCTTCGTGAAGACACTAAGCTTTGCACTGGTTGTTGCTCGTACCTCAAACACTCTTGCCTGCCCTCAACAACTGACAGATTCCAACTTCTTTCTGGCACAAGAGGCTGCCCCTTCTCTGAGAGGCGTCCCCCAGCTGCCACGGGGGAGCACACCTCCCTCCAGCGTCCGTGGCCCATGACAGAAGAGCTGTCCGTGCTTCCGGTGAAGCGAGCCGTAGCATTGGCTAGTGCGGAGGAACACCCGCTGCACGTGGGTCTGTCACATCAGCTACGTTGTCAGCACGCTGAGAGTGGAAATCCCGTCTTTTTCCACCTGCTGTTGCTTGGGCAGCGCCTGGGGCTGACTAGGTGCTCGGGTGCTAAGTGGTAAGGTGGATGGGTGACTTGTGACCACGTGAATGCTCTCCTCAGCCTCTTATCTCCTGTTTTATCTCACCGGGGAAATGCTTATGGATTGCTTGATTACCTGGGAAGAGCTGACTTGGGAGATCATAAAGCCCTGTCCCTAGAGGTGTCCCAGCAGAAACTTAGGTGCGCTCAGGGTTCTTGACCTTCTCTGGTTATGGACCTCTTCGAGAATCTGAAGAGCGCGAGAGTTCCCGGCGCTCATGCACAGAGCACAGGCGTATGTGCGCACACAGACATGCCTTTGCACGTGACTTCAAGGGGGTCATGGCGCCCCCCGTGACGACAACAGACCCCAAACCGAGGCCCCCTGCTCTAGAGGCTGCAAACCTCAGTGGTACCGGGGACTGGCTGAATATTAGGGTCCCTTTCAGCCCTTAGGTTGTCAAATTCATGCTTTCTGCTTTCATTCCATGACTACATTCTGGAAGTGAGAGGCAGCTGGTCCCCAGCGCTTACGCTCTAGCGGGGCGGAGGGCATACGGCTATAAAATGTGGGCACCTGTCAGGTGAGCGGTGAGCTGGGTGGGAGCCAGAGGGATGGAGTCCGGAGGGAGGGTCTCCCTGGGGCTTGTCTGCTGTGTCCTGCTGCCACCGTGCTCCTCCCTCTCAGGGTCTTTTCCCCATTTCTCTCTCCCCACCCCCCCACCAAAAGGCACACGGACCGCTTATTTAAGTTAGAATCTTTCATTGAGCTCTGGCTGTGTATGGGGAATTGTGTTTGGCACGCGTGGGTGAATGGGCCTCCAGGAGGCCGTGGAGCCCTTGGGGGTCTTGGGCGAGGGGTTGCTGCCTCTGGCGACGGCTAGCCCTGCCACCTTCCTGGCCCACAGGTCAGCTTTGGACCCCAGAAACAGGAGCCAAGCTGGGCTCTGACCACAGCTGAGAAATCTTTAGTCAAGGTGTGAGTTCACTTTCCCATCAGCCAACTCCTTGCCCTGCCAGCGGGTTGTCCCCTTCTGTCCCTGAGCGCAGCACACATCCACCTGTTCTTGTGGATCAGGGGTGGGGGGGTGGGGGGTGTGGCTCTGGGGGAAGACCCTAGGGGTAGAAGAAGTGCAGCTCCCCTTGGAGAAGGGGTGGAGCCATTTGTGAAATGAATGGTTTCTTGTGTTAAAGAGAGGCGCGTGGGTGTGTATGTGTGCGCGTGTGCACGTGTCTGTGTGGCTGGAAGGGCGTGTGGGGTGACTTTTTGGGATAAGAAAGCAGTTGTCCAGCTGATGAAAGAAGAGCTGGGGACTAGGATCAGAGAGTCCCTCCTCCCCCCTTCAGGGCCATCTCTGGTCTGGGGAGGAGGTAGGACTCAGCCTTTGCTCTGGCCACACGTCCTCGGACGCTCCCCTTCTCATAGCCTTGCCCACTGCCGTGTCCTATTCTGCAGGTGCGCTTCTACCTCTCCTCTCTTCTCTGCACTGGTTTCCTCTCTCCAGAGCAGGCTTCTCTGCACTTGCCCTCACTCCTGTCTGCCCCCCTCCCGCTGCGCCCGCTTCCTGTCCTGGGAGGGGGGAAAGGAGAAAGCACAGCATGGCCGGTTGAGTCAGCCCTGGAAATCTCGGCCTCCACACCCCAGGTCCCTCCGCAGAACCCCCAGCCTGAGGGCCCAGACCCCTCACAGAGCGCAGAGAAGGTGGTGCCTCATCTTGCCAGGGCCGAGGGGCTTGGCAACATGAAGTCACAGGCCCAGGGAGAGTGGTCCCCACCTGTGTTTTCCTCTGGCTCTCCTTACTGTAGGAGAAGCCAAGCCTTGGAAGCCATGTAGGAGCTGAAATATAACAGGCCAGCTCATCTGGGTGGGAATCTCCCCTTAGCCACATGCTGGCTCTTTTACCTTGGGCAAGTTGCTCAGCCTCTCTGAGCCTCAGTTTCCAGCTCCGTAAAATGGAGCCAGTAATGCCCATCCAAATAGTGTTCTTGCAGGTATAAGAAAACCAAGAAAGTGAAAGGATCCAGTCAAGTCTATGACACAGGCAGAATCAGAATAGATTTCAGCATCTTCCCCTCTAACTTTCCCCAACAGCCAAGCCAGAGCCTTGGAGAAGTTCCAGCGATGGGCAGGAGCCCGATGGTCTGTCCCCCGGGTATGGTATGAGGATCCCACACTTCCCTCTAGCTGCTGGGAGTGGGGAGGAGGGAGAGGTGGTCTCTTCCTTCAGGCTGGTGATTTGGGTCCAGTGGCTTCCATCCACCACAGTAGTGGGGCTGCCCTTAACCAGTGCCCAGAGCAGCTTAATCTTTAGGGTGAGAGTGCCTTTGACTTAGTCCATGACAACTCGGAGACCCCCCAACCTAAATCTTTAAGGTGTTAGGGCATTCATCACCTCGTCTTTCAAGTAGGGTTCCCAGACCCTTCTCTGCCTGTGATGGTCTGCACCCAGGACAGTGGCAGGTGTGAGGAATGGCAGAAACAGTCTGGGCTCTGGGGGTGACGGAATGTTGCAGAATCTTTGCCTTTCGATATGTCCAGCCTTGTGGGGAAATGAAGAGGCTTCAGAGCTCCTTTGGTCAAGGGTCAGCAGAGTCACGGGGTGATCCCCACCCAGCCTAGCCCTGCTGGACAGGAGGCCGTGAGGTCCTGGAGGAAGCAGGGACATCTGAGGCCTGAGTAAGAGGAAGGGGTGGGTTCAAGGCCACACCACTAGAGTTATGACCAGATCGAGGACCAGGTCCTGGAGGGGGTTGGATGGACACAGAGAGGGCCTCCTGTTGGGGGGACAGCCAGTTCAGAACTAGAGGGAGGGAAGCAGGTGCCCCGTGGGACACCAGGTGGAGCAGCGTGGCTGTTTGGGAGTTAGGAGCTACCTGATGAAGGGCCGCTCCCGCTGGGCCTCACCCTCCAGCTATAGGCAGCAGGACTCAGAGCAGGTGGTGCCCATGGGGACCAAGTGCCCTCTGCGTGTCGGGCTCTGGGGGTGTCTTTCAGTAGCTGGTGTCTGGACCCTGAGAAAGCAGGACTGCCGGGATCATCCATGTTGCCCTCCGTCCCTGTTCTGGGTTGCAGTTTACAGATGGGAAGCCTGGGGCCGGGCCTGACTCCACAGCTGGAGAGGAGGGAACACGGCGTGTCCAGTCCCCGCAGGCCATGGAGAGGGCTGAGAGGCAACTCGCCTTTCACCTCCATGGCTGGAGCTCCTTGGGGCTTCGGAGAGGAAACAGCTTGCTGCCGCACCCGCCCTTTTAGCCAGCCGCCAAGCAGGACTCATGGCCCTCAGGCCTGGCTGTGTGCCCTGGTCTGTGCCCTGGGCCGCTCCGGGCCTCAGTTTCTCTATCTGGAACGTGAGAGCGGTTGGGTCAGCTGTCTGCTTTGTCCTTCCTGCTCAAAGATGGTGTCTTCTTGAGTTGGGGAGCTGGAGCCACCAGAAGGGACAGGCCAGAGCACCCAAGGGAGGGGGGAGAGGCGGTGAAGAGGAGAGCTCTAACTGCGCTTCTCTACCCCGAGCTCCTCACGGGACAGAAGCTGTGACCCTTGTGAGGTGGGGGGTGCGGGTGTCAAGCTGCTGGGGAGAGGACAGGCTGCTTGGAGGCCTCTGGCTGCCCGGAGGCCTCTGGCTGCCCAGGGACGCCCGAGGGGTCACCCGTGGGCAGGGCAGTGTGGCCACAAGACGGGGGAAGAGGCTGTTCAGGGTGTAATTAATGCACTTTCTGGCACCCACCAGATTTCCCTTTCCTCTTGACAGTTTGCTGCCAAAACAGTCCCGATTCCTGTGAACTTGCTTAAATCTTATCCAGAAAAAAAAAAGAAAGAAAGAAAGAAAAAAAGAAAAGACAGAACGGGGGGAAAAAATGAAGAGGGTTGTTATTTGTGAAATTGCATTTCCCAGCCATGAGGGTGAGTCACACCATTTGGAGCTTGGAGTTTCTTGTTTGGATGAACTTTTCTCCGGGAGGCCGTGGTGATGCTGTCCTCCTTCAGGCCATTTTGGGTGAGGAGGGGCCTCCACTCAAGCTCAGGAGAAACCTGGGTGGGTGGAAAGTCCAGGTGCTCCTGAGGCCAGGTAGGGCCGGGCGGTCTGGACAGACTGCCCCGGGGAGCTTGAACATGCAGATCTGGGCTGGGGGAGGGAGGAGCGGGGAGTTAATGTGTCAGCGGGAGAGAGTTTCAGTTTGGGACAATGAAAAAGTACTGGAAATGGATGGTGGTGATGGTCTCACAGTCACGGGAATGTACTCGGTGCCATGGAACCATATGCTTAAAGACATAATTAAAATGGTCGATTTTATGTAATGTATTTCTTACCACAATAAAGCGGTAGGTTCTAGGTTCTCGGTCCCAGGTGACTGACTGCTTTGGTAGGTAGGTCTGAGGTGGGGCCTAGAAAACTGTATTTGTTAAAAGTTTCTCAAGGCGTTCAATACAAGTTTGGACATACTTGCCTCATCTGTAAAATGGGACAGTGACTCATAGGGTTGTGGTGAGCATCAGCTATCTTAGTAAGTGTACAGTTTCCAGTACCTGGGACATTGTAAGTGCTCAGTAGATGTGACTGGTATCATCGAATCCCATGGCCATTGGACCCCTCCGCACACCCCTTAAGGTTGTCCAGAATTGGCTCGCACACCTCCAGGGATGGGAGACCGTCTGCCTGTCAGGATGGACCACTCTCTCTTGGCTCCTCTGAGAGCTGGAGAATTGCCCTCACACTGAATGCAAGTTTGTGTGGTATTTTCCACTGGTCCTGGGTTTCATGGTAGCCCTGGGCAGCAGTAGAGTGGAGATGGTCATCAGGAGCCTTTGAGTTTCGTGCCCAGACATCATAGGCTGACTGACTATGTGTTTGGCCTGGATGCCTTGGATGTGGTATCTGTGTCTTTTTTTCCAGATCCTAGGCTCCAGTCTGAGCCTATAGGAGAGGGAAAAGAGGCCTGGAGAGGGAAAGGACAGGCCCCAGGCCACATAGCAGAGTGTCCAGGGAGCCAAGAAGAGTGGTGGTCCCCAGATGGTGAGGGCTGTGTCCTCTAGGAGGGAATGCCAGGCCCCCAGAGATGGAACAAATAGGGAGGCTGAGGTGTACATGTGTGAGGGGTGGCATCTGTCCTGGTTGGGGGAGGGGTACTTGATCTCCTGGGGCCTGCTCTCAGCTCCCCTCCCTCCCTGCCCACACTCAGGGGACACAGGCAGGACTGTGCCCACTCTGAGCCTCCATCTGCCCCATCTTCGTAAGGGAGCCTAAGGCCACCTCCTCTCAGGGGCTCTCTTCCCCTAGCGGCTTGGGGACTTCCAGGAACAAGGCTGTCTTCCCATTAGACTGAAGGCTCCCCAAGGTCTATGGTTCCCTCCTGGAGTCCTTGAGCACCTGAGCTGGGACCAGAGGATGCCCAGGCCCCATGCCCAGGTTTGTCATTGACCCTCCTGCAGGAGCTGCCTCTTTACAACCTTGGCCTTTCCCCAGGAAGAGGGGACCATGGCTGTTCCCTGCCAGCTTCACCACAGGCCCCACCTTTGCCAAATTCCAGTGTGCCTGGCTGCCCAGAGCCCATGACTCCTATAAATAGAGGCTGTATACACCAGGAGGGGGCCTGGGCCGCGTCTGCTTTGAAGCCAGGCAAGACATCTGGTTCCTGTCATCTGGAGGTGGGAGAGGTGGGAGAGGTGGGCTGCTTCCTCCCGGGCTCCCCGAGGGCGGGCCTGGGCCAGCCCCGGGGCTCCCCGGACACAGTCTGCGCAGGCCTCGTGCCACAGGAGACCAGGCAGAGTGCTGAACCTCAGTCTTCTCTTCTGTACAATGGAAACAATCCTACAAGCCAATGCTCCTCTTTCTTGTAAGATGGGGAAACGGAGTCAGCTCAGAAATAAGTGACTTGTTTAAAGCACTGGTAAAAGGCAGAGCCCCAGATCTAACAGGTTGCTCTCTACTACGCCTTCTTACCTCCTGGCGGTGTGTAAAGAACTAATAATCCTCCTCCTCCTCCTCCTCATCATCACTGCTTACTGAGTGGTTCCTAAGTGCCAGGTGGGAGATAAAGTGACCTCACTTTAGCCTCATAGGCACCCTAGGAGGTGGCATCACTTCCGTTTTCCAGAGGGGGCGGTTCACTGGCTTGCCCACAGACGGACAGCTACGGTTAGAATATGAACTCAGGCTCCAGGAGGCCAGAGCCCCGGGGCAGCTCGGGAGTCCGTGTGAATTCACGAATGTGCATGTGCGTGCGCGTGCCCATGGACATTACCCTGAGGCCACAGCTGCAAACGAGTGTGCCCAGGCCTGGGCAGCCCTCACAGCTTCTGTCCCCCCACAGGCGCCGAGCAGCAGCATGTACAAGAGCGCCTCGCCCTATGGCTCCCTCAACAACATCGCCGATGGCCTCAGCTCCCTCACTGAGCACTTCTCGGACCTGACCCTCACCTCTGAGACCCGCAAGCCCAGCAAGAGGCCCCCACCCAACTACCTGTGCCACCTGTGCTTCAACAAAGGACACTACATCAAGGACTGCCCCCAGGTAAGGCGGCCCCGCTTCCCTGGGTAGAACAGGCCGAACAGCCCCCCACCCCACACACTCCCCGCCCCAGGGCCCCTTCCACAAACAAGCGGCCCTGTGGCCCTCTGGTCTCCACCTTTTTCTCCCCTCTGGTATTTCTGAGGCAAGGTTGGCTGGTGTGGTTGGGACAGAGCCCCAGCCTGGGCCTGCCCTGGCTAGTGAGCAACTGGGGTGAGGGACGTGCAAATGAGGTTCCGGGCCTTCACGTCTCCACCAGTCTTCCTGCCAGGGTGCGTCCTGTTACAGTGGGGCAGGACAGGGGCCAGCAGCCTCCTCGCAGCTCTCCCGAGAGAGACCCCATCTCCTCACACTCACAGGGAAGGAATGCGGGCTCTGGGCCAGGAATCCAGATGTGTACCCCCTCCCCCAGACCCCACTTCTCCCTCCTCTGCTCTTGTGCTTCCTCAGTCTCCTGCCTGTGAGGGGGGAGGTGAGAGGTCCTTACCCCCCTCTTTGTGTCTCCAGGGTGGGTCTGGGTGAAGGCCTCAGGCACCACAGGCTGGGGATCTCTCTTGGGGTGGGAAGGGGCCAGGAGATCGAGAGTGTGGAGAGCAGCCCCTGTCTCCCACCCAGTGCTTCGCTGTGACAGCGTGGGGCTCCTGGGGTCAGATCCCACTCAGAGAATGACCCCTGACTCCGACAGACATGGCTTTGACAACCTGGGGAGAGAGGTTAAGGTCGTTTTAAATACAGTACAAGATGGATCCGTGATTCTTTTTCTTACTATTTTTTCATATTTTCTAATGTTTTTATAATGTGTATTTTTACTTTTATTTTACATATGTAATGGAAATGGGATCCTGGAAACTCAGAAAATCCGTGTAGTCTTACCCTCCAGATGGTGGCAGCCCAGGGTGTGGTCGGGTGGGGCTGGGTGCCTCCGGACCAATGGGAGGCCGAGATGTGCTTGTTGCTCAGTGCTCCTCTCAGAAATAGCTGTGCCATGCTTTAGGTCCTTGCTGCATCAGTGTGGCCTGGGAGCTTGTTAGAAATGCAGAATCTTAGGCCCAACCCACGACTGCATTTTAGTAAAAGTCCTGGGGATTTGTGTATACCAGTGATCTCAGCCTCCGCTCACCCTTGGTCAAGACAAGTCCGCCCCTGACCCTGAGTATGGGAGCTGGCCCACTGATGGCTGTCCTCCAGACCCCACACTCCAGTGGGCCCTGTCTGCCCTCAGTAGATGCAGTAAACCAGGGGCCCTTGGCATGAGGAGATCTCAGCGCAGGGTAAGGCCCCTACCCCCCAGGGGTTCTCCGGATGGGATGAGGAACAAACAGGCAGCTAAGGATCTGGTTGGTCCTCAAGGATGTGCCCCTGGCCCACCCAGGCAGCAGCCCCTTGTACCTTCCCCAGCTGAGCCCCTGCGAGGGGACTCTCACTTACTATACCTTGGAAACTTCCCTCATCATCTCCTGCCTACAGCCTGTGCTCACAATTACCCAGTGTGTCAAGTCTCTCATTAGCCTCTTGTTATATGATGCTTTGAGTGAGTCAAGCACTCATACAGAATCATTGAGCCAGTCTGTGGAGGTGCCGGAATTTTAACCCTAGCCAGCAGGTGACATTCAGGTACCAACAGGGGCTCTTGGGGCTCTGAGGAGGTGTGCCTGTTCTGAGCTGGCAGCCTGGGAAAGCTTCCAGGAAAAGGACGGCTTGAGTGGGCTTGGCAGGTTGTTGGAAGAAGGGTGACCAGTATCCAAAGGCAAGGGATGATGAGGCAGAGGTGGAGGGATGGTGAAGGTGTGTGTGTGTGAGTGTGTGTGCATGCCTGGGCCCTCTCCTAAATGTGGGGGCAGGTGGTCCCTGACCTCAGTGTCTCTTGATTTCCAGCACAGTGCAAACCTGGTTCTTCCTTTATATTCCTTTATATGGATTACATAGTGTCTTCACTCTGCAGAAGAAGTACCGGCCCCATTTTACAGGTGAAGAAACAGTCTCAGAGAGCTGAAGTGCTGGGGAGAGGGCAGAACGTCTATGAGAACCCCAGTCTTGGGACCTCCATGCTCTTTGCTTTCTTGAGCATCCTATACCAGTCCAGGCTGAGATGCCCATGGCCTGGGGCCTCAGTTTCCCTCTTGAGCTGGTAGAGGCCCTCTTCCAGCTCCACCTCAAACCTGATTCTATCAGAGACTCCTGCAGGCCCAAGGACCTCCTCCACCTTTCACGAGAGTTTCATCATCTGTAAAGCAAAGCTGATGAGAACACTAACACATAGCAATGTTGTGAGGATTCAAGGAAGGAATGCATGGAAAGTGCTTAGCACAGTGTCTGGTAAGCACTTAATAAATGTTGGCTAGCATTGTTATCCCTTGGGTAACAATGGAGAGTGTGCCTATTTGGCAAGGTAGAAGGTATTTTGGCAGGCTGGAATATAATTAGATGTTCCCCACCCCTCAGCTGACCACAAGCTCCAGGGGCAGGTGCTGGGCAGATTCATCTCTGTACCCCCATGCTGGCCCAAGATACCACACACAGCAGGTGCTCAGTATAAGTTTCCGGAATGAAGGAATGGGCAGACAAGGCTTTTATAAGCCATGGAAACCTCTGTTTCAAATGAAATATTATGAGCTCAGCATATATAATATTTAAAAGTGGAGTGGGAATGCTTGTTTTGGTAAGACCTTTAGTGAGATATAATTCACATACCATATAATTGACCCATTTAAAATGTACAAGTCAATGATTTTTTAGTATATTCACAGAGCTGCTCAACCATTACCACAATCAATTATAAAACACTGTTTTAAAAGATTTTATTTATTTCAGTAATCTCTACACCCAGTGTGGGGCTTGAACTCACGACCCTGAGATTAAGAGTTGCATGCTCCACCGACTGAACCAGCCAAGCGTCCCCAATTGTAGAACATTTTTATCACCTCAAAGAGAAACCTTATACTCTTTAGCTATCACTATCCCCCTGGTTCCCCAACTCCTAGTAACTCATATTCTACTTTCTATCTCTATAGATTTGCCTATTCTGGACATCTCATAAAGATAGAATCATATAATATGCGGTCTTTTGTCACTGGATTTTTTCACTTAGTATATTGCTTTCAAGTAGTAATTATCAGTTCCATCATTTGGGAAGTGTTCAATCCTGTTCTATTTTCTGGAAGAGTTGGTGAAGAATTAATATTACTTCTTCTTTAGGGGCACCTGGGTAGCTCAGTCAGTTGAACGTCTGCTTGGGATTGAGACCCACGTTGAGCTCCTTGCTCAGCACGGAGTCTGCTTCTCCCTCTGTCCCCCTCATGCTCTCTCTTTCTCTCTCAAATAAATAAATAAAACCTTTAAAAAAATAATTCTTTAAATGTTTGGTAGAATTCACTCGTGAAGCCATCTGTGCTTGGGTTTTCTTTTTTGGGTGGATTTTTAAAATTATGAATTCAATCTCTTTGTGTTATAGATCTATTCAGATTTTCTATTTCTTCTTGAGTCAGTTTCTGTAGTTTGTGTATTTTGTAGAATTTGTCTGTTTCATCTAAGTTATCAAATTTATTGGAATACAATTGTTTGTGATATTCTCTTACAATCATTTTCATTTCTGTAAGGTTGGTTATAATGTCCCCCTCTTTTCTTTCTGATTCTCATAATTTGAGTCTTCTCTCTTTTTTTCCTTGGTCAATCTAGCTAAAGGTTTGTCAGTTTTGCTGAACTTTTCAAAGAAACAAATTTTGGTTTATTTGACTTCCTGTACTGTTTTTCTGTTCTCTATTACATTATTTTTCACTCAAATCTTTTAAAATATTGTGGTAAAATATATACAACATAAAATTTACCATCTTAATTATTCTTACATATACAATTCAGTGGTATTAAGGACAGTTGACCCTTGAATCATTTCGGTTTGAACATATACATAGATTTTTTCAGTAAATACAATACAGTACAATAACTATGTTCTCTATGATTTTTTTTTTTTTAAGATTTTTTATTTATTTGTGAGAGAGAGAACGAGAGACAGAGAACATGAGAGGGAGGAGGGTCAGAGGGAGAAGCAGACTCCCTGCTGAGCAGGGAGCCCGATGTGGGACTCGATCCCAGGACTCCAGGATCATGACCTGAGCCGAAGGCAGTCGCTTAACCAACTGAGCCACCCAGGTGCCCCTCTATGATTTTTTTAATAACATTTTCCTTTCTCTAGCAAACTTTATTACATACAGTATAGAATACATGTAACACGCAAAATATGGGTTACTTGACTATTTCTGTTACTAGTAAAGCTATTAGTAGTTAAGTTTGGGGGGAGTCAGGAGTTATACACAGATTTTTGACTGCTCTGGGGGTTGGCACCTCAAACCCCACGTGGTTCAAGGGTCAACTGTACATTCACATTGTAGGGCAACCATCACCACCATCCATCCATGGAACTCTCTTTTTTTGTGTGAAACTCTGTGCCCATTAAACAATGACCCTATCTCTTTCTCTCCCCCAACCCCTGGCAACTACCATTCTACTTTCTGTTGCTATGAATTTAACTACTCTAGGGACCTCATATAAGTGGAATCGCACAGTATTTGTCGTTTTGTGATTGGCTTATTTCACTTAGCATAATGTCCTTAAGGTTCATTCACGTTGTAACAAGTTTCAAAAGTTCCTTTCTTTTTTAAGACCAAATAATATTCCTGTGTGTGTGTGCGTGTGCGTGTGTGTGTGCACGCACACATGCGTGTGTACGTGCATGTGTGTAGACCACATTTTGTTTATCTAATTATCCATCAATGGACAACTGGATTGCTTCCACCTTTTGGCTATTGTGAATAATGCTGCTATGAACATGGGTGTGCAGATAGCTCTGAGTCTTTGCTTTCAATTCTTCATTCTAATCTTTATTATTTCCTTCCTTCAGATTGTTTTAGGTTTAGTTGGCTGTTCTTTGTCCAATTTCTTTTTTTTTTTTTTTTTTTTTAAAGATTTTATTTATTTACTTGAGACAGAGAGAATGAGAGAGAGAGAGCACATGAGAGGGGGGAGGGTCAGAGGGAGAAGCAGACTCCCTGCCGAGCAGGGAGCCCGATGCGGGACTCGATCCAGGGACTCCAGGATCATGACCTGAGCCGAAGGCAGTCGCTTAACCAACTGAGCCACCCAGGCGCCCTGTCCAATTTCTTGAGATGGAAAGTTAGGTTACTGATTTTACATTTTTCTTCTATTTTTAATGTAGATATTCACAGGTATAAATTTTCCTCTGAGCTGCATCCCATAATTCTGTGTGTTGTATCTTCCTTTTCGTTCATCACAGAGTATTTTCTGATTTCCCTTGTGACTTCTTCTGTGACCCACTGGTTATTTAGAAGTGTGTTGTTTAATATCCACATATTTGTGAGTTTCCCAAATGTGTTTAAAAATGATTCTCCTTTTATTCCACTGTGGTCAGAGAACATACTTTGTATTATTTTGGTGCTTCTAAATTTGTTGTGGTTTGTTTCATAGCATTTGGGCTATCCTTGAGAATGGTTCGTGGGCACTTGAGAAGAATTAATTCTGCTGTTGGTGGTTGTAGTGTTCTGTAGGTATCTGTTAGGTCTAGTTGGTTTACAGTGTTTTTGGTGTCTTCTGTCCCCTTGCTGATGTTCTGCCTCATTCTTGTAACCATTATTGTAAGTGTAGGAGTGTTGAAATCTCTATTATTGTTCAATTAACTATTTTTTTCTTCAATTCTTTTTTTTTATAAATTTTTTAAAAGATTTTATTTTATTTATTTGACAGAGAGAGACATAACGAGAGAGGGAACACAAGCAGGGAGACTGGTAGAGGGAGAAGCAGGCTTCCCGCAGAGCAGGGAGCCCGATGTGGGGCTCGATCCCAGGACCCTGGGATCATGACCTGAGCCGAAGATAGACGCTTAATGACTGAGCCACCCAGGTGCCCCTTTTTTCTTCAATTCTGCCAGTTTTTGCTGCATGTATTTTGGTGTTCCTTTGTTAGCTATACCTATGTTTATAACTGTTGTATTTTCTGATGAACTGATCCTTTTATTGTCCTAGAGTGTCCCTGTTTATCTCTAGTAACATTTTTGTTTTAAAGTCTAATTTCTGATACTAATATAGCCAGCTTCCTTATGTACATGATAGATCTTTGTTCATTTTTACTTTCCTATCTTTAGATCTAAATTGTGTCTCCGGTAGACAGCATGTAGTTGGATCTTGGTTCACTTTTTACTCACTTTGGCAATCCCTGCCTTTTGCTTGGATTGTTTGATCCATTCATATTATCGATAATGCTATATTAATGCTCTTTTGATATATGAGATTATTGATACCGTTGGATTTAGGTCTGCTGTTTTACTTTTTGTTTTCTGAATTACTCATGTCTTTTTGTTTCCTCTGTTCCTTCTGTACTGCTTTCTTTTGCATTAAATGATACTTTTCTAATGTGACATTTTGATTTCTTTAATGATTTTTTTTCACTTTTTAAAGCTATTTCTTTAGTAGCTGTCCTGGGGCTTATTTTACATACCGTAACATATAAAATCTGCTTCAGACTTATACTAACTTAATTCCAGTGAGATCTAGAAATATGACTCCTTTATAGCTCTATTCTCTTTTCCTGATTTTTGCGGCATTATTGTTACACGTATTACATCTTTGTATGTTGCAAATTCAACAATACTTGTTATAATCGTTACTTCATGTAATTTTATGTGTCTTAGAGAAGCTAGAAGAAGAAAAGAGAGCAGTTATATGTCCATAGCTTTTGGCATTTTAGCTCTTTTATTTCCAGCTTCTAGGTCTCTTCATTTGTTCCTGTGGACTCAAGTTACCACCTGGAGTCATATCCTTAGCCCAAGACAGATTTGCTTCTACCTGCCTCCTCTGTGCTACCATTGGCAAATATCTTACATTTCCAAATGTTATAGGACAGATAGTACAGTAATATACATTTTTTTATACATTTGCTTTTTAAATCAACTAAGAGAAGAAAGGAAAAGAAAAATTCATTTGTGCTGTGTTTTATAATCACATAACTACCTTATCAGAGCTCCTGTTTCTTCATGTGTATTTGCATTATGTCTGGGGTCACTTGCTTTCAGCCTGAAGAACTTCCTTTAGTATTTCTTGAAAGGTTGGTGTGCCAGCAATGAAATCCTGTGCTTTTGTTTATCTGGGAGTGTCTTTATCTCACTTTCATTTCTTAAAGATAACTTTGCAGGGTATAGAATTCTTGGCTGACAGTTTTTTCTCCCCGCTTTGAGCACACTGACTGTTACTCCACTGCCCTCTGGCCTCCATGTCTGATGAGAAGCGGTTGTTAATATTGTTGGAATTCCATTGTAAATGATGTGTCATTTTTCTCTTGATGCTTTCAACATTTTCTCCTTGTTTTAGCTTCAGCAGTTTTACTACAATGTGTCTATTTGTGAATCTCTTTGTGTTTATCCTACTTGGACTCTGTTGAGCTCCTTGTTGATTAAGGTTTTTCATTGGATTTGGGAACTTTTCAGCCATTATTTCTTCAAATATTTTTTCTGATCCTTTCTCTTCTCCCCTTTTGTGGGATGATTTTTGAGTGGTCTCAGTGCTTTTAAAATCTTAAATGGTCTAACTGGGGGTAGAGTGTGTGGAATCCTAGGCATTCGCTGCCAACAGCCTGGGTGGTGGCATCCAGGAAGCAGGAGATACTCTGTGGCCCCCAGTGCAGTCAAGAAGGCCAGGGTGGGTTGGGGCTGCCAGCTCTGGTGGCAGCAAAAATCCCAGCTGGCTCTGAGAGAGGCATGGTTGCTGTCTGCGGGGCCCACCTGCAGGCTTACTGGCGCATTTCATGTTGGCTTCTGTGCCCCAGCGTGGCAGGCTGTGAAGACCCGAGTGGTAGCATTTTGCTCTGAGCCCACTGGAACCTGCATGCATGTGGGTCTTTGTGGTGGGGGTTTGGCTCAGTGCCACCTCTGTGCCCAGGACATACTACAGAGGGTACAGGAGCCTGGTACTCTGTTAACCAATCCTAAGGGTGGAGAGAGGCGTCCAGAGTTCAGCCATTGGACTGATGGGGCTTCTCATAGGTCCCAGGGGGCAGTGTGAGGGGGATTGGGCACTTTACAGGAAGACTGGGAGCCTCCTGAAACAGATGCAGAAGGTGCTGGACACCAATTACCAATGATGCTGAAGGGCAGCCCCTTTTTGGGGGGTGAGGCTGTGCCTGGGCCAAGGTCCATCTCCAGCCAATGTCAGCACTGACCCTAAAATGTCCAGGAGTCAAGAATGTCTACCATTCAGTTCTTGAAAACCCTGTGCCTGCAGCTGTCTCCACCCTGTGCCAGGCGTTGAGTTCCAGGGCAATAATAATATTAACAACAGTGATGCTAGTCTGTACGTGCTGAGTTGACCACTAAGCTAGGTGTGAAATATGCATTAACTCATTTAATTCTCTCAAAAGCTCTATCAGGTCAATTGCCAGATGATAAAACTGAGGCCCAGAGAAGTTAAGTGACTTACCTAAGGTCATGTAGCTAGAAAACAGCAAAGATAGAATTGGAACGTAGGCCTTCCTCATTCCAGAACCCATACTTTTTATTTTTTATTTATTTTTTAAGAGGGAGAAGGGGTGGGGAGGGGCAGAGGGAGAGGGAGAGAGAATCTCTAGCAGACTCCCCGCTGAGCATGGAGCCCGACTTGGGGCTCGATCTCACGACCCTGAGACTAAGACCTGAGCTGAAATCAAGAGTCAGATGCTCCACTGACTTAGCCACCCAGGTGCCCCCAGAGCCCGTGTTTTTTAAATTAGGGTCTATGATCTGCCTTAGCATCCAGCCTGATCTCCACTGTCAATCTTAGAAAGTCAGGGTTCTTTATTTTTTTAATTTATTTTTTATTTTTTTAGATTTTAGTTCACATGTAGAGTATCATTAGTTTTCAGAAAGTTGGGGTTCTTTATTTATTTATTTTTGTTAGTCAGGGTTCTTTACAAAGATGGGTTACTGGAAATGAAGAGCAGCAAGGACGATGTGAGTAGAGACCATAACAGACCTGGTCTGGCCAAGTTGTTATGTCTGGAAGATTGCAGTACTGGCCCAGCCCCAGGGTGTCTGCGGCCCCCAGTGCAGTCAGAAGGCCGGGGTGGGTTGGGGCTGCCAGCTCTGGTGGCAGCAGAAATCCCAGCTGGCTCTGAGAGAGGCACGGTTGCTGTCTGCGGGGCCCACCTGCAGGCTTACTGGCGCATTTCACGTCGGCTTCTGCGCCCTAGCGTGGCAGGCTGTGAAGACCCGAGTGATAGCATTTTGCTCTGAGCCCGCTGGAACCTGCATGGGTATGGGTGTTGGTGGTGGGGGTTTGGCTCGGTGCCACCTCTGTGCCCAGGATGCATAATGTGCCCAGGACAGAGCTGGGCCCAGACACGCTACAGTTGCCCAGCCATCTCTGAGCTCCTACTGTGTGCCAGGCCCGTGCTCGATAAGGCTCCATCCCTGTCCTCAGTGGGATAGACAGAAACACTGCGGGCTGTTCCGGATGACCAGGGCTCTGGTTGAGGTTTGTGGCGCAGGACCGGCTCGGCCTGTGGCTTCATGTGAAGCCTCCGAGAGGAGGAGTCTAGAACTGGGGTGGGGAAGGCTTCCAAACAAGCGTGTAAATAACGAGGCTGTGCTTTCTGGGAAGCGCGAGCCCTTGGCTGTGGCTGGCGCGCTGGGTGCCTGAGGGGAGGAGAGGGAGGTGTGGCCACAGCAGGTGGTGAAGGGCCTGTGTGCCAAGCTGCACAAACTTGGTTATCTGGAGGGCAGGGGGCAGCCACCCAAGGGTTTGGGTGACATGCTCCGATTGGCATTTTGAAAGCTCACACTGGTGGCAGTCGGAGGCCGGGCCGGAGGAGGCAAGACTGCAAACAAAACCAGTCCAGTAACGTGGACGGATGATAAGACCAGATGTTGGGCAAGGAAGGGTGAGCAAAGGTTGGAGGTGAGGGGACAAATTCCAGACACTGTAAGAAGGTACCATCTCTGGGGCATGGTGACCACTCTGGGCCACCTTTCCTCATCTCCAAAATGTATCTGCAATTTGGGGTCCGTGCAGGACTCCCGGCCCTGATGGCTCACTCACATCTCTGGCTGGAGGAGGCAGGGGTGTGGATGAGGGCAGGACATCCAGGTGTCCTTGCCCTAAGCCCTCTGTCCACCCTTCCTGGCGGTCAGGCCCAGCCACACTCAGCCTGGCAGCCTCCCATCAGGCGCTGAGCTGGGAGCAGAAATCCTCCAAGCTCTCAGGCTCTCTCGCTCAATCTTGCCATGTCAGGACGTTCTTGGTGGTGGTGGGGAGGGGGCTGCTTATATCTTTGAGGGAGGTCTGAGGGGTGTCATCTCCCGTGCCTCCTGTGTCCAGGGAAGGACCGGGCCCTGTGAGGGGTCCGGGGAGGGCCTGAGCCCAGGGGAGCTGCCGTTCCTGAGTCAGCATGCCCAGGGCGGCTAATGAAATCCAGATGTCAGACAGAAAACAATCATCGCCCCCACCCATCTGGCGGCTCGGGTTACTTGGAGATTGCAAAAGAAGAAGAAAAATAGAGCAGGGAGAGAATCGATCCTAGAACAGCTGAAACCTTAGAGGCGGTATGTAAATAGTTTCAGGGTCTTGCTCAGGCGAGGAACAAGAGGTGAGGGAAGAGCAAAGGCTAGCCCAGGCCTCCTTCTCCCCCACTCTGACCTCTGCAGCCCCTGGACCCCAACCCTTGGACTGCTCCCCAGGCCAGAGCAGGCTGGGGTCCCTGGGGGGCTCTGAAGGAGGCAGGGAGAGCTGTGACCTCCAGCCCATGTCTGACGCCTACCTGGGATTTCCAGCCCCCCCCCCCCTTCCAGCCCTGCCCTCACTGCAGGCCCAGGTGTCCTCCGGGGCCAGAGGGGCTGGAGCCTGGGAAGGGGACAGGCAGAGAGGGACTGAGGGTACACAGGATTTTCCCTGCAGAACCTTGGGCTCAGGATCCTTGATTAGTTCAGAGCCATCAGTATGCTGGTGGGGAAACTGAGGTTTTCTCGCAGCATGGGGCCAGGACTACATGTTATGAAGGATCCATAGAGTGAGGAAGGAAGGAGGAGAGGAGAAGAAGGAAGGAAGGGAGGGAGGGAAGGAGGGAAGACAAACAGCATCATTATGTGACTCCAGCAAGGAAGGGCTGGCCCAGGGCTGGTGGCTTGTGTGTATACAGAGTAGTTTTGCAGGGGTTCCTCTGGACCTTGGGGCTGGCCGCCCGGCCAAGGGGCTTGGGCTGTGACGTCCTGGTGCTTGGCACAGGACCTGGAATGTGTCAAGCGTTCGGGGAATGTTAGCCGGGATGGGTGTTGGCGGGGGACTGTGGAGGGCCTCCTGGTCGGCATAGGTGCTGACGCCGGAGAAGGACCCCAGAGCCAGTGTGGCAGCCTCTTCTGAGACCCCGTCCCTGTGGTGGGGTAGTTCTGAACACAGACCCTGACGCCAGCCGTCCTGGGTTCGACCCCCGGCGCTGGAATGTACTAGCTGCGTGTCTTTGGGAAAATTAATGGAATGTCCCTGGACCTCAGTTTCCTCCTCTGTAAGATGAAGATCGTGGGGTGTTGTGAGGATAAATGAATTCTCTCATCCGTAGTGCTTAACAGAGAGCCTGGCACCTCATACACACGCCAAGTGTTAGCTGTTGTGATTGTGTTAATGACCATCCTTACTGTTATGCTCGGCTATTTCAGACTGTTTCAGGACATTCCAGAGGTCTGAGAAAGTGCTTCAGGGCTGTGGGCTTATCAGAGGGGCCCAGTCCTCCCATCCCATCCTGGTCCCACACAGGGGGCTGCTTCTGGGACCGGCCAGAAAGGGGCTGAGGGATCGTCAGGAGCCTTGGGATAGGGGCAGGGGCAGCCTCTTAAGACTTTGGGTCACCCAGGTTTGTTGAAGGACAGGAAGGTAGGGACTGGGTCCTGGAGGCTCCATTTTGCCCAAGTGGGTGCTCTAGGAGGAGGGCGCTGGGGCACGGCTGGAAGATGCCCAGTGCCTCCTGTGGGCTGTCAGCTCCCCTCTGGCCCAGCCAAGTGCTGGCCCCGGCACAGACAAGTGGGAGCAGCTGCGGGGGCGGGGGGCGGGGGGAGGGACTGAGAGGCGGGGTGCAGGGTGTGGGGGCTCCCTGGGTAGCCACTTGTACATCCTTCCTGCTGTCCCGGGCCTGGCAGGAAAGAGTCCGAGAGGGCCAGTTTCACATCCTCAGCTGCCAGTTCTCCTTTTAAATGGACCACAGATGGTGTCTCAGAGCCCCCAGCAATCTTGCCATGTCAGTTGGCCTTCCCTTCTCAATCCTCTGCCCCTGGGCCTCGAGGGACAGGGATGTTGGCAGAACGGGGAGCCAGGACCCATCCCTGGTCCTTGAACCACCTGCAGGGCTTAGTGGTTGGAGGGCTGGAGCCAAGCAGTTGCATCCTTGGACTGAACAACCCCCCAGTGTCATTTCCTCCAGGCAGCCTTCTCTGGTTTCTCCTGTTCTCCAAGCCCAAAGGGACTGCTTTCCTCTGAACACTGAAGGACCCCATTCACTCACTCATTAATTCCTTACCTGCCCGTGGCCTCTTGTGTGCCAGGCTCTTGGCCTGCCCCTCTCACATAGTTTTTTCCTCTTGGAGTAGCTCAGAACCATGGAAGGTTCTGACGGGGTCATCCCTTGGCCCCTCAACCTCACTGAGGACGGGAGAGTGCAGGGCGGTGGAATCTCACAGAGCTGGGCTCAGTCGGCTCTTCTGCCCTTTCCCAGCTGCGTGTCCTTGTGCTTGTCGTACAGTGTACCCGGGCATCTGTAAAATGGGCTCACGCACCTTGCAGGGTGTTTGTGGGAAATGTGTGGGCAAAGCAGGTGACACAGAGCTTGGCATCGCACGGCAGTTGGTAAATGGCAGCCCTTGCTAGTCCTACACAGTACATCGCGGGGCCTCCCGAGCCTCATCGGCCCTCATTTGTGAAGAGCCTGGCTTCATGAGGTAGATGAGAAGCAGCCTGGGACGCAACGGGCACTGAACCTTCCTCTTTCCTTTTCCCTGCCCCACCCCCGCCAGGCCGCTTAACCACACACACAGGTGCACACCGCACCTGCGCCTACGCACGCACACCTGGGACTCTCAGCCTCTGCCTGGGCTCATGCCATCGCCCCCACCCTGCAGGGCCCTTCCCTCATCTCTTCCCTCCTACCCCCTTTCAGAGCCCAGAGGAATCCCCCTCCCTCAGGCACCTTTCCCAGCCATCCTAGACCCACAGACTCTCCTCTCTGAACCCCAGTTTTCATAACCAGCACCCCAACCCAGGCCTTCAATGGCTTCTCACCTGTACTGTCTCTCCATCTAGTGCCCAGAGGACGGACCAGGCCCCTCATGATGTGGGCTCTGCTCTGCTCCAGGCCTGGAATGTGGCCCCAGCGTGGCTCCAGGAGGCAATGCCCATGTGTTTGCCATTTGAGATTTGAGCCTTCCCATGCCCCGGGACTTAGCCGGTGCCATGCCCTTGGCTGGTAATTCTCTCTCAGTTTCTCCTATCTTCTCCCAGCCCAGCCCACATGTCCCCTCTCGTGTGGAGCATCCTCCTGTGCCCCTCCATGCCCCCTGCCTTGCTGCTTCCCTGTCTTGCTGAGCCCTGCCTAGCCCTGGGCTGATCCTCACACAACCCTCTGTCCTACTTTCTGGGGGCCTGGCCCAGGCGGGGGCTGTGTCTGCTTGGCCGGCAGAGGGGCACGCGTGAGCTCTGGGGGCAGCTCTTATCCCAGGCCTGCTTCTCAGTAGCTGGTCACCTGTGGCCTAGCCTTTCCTGCCCTTGAGCCCTCACACTGCCTGAGCCTCTGAAATGGGGTCAGCCGGGGAGCCCGCGTCGGGACCTGTGTGAGCTCCAGAGGTGGGGAGGCAGGCAGGTGGGTTTTGAAAGCTGTCTAGTTGTGCCATTTGCCCCCACTGCCCATCGAGCAGCCAAGTGCAGCCCACAGAACGTTTGCCTGAATGACTAGAGGGTATGTGGGCTTCTGATACCGGCCCTCTTCTGTGCCTGGGCCCTGGAGATACATTTGTGACGGCAGCAGCTTCCCTTCCTACCATGTCTGGGGTGGTGCCCGGGGACAGAGCCTGCTCTGGGTTCTCCTGCACCCCGTGGTTTTGTCTGGAGAAGGAGGTGGCCTGGCCTCTGGGTTCGGGGACTGGGCACCACTGACCTGGCCTGCCTTTAAGAGCTGGGCTCTCTCCCCACCATGTCGAAGATTGGGCTGCAGAGAAATTGGACAGCAGGGGCCAGGAAGGAATGCCCATGGAGTGGGTTGGGGAGCCAGGGGAAATGAGACCTCCCTCTTGCCTGGCTTACAAAGCACCCCCGTCACTGGCTGATGCGATTCTCACTCCAGCCTGCGCTGTTTCTGCAGTCCGTCTCCCTACCTTCTTCTCTCTCTTCATCTCCCCCTCACTTCCTTTCTTCCTTCTTTTGTTTTGTAACAAAGCAGCACGGAGAGGTTAAGTAACTTGTCTTACAGCTGGCGAGGATCAGGCCAAGTCGGCCCCATTCCAGGGCCCAGCCTTTCCCACTGCCCCTCTCGGCCCACAAGAATGGTTCTGTCCCCTAGGACACACTGTGCACCTGCTGTGCTCTGACCCAAGCAAAGACCAGGCCGTGGGAGAAAGTGTGCCCCCTTCTTGCTCCAGGCTTTCCTCGCTGCCTTGTATCCTGGTACTTCCCTGGCTTTGGCTAGGGAGGGAGGCTTTGTATGGGAGCCAGTCTCTCATCCCACAGGTTGGGGTGACAGTGAGGAGGGGGATGTGTTTCCAAGGTGGTGAGCATGATGACAAGGAGTAAAAACTGCCAGAAGCCCAAGCTCCTCTGCCCCTTGCTGGGGAGCACGAAGCTCAAACAGGGCTGGGGGTCCCCTCCTCCCACCGGCCTTTTGAGCTGTCCCTATTCATCAGTTACTCCCTCCTTTGTGTTCCCCAAAGATCCGCACACAACCAGCTTAGTATTTTGTGTTCTGATTATGATCTTGGGGCAGGGGTGGGTGGGCCCAGGAAGTCCTGGTACACGGTGAGTACTCAGCAAGCGTGAGCTGCTTCTGCAGCTCTGACCCTGGCTGCCTGTGTCTGCTGGGGCACCTGCTGCAGAACTGGGGCCGTCATCTGGAGGGGCGAGAAGGCACATTAGCTGCCTGTGTGGGGGGCGCTCACTACGTCCAGCTGCTGCTCGAAGCACTTGACGCATGTTGACTCATCTACTTCCTGCTGCAGCCCTCTGGGCTGGGGATCCTATGTTCCCCATTGCCCTGAGAGGGTAAGTGACTTGCCCAGGGTCACACAGCACAGATGCAGTCCAGGAGGTCTTGCTTCAGAGGCTGTGCTGCCATAAATTTGTGAGGAAGGAAGGAAGAAATGAACAAGACTCCATTGGAATGTAGGGAAGGTAGGGAGCTAACATTGGCTGAGCATCCTCCATGTACCAGGGACCATGCTGGGTCCTTGCACATCGTCGATGTCCTTAGAGACAGCGAAGAATTCCCCTAGGGTCACACAGGAGCCAAGGACATAGCTGGGATTTGAGCCCAAGGAGCGTGGCTCTGCAGCCTGGCTGATTCCTAACCCCCCCGTTCCACCTACTCAGCCCATCAGGAGCTGGATCAGTAACCAGGACAGTTCAGTGAGGGCCCCCTGGGGACCCCCGAGAGGCCTCAGGGCTGAGGAGCTGGCTTCTACCCCCCAGGCCTACACAGTTACGTGGTAGACAGGACAGGGAGTTGCTGGGTGAGGCCACTCATTGCTAAGCTGTGTGGTTCTAACCAGTCACAGGAGGAGGAGTTTAGAGGAGGGAACACAGCCAGGTGGGTGACTTAGAACAAGCCCTTTGCCCTTGCTCTACCTCAGTTTCTCCTTCTGTGCAGTGATATACATCCCATCTGCCCCTCAGAGCTGCTGTGTGGATCTCACGAGCCAGCAGGGCTGGAACGAATTGCAAGCCAAGCTGAACAAAAGTAAGGGGTTCTTCAGAATAAAAATATTTTATTTATGAACATCTAAAGGCCTGCTTCTCAAAGTGTGGTCCGTGGACCAGCAGCAGCATCACCAGGAGCTTGCCAGAAATGCAGAACCTTGGGCCCTCCCCCAGACGTGCTGAATCAGAATAGGCATTTTCACAAACTCCCGGGTGACTCTTGGGCACATTACAGTTTGGTCTAAGGAATATCTGGACTCCTACTTCCCCATTTCTGAGCCTGCCTCTTGGGCCACCTTTCCATAGGCCGATAGGGGTTCTTGGGTGGAAATCCCCATCTCATTTTAGGAAGCACTCTGGCCCAGCAGGGCTTCTGTCCCTGATAGGAGCACATCAGATTCAAACTCTGACAGCCTCTGTGGCTTTGATGAGGCCACCCCCATTTGTGAGTCAGCAAGGCCAGCCCGACCTGCAACAGGGGTGGGGAGGGGGGCATCGTCAGCCAGGGTGCAGGAAAGCTGGGGATTGCCTTTGAGCCAGGGAAGGGCGTCTGTGCCCAGACTGTCTCCATCTTCATGCAGAAAGGCAAAGGGCTGGAACAGTGGCTGGAATGTTTTGGGTTGGACCTAAGAAGGAACTTACTAATTGAGAACAAGCCAGCAAAGGATGTTGAGCGCCCCCATCCCCTTAAATGTGTAGCTATGTTGCGAGAGGTCAAGAGGCAGAGCTGGAAGGGATTTCCAGAGGTTCTCTGTCCAGCTTTTCTGCCTTAGGCTGTTTTGACATGGGCCAGGTGACTTGTCTAAGGCCACAGAGCAGGCTAGTGACAGCGAGGACCCCAGGCTTCTGACTCCCCACGCCTGGGGCATTTCTTCATTACAGACAACTCTGGACACGCTTGGGATTGACCTTGATGACCTTCCTAGTGTCCCTCTAGCCACCCTTTGAAACAGTATAGAGGGCTTGGAGCATGCAGGTGGGGGGAAGGGAGGGGCTGGCTTTGTGAGTCCAGCAGCTTCCAGGTGTCTCAATCTGTCCTGGCCCACTTGGTCCCCAAGACCGCTGGGAATACCCCTGGAGCAGGGGGGCTATGAGGTAGACACAGCGAGTTGGGAACAGGGCCCCTGGAGATAGAGGGGTCCAGGTAGAGGAAGCAAGGGAAGGCCAAGGGGCTTGACCTTGGTGTAGGGACCAGTGCCGTGGTCCTTGGACCATTACCTGAATTCTGTTTGCTTACCTGTAGCACGGAAGAAAGTTGGACCAGATCAGTGATTCTCCATTGGAACTTCACAGTAGAATCACTTTGAGAATTTTTTAAAAATTTGGTGCTAGAAATTCTGATTCAGGAAATCTGGGGTAGGCCTACCCATGGCATTTTTTCAGCTCTCCAGGTGATTCTGGTGTGTACCTTTGCCCAGGTCTGAAGTGGTGGGGAGCTCAGGCAAGTGCTGCAGGGGAAGGGCCTCTGCAGGTGAGCAAATCATCGTTGTCCTTCTGAGGTCCCAGGAATACAAGATGACAGGATTCCATGAAACTCGGAAGTGGACATTCCAGTGGTCCCCCTTCTAACACTGTATGATCTTCAATCCTAGATTTCTTAGATCACATGATTACGAAGTGTTACTGTTCTTTGGAAGTAGGCTTCTATGCAGGATGATTGTTGACACTTGGTTATTCTGAATTGTATGATTTTAAGAGTCTGAGGTTCTATAATCATTCCATATCTGAACCATGAGATTCTGTACTCATCCACGCTTCTCTGTATTTCAACCTGCTGTTATTATTGTCCTTTAAAATGAGGATCCCCTGCATCTCTGCTTCTAACATATTATTAGACTGACTTTCAAGGATCCTAAAAATCTAAGCTCTTAATGGTACTAACATTTAAAAACAATTCTAAATTCAGCAACTCTGTGATCTGTCATTTCATCCAGGCAGTTGGCCGCCAGGACCTGGAGCCTGGCATTTGTCTCCCCAGGGAGAGCTTGGATGGGTGCCCCCTCCCCTGCTTGGCCTGGACGGCCTTTCTTGGGGGAAGGAGTGGGGGTGGGGAGAGCAGAGACCCCCCCCCCCAGATCCCTCTGGGCTCTGGCTCCAGCTGTGTCATCGCGGTAGAGGAGGGGAGGGCAGGGTGAGTATGAGGGCATGTCTGACCTCGCAGCGGAAAGGCCGGTGGGTGACGTGCATGGCAGCATCTTGGGCTCACTTAGTGCTGTCATCTCCCAGGGTGTCAGCTTTGGCTCAAGACATCAGGGTCTATCCCATCCAAAGCCCTGCCCCTAAACACACACATGCACACACCCTGATTCCAGATGGGAAAACTGAGGCCCAGAAGCAGGAGGTGACTTGCCTGACAGTGCTGGTGCCCAGGGCCTGGACTCCTCTAAGCGTCTGGGTACTACCAGGCGCCCTCCAGCCAGTCCTTCTTAGGCCTTGCTTTCTGCACAGAACCACGGACCTTCTATAGGACCAAGTCAACATTTAGGTTCCTCTGTGGTGATGGGGACCAGCCCAGCAATTCAGGATCACACATTCCTGGCCGGTAGCATGGCGGCTTTCACCAGGCCCAGGAGCGGCTCTCCATGCCCCACATGACCTCCCCTGGCCGTTTCCTGTCTGCCAGACCACACCGTCTTCCGTTACACTCCCCCAGGACTGGTGTTGGCATGTGCCAGGGCACGTCAGGCTGGGAGACTGGGAGGCAGACGGTGGGCTAGGAGCAGTGGGGCGTGGGGTGGGCGTACTCACTGTGTCACCTCGAGAAAGCTCCTCTCTGGGGACCGGTGGATCCTAACCTAGATTCTTTTTTTTTTTTTTTTTGGTTAGAGGATTAACTGAGATTCTATACGGGAAACCCTGACAGGGACGGGCTGGGACGGGGCAGAGGCCAGCCTCATCCACTGCCCACTCCGCACCCGCAGGCCCGAGCCTGGCTCTGGCCTGTTCCTCATGGTTGCTGAAGGAGACTGAAACTGGGCTTATTTATATTCACTGGGGGAGGGGGCGGGGGGGAGGGTAATTTGGGATTTCAGACACTTTCCTGGGTTTTAAAAAGGTTGGCAAGATAGGGAAGAAAGAGTATAGAGGCCGTGGGCATTTGAGTTTTTAGGTGGGTGTCCCTATAATGATGATGAGCCCTGCTAGTTCCGGGGTCCCAACTCTGGGCCAAGCACTTTGCATTCATCAGCTCATTAAATCTCCTCTGCTCCCCACCCAAAACTCGTCATTCTTCCCCCTGGAGCCATGGAAAACCGAGGCTCAGAGAAGTTCAGCAACTCCCCCGGGCGCTCGCAACTGGTCACAGCAGAGGCAGGACTCGAACCCAGGTCGGAGCCGCCCGGCCAGCGCCCTCTTGCACTTTGCACCTGGCTGGCTCCGGAGCTAGACGGCGGCCACGTCCTCAGGCCGCCAGGGCATAGAAAGACATTTTCCAGAACAGGGAAGGGCGGCTGCAGTTTTCCTTCCTTCAGCATGGTTCCCTCAGCTTTCCAGGCAGTCCTTTGTGTGCTTTTGAGAAACCCAGAGCTGCCTGTGCCTGGGCCTCCCCCCTGCCCCCCACTGAAGCTTGTGGAGATGGGTGTAGAGCAGGGGCTCTGTGCACGGAGCTCCGAGTGTGCACCCTGACACGTCCGCCCCTCGCCGATACGCTGGTGCACACACTCGCACAGGGGCTCATGCTGCCGCCAAGCCCCGGGGAGCCGCGAGGTTGACCGGAAGCTCGGCAGACCGGCCTCCCTTTGGGTCCTGGAGCAGCTTGAAGGGCCGCTGCTGTCCTCCTGACCATTTGCTTCCCTGTGGGTTGACTTAAAATGGTGCTGGCAGGGCATCTTAAGGTGTGTGCCCTTGGGACATTCCTGTGCATGTCATGCCTTGTGGGGGGTGCATGCATGCGTGCGTGTCTGCAGACCTGTGGCTGCCCAGGGTCCAGCTCGGTGCACGGGCTCAATGCCCCTTTGTGGGCAGAGCAAGGAGGCTTTGCTCCAGGGCCTCCACATGTCAGCATCTCCTAGGAGCTTCCTGCCACCCTGCCATCCTGGCCTTCTCGGCTGCTGGGAGTGAGGCACGGGTAGGAGACCAGGACCAGGAAGGAGCACGTGCGGGTGAGCAGCAGGGCCCAGGGATGGTGGGCTTCTGGGGGGCTTGTCTTGGATCCCTGTACCGAGTTACTGCCCTGCCGTCATCCCTGGGGAGGGGCGACGTGCCGTCCTGGTGACGTGGCCGGGGACAGGTTGAACAGCTATCTCCTGGGCGTGGAGGCTCTCAGGGAGCATGGTGGGGTCCCAGCCCTGAGAAGGTGGTTCCAGGAGGTGCTGGGAGAGCTTCTGGAAGTGGCTCGCCTCCCCAGAGACCGCATCCGGCTCTTTCCTCTCCTCCTGGGCCTTCTCCCTTTTGAGACTCAACCTCTCCCACTGACTCCTCCTTCTGGGCTCTGAAGAATCAATTGTTCTGGGGCTGAGCAGGCAGCTGGGAGCAGTGGGAGCTTCCCGTGGCCTGGCTGTTTCCCGCGTGGCCCTTCCTGCACTGAGGCTGTGTGCTCCCTGGCAGGGGAGTGTGTGTGTGTGTGTGTGTGTGTGTGTAATTATAGCACCACGGCAGGGTAGCTCCCCCCCCACTTCCACGTCAGCTCTGGGATGGGCCCTGTCCCCAGGGACATCTGACACAGGCGCAGGTGACAGGTTTATAGGCGGCTCTTCAGGGCAGGCCTCAGGGATAGAGCCAGGGCAGACAGCTGTCACCGGTCTGTCCCATCGACCACTGCTGCGGCCAGTCCCCCTTCCATCGTCACTGCCAGCCGCAGGGCACTGCTGTCACCCTCCCCTTGTCCCCCCCCCCCGCCCCAACCACCAGCCAAGAGGGGGTCCCTGGCCGACCCCCATAGCCACGCAGGATGGTTGAGGCCAGACAACCTCAGAGTCATTCTTGACTCCTGGCTCTCCCTCCCCAGGGCCAAGTCTCCTGTCTGTCTCCCGAGTCCGGCACCTTCTCCTCTCCACCGCTGCTCCCCAGACAGGACCAGCAGCTCCTCTCAGCAGCATGGGGCAGCAGTTCCTCCCTAGCTGGTGTCCTCACAGCCAGTCCCTCCTCCCATTCAATCAGTTCTCCATGCGCAGCCGGAGACCTTCTGGAAGTGCCAAGCTAATCTGGCCACCCCCAATTTTAAACCCTTGGCTCCTGGCTTTAGCTTGCTAGAGACAGGTGAAGCAAAGAAGGAGTGATGGGAAAGGTCTATGGGAAGGGCAGTCTTGGCTGAGGGAACAGTAAGAACGGAGGCCCTGAGGTGAGGCAAGGATGTGCTTGGCCTGTTCAAGGAAGAGCAGGAGGGCCAGAGTGGCCCTCCTGACAGCTCCAGCTCAGAGGGAGGGCTGGTTGGGAGGAAAGGGGCTGAGGCACAGGAGTGAGCAAGTCCCCAGCACTGCTCTCCCTTCTCCAACCTCCTCCCCCAGCTGGGCAGCCTTCCTCTGGGGGACATAGATGGGCACTTGTCTTGAGAGCCCCCTCCCCTCCCCCTGCCCCTCTGAACACTCGCAGTGGGGACAGGAAGTGTCGGCCCTCGCCTCCCAGCTGCCCGGGTGGGATGCCACCGCGCGGGCCGGCCTGCCCAAGGAGGGACAGAGGCCCTATTGAGCTCAGTCTCTGGACCAGCAGGGACAATAGCCACACTGAGGACCAGGAACATCAGCCGGCATGCTTGTCCAGGAAGTTGCCAGGCTGCTGCCCGCCCCCCTCCCCAGGCCTCCCCAACCCCTTCTGACTTTTTCCTTTAGCTACTTTTTTTCAGGCTGATAGTAAGATCCAAAATGGTCACTTTGTCCTTCACCTCCTCCCCAGAGGCTCCCTGCTCTGTGCCAGACCCATGCTGGGCCCTGGGATCAGAGAAGAATCCCAGACGGTCTCTCTCCCCGGGGAGGAGACTGAGGACGAGGCAACAGACGCATGAACCAAGCGGGGCATCCCTTGTACAAAGCACAGCGGCCCGCAGTGGGCAAGGCTGGGTCTGCTGGGAGAGCTGGTAGGGAAGAATTCCTGGACGAAGAGTCGTAGTCCTAAAGTGCTCCTGCATCCAGGGTCCTGTTTCGAAGGCACGACGGCCGTGCGGCACAGGCAGGGCAGGACTAGTGCCCGTTATAGGCCCAGAGGTGGAAGGAAGTGATGGTCTCCGCCTCGGGGCTCAAACTCTGGCTGCTTCTCCAGCCTGCGTGCTGTCCACTTGCAGAAGGTTTGCACCAGAAGGGACCTAGGCCAGGAATGCCGGCACAAGTCAAGGGTGCCTGTCAGCCCCCCGCCCACAGGCCCAGTGAGGCGGATACCACCCCAATCACACCCTCCTTGCCTGGAGAATCCTCCTCACGCCAGCCCTCTGGTGGCAAGGAGCTGGAGTGACACCCAGGATGACCTGCCTGGCCTTCCTGGCTCTCCTCCCTCCTTTCTCACTGACCCAGGGGAGACTGTGACCCAGGCAGGGAAGGGGCTGGGCTCGGGTCACAGCATGTTGGTGGTGGCAGCGTGCCGGAGCTGGGATGGAGCCTTCCGTTGTGAGGCTTCAGAAGCTGGGACAGGCCCTGCCGTGGGGCCCCCCTCTGTGAAGAAGAGACCCCGCCGGCCCGTGGTGGCACCCCACAGCTTCAGATATGTAATGATCTGGATGAGATGCTTGGGTTTTTCTTTCCCACCTGACCGTAAGCTCCTGGGGGCCGGGGTTCCATCCGTCCCGTTAGCCACTCTGCTTCAGTGCCTCGTAGATAGTTGGCACACGGTACATGAAGTGTTGAGGGCATGAATGGGAGACCCTGTGGCGGGAGGGGTAGGTGCACACAGTGACCACTCCTCTGTCCCTTCCCCACTCCGGGCCTGGTTCTTTGGCCCCTGCTGGCCTGCAGAGGACAAGTGGGACCCCCAGGGGCCACACGGGCCCAGCCACCAAGCTGGTCACATACATGCCAGGACATGGTAAGCCGCCAGCCCAGTTGGGTGGTACTTGAGCTTCCTGTGGGGAAACTGAGGCCCAGAGAGCCACAGTAGTGAGCCTGCAGGGGAGTCTTGCAACCTGGGCAGGGAGCTGAGCCAGAATCTCCCGACTTCTGGGCACGCAATCTGGCCACCAGCTCCAACATCTGTAGCTCGGGGACTGGCTTCTCCTGATAGCGGGGCCCCTCGGGAGCCGTTCGTGCCAGTGCCAAGGCAAACAGCAGCGGGGGGGGGGATGCCTGTGGGCCCTGAGTTCCTGTGCTCTCCTGAACAGACAGGGCCAGAGCCCCAAGCAGCCAGGCCCCCTGCTCCCTTCATTGTTCCCTGTGATGGTTTCCAGATGCCGAGGAGTCACAGGTTTGGGGCCGAGCCAGGAGGGCCAGGCCAGCCCTCCCCCAGCACCCCGCCACCACCTCCACCACCGCCAGTCCTGCTTTCAGAGACATGGCCCTTCCTCCCACTGCAGGCTGTCGCCCCACTCCAGCCCGGCAGCCTCTCCGTCCTGCCGTCAGCCCAGCTCCCGGGGCGAGGAGCCCTGCGCTCCATTCCCGGCTCTGGCCCTCACTTCCTATATGGCTGGGGCTAGTCATTTGCCTTCTGGGTGCCTCAGTTTCCAGGGCTGTAGAACGGGCATGTGGGGAGGGGGGCAGGGCAGAGAAGACAGCGTCTGACTGACACGCCTACTTTAACAGACTGTTATCAGTATCATCTAGAGCAATGGTTCCCACAGTGGGTCCCCGGGGTTGGCAGCATCAGCATCACCAGAACTTGTGAGAGATGCAGAAACTCAGGCCCACCCGAGACCTACTGGTTCCGAAACTCTAAGGATGGAACCAGCAGCCTATGTTATAGCGAAACCCCTTCCCCCGCCGACCAGATGGTTTGGATGCAGGCTCAAGCCTGAGAAACAACCTGTGCTCCAGAATTATGAGCGTGGGCATCTCGAGTCAGGGAAATGGAATGCAGACTTCTCAGCTGGGTGGCTCTGGAAATGAGCCTTAGTTCCCTGGTAAGGAAAATAGATCGATATTCCTCCCACTGTGCTGATTAAGTGAGACACTTAGCACCGGTCAGCCTGGTTCCTGCACCACTCTTCTGGCAGAGACACTCCGTGAGGGCAGGGTTGTGTCTCTGGCTCATGCCACCCCATCAGCACTTTAAAGGATCTGGCTCAGAACCCCAGCAGAGGGGCCCGTGCCCTCACAGGCACGAAGTGGGCCCTTGTGCCGCCTGAGGGGTCAGGGCCCAGAGCGACAAGATGAGCCCCCCAGGGTCCAGAGACCAGAAGGGTCCCTGTAGGCAGAAGTGGGCAAGGAAAGCCTCCGGGGGGAAGCTTCCACTGGATGGGGGTGGGAGACAAGGTATGCCAGATAGAAAGACTGGTGTGCACAGAGGGGAATGTGAAAACGAGTACCACTAGCCAGCCCCCCACTCCAGTGATGGGTACACTTTTTCCCCATGTGGGGCTGCCCCCAGACAAGGGCAAGGACGCCTCCAATGCCCACTCCCCAAAATCAGAGTGGAGACCCTCTGGGAGGCACATGGTACTGTGGCAGTCAGCCAGGCCTGGGTTTGGATCTCCTGCTTCCTGGCTGTGTGACCTCAGGCAAATCTCCCCACCTCTCTGTGCCTTGGATTCCTCATCTGTAGGGGTCAGAGTGAAGATGGAGTGGCCTGGGGGGTTATGCTGCACATAGGCAGGAACCGTGCTGGTTTTGTAGCAGAGACCCTGGGGCCCAGGGAGGGGAACGGAGCATCTGGGGGCATAAAGCAGAGAGCTCCCCCAGAGCCACGCTGCACTGAGCACTCCTGCCTTGGGGACAGGGGGGGAAGGGATGGCTTTGCAGACTTTTTTAGTCCCTGGCTGAGGAAGCAAGGTCTGCTTCAGTCTGGGCTATGGAGGTGAGAAATGGGAGGCTTCTGCCTCCCCGTGAACCTTTGGAAAAGTCACCTAAGAGCCTCTCTTCCTCTGCTAGGTCCTCACCCCGAAGGGGAAGAGCACAGGGAGGTTTGTGCCGTGGTCTGATGCCTGGCAGTGACCATGAGACGCACACAAATGCATGCCTGCACACAAACTCAGCCAGGTCCGTATGCACACCCACCCCCCTGCCCATAGCCCATTCTCTGGTTTCTGTCCGACACTGTGGAACCACAGGAAAAGCTGGTAGCTACCTGGGCTGGCCCATAGGAGCCTCTTCACCTCTGCTCTGCCAATCACACTTGCCACAGGTGGCCTTGAAACCAGTCCGTGGCCTTCGGGACCTCACTTGGCAACGAGGGAATTGGACAACAGCCAACGAGACTGGAGTGGTTCAAGGCCTGCCTTTTACTTGCTTGGATGGCCTTGGACAGGTGACTAAAGCTCTCTGGGCCTCTGTTTCCTCATCTGGAAACGGGGTCACGATGAAGCCACCTGCAGGTCAGGTGCGTGGCCAGCACTGGTGTGCGGTGGACGCTCAGCACGGTCCTTTCCCGTCTGTGGTGCTTGTGGTCTCCCGAGCGACTCAAGCTCCAGCACTCACCTGCTGAAGGTTCTCAGAGGTGGACATCTTGCTTCTCTTTCTACCCCTCCGTGGCCAGAGGAGGAGATCGAAGCCCAGAGAGAGGAGGGACTGATGTGAGGACAGAACCGAGGCTGGAGGTCGGGCCTACAGCCTCCCTCCAGGCAGCCGTGGGAGCCCCAGCCCTGGCCCCAGCCAGAGTGGCCCCAAACTGCTGACATCAGCGTTTTACCGGCCAGGGCCGATCAGATTTCTTTTCTGGCTCTGGGCCACCCTCCACACCCTTCCCCCATCGCTATTTTGAGCTGAGTTCCCCTGTCCCCTCCTCCCAGGGCTGTGGCCCTTGTACCAAAGCCTCATCCCAGGTGAAGATCACTACTGGGTATTCTACTGTAACCTTCCTGTCCCCAGCAGCGCCCCTAGGATTAGCGCAGAGCTTTCCTCTAGCAGGTAGGACTGGGCTGGTCACATCTGGCCTGGCCTGGCGAGGGACGGCCTCAGAAGAGCCCACACCAGGACCCAGCATTGCCCCAGCATTGCCCCCTCCTGCCAGTGTGACCTCAGCCCTGGCCCTCACACTTCACCCATCGTGGGCAGTGCCCATGCCAGGGTCCCCTCAGAGCCCATGTGCTCTGAGCCCCGCCCGGTGCTCCGAGGGAAGCAGGAGATATGGGAGGGCTCCTCGTCACCACAGCACATGTACAGATTGGTGGGAAACGAGAAGGTAGAAATGGTTAAATTCGGGATGAAATCGCTGGCATGCTGGATCATCCCTGGCATGCTGGAGGCAGGGTCAGGGCAGGACATGACCCGCAGCCAAGCGAGTGGTGCAGGCCACAAAGTCCCCTGGGAGTTTGGGAGCTGGGGCCTCCTCTGGGGGAGGCAGTGGGAGGGTTCTCAGCTAGCGGAGGAGCCTGGGACTCAGAGGATGGACTAAGCACCTCAGGGAGGGCAGTTAACTGTCTGGGATGGGGGAGGCTGGAGGGCGTGGCCTTTGAGCTTGGCCTTGAAGGATGCAGGGGCATTCACCAGGTAGAGAAAAATCTGATGCATCCAGAACAGCAAGAGCAGAGGCCTGGGGCAGGGGTAGGGGCGGGGAGGAGGACACAGCTTTTGCAGAAAATGATTTTGTTGACGTTGAGTGTAGGTCTTGTAGGAGGGGGAGTCGCTGCCACTAAGGTTAGAAGGTCATCTGGGCCCCATGGAGAAGGGTCCCGAATGCCTTCGGTGTTTTGCCTCAGTCCTGCAGGTGGGGGTGGGGTGGGGGAGTGTCCAAGCCTGCTGTGGTCATCAAAGTACCCGGGGGAGGCTGCCCGGCTGACCCCAGGTTGTGTCTGCAGCGGGAGAAGGGGGCACAGTCAGGAGAAAGGGCTCGCAGAGTGGACGGGCCACCCGAACAGGGATGTGCGGGGACGTGGAGGCCCACTCCGAACAAATGGTTTTCAGACTCAGTGGCATCCAGCTATGGGCCAACCGCAGGGTGGTTGCAAATCTGCCATCCATCTCCTACAGCGGCCGCGGCTCTCTCTGCAGGCACACGAGGGGAGGAAAATCCACATCTTTTGCAATAGCTATGATTCGGATGTTTTTCACCCCTTCGGACTGGCCCCTCTTCCCCTCCCCGCCCCTGAGCTCTGATCCATGCGGTTTGCTAGTGGAGGAAGGCCAGAAGCAGGAAACAGATAACTCAGGGAGTGGTTGTTCATGTGATTCAAAAGTGTTTGCTTTCCAAAAAGTTTAGCCCCAAAGTGCTTCACATTGCCTGGCCTCGGGGTGGCGTTCGGAGACAGGGGTTTCTGCCCCACTGTCGCCAGGGCTCCTCGGGGCACAGACACCGAGCTGGGGGCATGTGGGGGTGCGGCGGGGGGAGCTGGAGGGGCTCCTTGGTCTCCGTGTGTCCGTTTCCGCTTTCCCTTTTAGTTCGCTTCCCGCCTTCTCGCACCTCGTCCTGTCACTCCCTGGTCCTCCTTTCCCAGACTCTGCCCCGTCCTGCTGCCCTGTCCTGCTCACTCTCGGCTCTCACCCCACCCCACCCTCCCTGTCCCTTATTCCTGATGTCTCTGCCTCCCTTGCCCTGCCTCTCTCTGCCCCCCCCCCCACCGCCTTGTTTTCCTCTCTCTCTCTCTCTCTCTCTCTCTCTCTCTCTCTCTCTCGGCCCTTCCCTCCTCTCTACACCCCCACTCCATGCCCCCTCCCCAGGGTTTTCCTGAGACCTTTTCCTGGCACTGTGAAAGCTCCCATTGTTCCCGGCACTTTGACAAACCCTAGTGTTGTGGAATCAGGATGGCATTTTTGCGGTAGCTTTGGGCTGGGAACGGGGCGGGAGGGGTGACAGGAGGCTGGGCTTTCTGGGCCCATGCTGGGCTGCGGCAGGAACCCAGAAAAGGGGAGGGGGCCAGGGGAGGTGGCCAGGATGCCTGTGCTCAGACAAGGGGGCCCTTGACGCTCCAGAGGAAACCCAGGGTGGCCTCTTGCAGCGTCCTTCCTCCCTCCCAGCAGCCTGCGGGCCGCCGGGCCCAGCCCACCTGTCCCTCTGATCCCTGCTTCCTCTGGGGCCTCCTCGGAGCCTGCAGCTGCCTGGACCAGGCTGCAGACGCTGAGGCGGCCCTCCTGCCTGCCTCCACGGGCCGTGTGTGTGTGGACACGTGAGTGTGGGGGTCTTTGGAGGGTCCCCAAAGCAGGGAAGGAAAAGTGTGGGTCTCAGCACGGGACAGACTTGAGCTCAGAACCTGCCCTCCCCACACTACCTACTAATTATGTGACTTCGGGCAAAGTCACTGCCCCCTCCCAAGCCTCAGTTTCCTTCTCTGTCATTAGGGTTAAGAGTGCTGATTTTGTAGGGCTGTTGCATCGATTAGAGATCGTCTCAAGTGTCACCTGGGAGGGTGAAGCGTAGCCTCAGCCTGAGGATATGGGTCCAAGAGTGTTTCTACAGGTGTGAGTCTCAGTTGGGCCAGAGCCTAGAAGTGTGAGGTTGATGGTGTCCATGACTGGTGTGGGCCACAGTTGGAGAAGGGGTCACGGGGCTGAGCCCTTTGGAAGGCCCCACTGTGAGAACATTCCTCATCTGTCTTTCTGGAATATTCCACTGGGCCTGGTGCAGAGTAGGTACTCAATAGCTGTTAGTTGAATGAATGAGTAATTGAGGTGGGGGCCAGGGGCTGGAGGTCAGAGGTGGGATCGTGTTCCTAGGAATAGGCTTGTTCTCTGGTTTCCCACAGCTGTTTCGTGGAGAGGAGGGAAGTGTTGCTTTGGAGCTAGCAGATTGGGTTCAAGTCTTGGCTCCATGGCTGTGGGGCCTGGCACAGGTTGCTTGGCCTCTCTGGGCCTCAGTTTGCTTTTCTGTCAAATGGGGAGGCTGTGGTTGGGAAGTGGCTGCCACATAGTAGGTGCCCATTAGATGTCGGTGTCCCAGCTCCTCCAGAACAGCCCCCTCACTTGCAGGTGAAGAACCTGTTGATGAGCATGGGAGGGCCAGGGCCCAAGCCCGGGCCTCTGGCCACAGCCCCTGTTCACCCTGCATCGGCCCAGACAGCAGGGAGGGTAAAGAGGTGGGCCCGAGGAAGGGGGGCTCAAGAGAGGAGCATCCAGGAGAGGGGCAGTACCTCCCCCAGGGAGGACCCCCAACATCCAGAAAGGGTCCTCAGAACCCTCTTGAACTATCCAGGAAGGGCCAGCAGAGCTGCGCAAAGGATCCTGGGACTATGAGCCAGCCACCCCTGCCCCTTCAGCCTCCGTATAGAAGGGCATCTCGAACTTCTGAGACCCAGGGCTCTCCCTCTCTCGACTCTGGGCCAGGAGCACCTCAGGCACCCGGCTGCAGGAGAGCATGCAGACAGGGTGGGACCGGGAGCCGGCAAGGAGCCCATCTGTTCCTTATTTCCTCCCCCTGCTCCTCCTGGCTACGGCCCTTGCCTCTCCGCTGGATGCACCGTGGGCTGCTGGCCTCGCGCTCCGCAGCGGAGAGGGGAGAGTGAGTGGGGCTGCCAGGCACACGTTGACTTACGGGCCTTGGAGGGAAAGTGACCCTGTCTAGCAGGTCCAGCAGTCAGTGCCACCCTCATTCTGGAGATGGGGAATCTGAGGCCCAGAGAGGGGAAGGGACGCCCCCAAGGCCACCCAGCATGCCGGGACCCATGACGGTAGCAGCCGATCCCTGTTTCTCCGCGTCCTGGCTGGGCGGGTTCCTCATCTTTGCGCAAGCCTGGCAGGGCAACTGAGAGAGTGGGCTCGAGTCAGGTGGCCTGGGTTCCAATCCAGACTCCACCACTTGCTGGCAGTGTGGCCTTGGGCAAGTCATTTTAGCCTTTTTGTGCCTCAGTGTTCTTGTTGGAAGCCTGGGACGGCTCATGCCTAGCGCATGAGGTGGAGGTTGTTGTAAGAATACAGAGAGAGCCTGGCCCTGACGAGACTTGTTCCTCCGTCGCAGAGCTTGGCTGGCCACAGGCTGCCCTCCCAGGCAGGCAGAGGTGGTGCGGCCAAGGGCTGGGGTGCGGCCTGCAGCTGGGGCCACAGCTGGAAGCCTATATCCGGAGAGCAGAGGCCTGGGGCAGAACCTGGCATGGGGTGCTGACATGCAGGGGACAGAGCCTCAGCAGTCCCACCCTGCTGCCCTCTCCTGGGCCCAGGGTCCCCGGGATTCTCTGCCACAAACTAACCAAAGACGACAAGGTCCTCTCCCTGCCAAAGGGACTCTATCGAAAAGGGGCCAAGAGGAGAGCAAGCTTCACCCTCAAGGCTTACTCACTCTGGGTGGGACTCCAGGAAGCAGGGGCAGGGAAACTGACTGGCAGAGTGACCGGCCAAGCTCTTATGTCATGTGACAGGTGTGGATACTTCCCAGCTGTCCTCAGTTGAGGGAGCGGCTAGGATCTAGGAGGTGGGAAGTCTGCTCCGTGGCTGGGGGCAGGGCAGCTCTACGGACAGGATAGCCAGCAGCCAGAGGTCGGCCAGCGTCCAGCACGCGGGCCCCAGCGGCCGCACCTGCAGGGGCAAAGGGGGGGCAAGTATGGACTGAGTTGCCATCTCCATGGGTTGCCACCACCTTGGGAAAAGCATAGGGCGCCCCCTCGTGGGCAGGAGGGGCTGGCCGGCCCAGGAGCCGGCTGATGAACCGTCATCATCTTCTCCATCAAAGTCATACCTACTCATTAAAGACAATTCATTAATTAGAATAGAGAATTCTCTCCCGGAGGCAACCTCTGAACGCTTCTGACCTTCTTGCTGCCGGCCCTTTTCATGCCCACTTTTCCTTCTTACGGTTTGAGTCTGGAGAGCCGCTATAGCCTATCACTTGTCCTGCTTTCTTTATAAACATTTTCCCAAACCCTTAAAAAAATTCCTCGTGAGTATTTTAACGGCTTCGCTGTCATTCATCCAATGGGTGTAACATCACTGAGGGAACCAGAGCATTGGGGTTGAGTGTTTAGCCCGTTCTAGTTTTTCATGTCATAAATCATGCCGTGATGAACATTCTTGAACACCCTCTTGGTCCACATCTCTGATCATTTCCTTAGGACGGTTGCCCGGAAATAGATTTGCTGGGGGAATGGACATTTCTAAAAGTTTGAAGGCTTGTCACCTAGTTGTGCTCTAAGAATCTAATAGGAAATACGCCTGTTCAGCCCCACCCCCAGCAGTGTCTGAGAGGGCCCCCACTCCACACCTGCTGGTTGGCCTTCCCCAGCAACAGGAGTTGGAGTACTACAGAGATGGAAGAGCCCTCAGAATAACGTGGTCCAACTGCCTGACCAAGACAGAGGCCCCCTCGGCAGCCTTCCTGATAGTTGTTTACCCAGTCCCCTGCTTGCATACCCCCAGTGACAGGGAGCTCACCATCTTACCATCAACCAAAAGAAATCTCATGAGCTGTTGGGAAAAAAGCACGGAGCCATTCTGAGGAAGTGCCCAGATAGTGTCAGCATCACCCTCCTCTCTTCCCAAACTTGCCTGAATGGCCCCTCCCACAACCCGCCCCGCTTTGCTCTCGCCGCTCCTTGGCCCAGCTCCCCCTTCCCTCCCCCACAGCAGCCACCACTGTCCACTTCCCAGGCTGCCCTGTGCGGGGATTCTAGCCATGGTATGGAGGTCCGAGGATGCAGCCCCACCTCCCAGCTCAGTCCCTGGTCTGCTGTGTGTCCTTGAGCAAGTTGCCTTGCCTCTCTGACCCCCAGAGGCCCTGTCTGTGCTACGGGGGTTGGTGTCTGAGCGCCAGTGAGTTTTGCCCGGGTTGCTGGCTGATGTGATTCCCCAGAGGAGTACGTGGCAGGGGCCCGGGTCAAGAGAGCAGGTCAGACCTGGCATCCTTCCCACAGCCAGGGCCAGTGGCGGCCCCTGCAGAGCCGTGGGCAGTCAGCGTCTGTTTCATGTTGAACTTTATGAGAAGAGGCTGGCCTTTCTGGGAGGAGGCAGGGGGAAAGTGGGGGGGGGGGTAGAGAAGCCTTTGTTCCATCAAAAATTCCTTCTCCCTTTGGCCCTGCCCTCCTCTGTAATCATAAACAGTGTTGGAATAAGTCCTTCCAGGAAGCGGCTCCTCACTGCTGAGCAGAGAGAGCTGCCCGCTGGCCCGTCTTCCCCTCCCTGCGTCCACTGCCTCTTCCCCCCTGCCCTGCAGGTCACTTCTCCCCTCTGCCCGCAGGAGGGCAAAACCACCAGGCTGGGCTGAGCAGAGGGACTGGCGGGTTTCTCCTCCGGAACACAGGCCTCAGCTTCGTGGTTGGGGACACACTTACGGAGTGACAGACAGCAAAGGGCAGCCAAGTGTAGCTTTGTGGCAAAGCCTGCCGGGCCTAGTCCTGCTCCTCACACGCTGGAAGCTCTTCGGCATGTCCTGCCCCTTCCCCGTGCCACCTCCGTTTCACCATCTGTTAAATGGGTTGATGATATTCCTTGCCCCACGGGGTATGGGGAGAGTTGAGTGGGAGCCTGACAGGCCATGGTGGTGCCTCAGAAACGTCTGCCCTCTTTGCTCTTTCCTCTGTTCTCTACTAGCTGCACCTGCAGAGCTTCTGAGGCCTTCCTCTATCTTTCTTGGTTCCTCTCTGAAAATTCTAGAAGGTGAAGACACCTAACGCAGTCTCTTTTTTGGCTGCCACCTCCCCCACCACCGGGGATAGTGAGCCCAGCCTCTACCCAGGCCCCCTCCCATCTTCAGAGCTTTCCTCCTGTGATTTCTACCCCCTGGTCTCAGCCCCAGCGTCTGCCTCACCCAGAATGCAGCCGTTACCAGCTCCAGCAGAAAATCATCCTGAAGTTGCTGATGGTCAGTGAGCCCCTGCAATGCCCAGCCATCCAGCTAACATCTTCATAGGCATGAATGCATCCCATCCTTCCAGCAGCGCTGGGGGTGGGCCCTTTCTATCTTTCTGGGGTTCCAGAGGAGGAAACCAAGGCACAGAGAGGTGGAGACACTGATGGAGGGTCCCCCAGATCGTCCCAGGCAGAGGTGGAATGCCATCACCAGCATCTGGCCGTGACATCCGTGGTGTGGGCCACATCCCATGTAGTGGGGTGCCAGAGCAGGGCCCTCCCAGGGTGGGAATGGTGTGCTGAGGACCTCGGGTCCTGCAGGAGGCCGGAGCTCCTGTCCCTGGGCCCTGCCCAGCAGTTCACACTCCGTGATGGATGGCTCCAGAAGGCTGGTTTTCTAATTACTTGGTGTTGTGGTGCTTCCCGACTACCCCCCCTCCTCCCCGCTCCTGCCTCTCATCCGCCTGCTTCGGTCTTTGGTGCACACTCTGTATCATCTTTCTCGTGTGGGTTTCCTTCCTGCTTATTTCTGAAGCAGAGACTCTTTGGGAACCGAATTGTCGGCCCCCCCCCAGATCCTCACCCTTCACTCGGCTGAGTGCCCCCTCCCTCTGATGCCTGCCCCCCGCTTTGCCCCAGTTGCAGGACCGGTCAGTTTCAGAATCCAGCAGCCTGTGGAGCCAGATCCCAGAGTGGGCCTGGCTGGCGATGGCCCCCAAATTTCCTCTTTCAATCAAGGAGTCTCAAATCCTACCACTGGTGAGGCCCCCCAGGCCTCCCTGTCATTCCCTTCTGAATGGAGGTGCCTTGGTGAATGGAGACACTAGGGAAGTGTTCACGCAGTACTTCTTTCAGGATTACTGAGGAAGGGAGGCCACAGAAGCTGGGGTGGCTTAGATGCCGTGCGTTCCAGGCACCAGGTAGGAAAGGTGGCCCCGGGAGGGGTTAGAGGGCTCACTGCACACCCGCTAACTTGAGACCAACAGAGCTCAAGGTGCCTTCAGAGGCGTAAGTTGACCCCTCTACTGCAATTTGACTGGAGCCTGGACGCTGACTACACGCTGAGTGCTCCCCTTGGCATGATGAGCCGCTCTCACAGACCTGCCAGTGCTGAAAGCCAGCCCTGCCTTAGAGCTCAGCCTGAACCTCCTTCCCAGGATATCACGGCTGCCAGGAAGGCCAGTAAAGATCCAAAAGACATTCGGCAGCAGGCCCAAAAGATCAGGGCAATATTCTTGTCACTTTCTAGATTTAGATTTACATACTCAGCACATATGTCCCTTTTCAGTGTTTTGCCTGAAATTCTAGTAGGCTGTCACCAAGTGGTGGTACTGGCTCCTGGAAACAAGAGACATGATTCCCGAAGGAAGCAGTTACCACCTTTATAGGCTGCTGTTGTTCTGTATTAGTAAATCATAATAATAGCTAACACTGCTGTTTTATGTATTGGGCACTGTCCTAAGTGTTTCCCATGTATTATCTCGGTTAATCCTCAGAACAGCTTTATATGGTAGTTCCTGTCATTATCCTTGTGAAGTAACTTGCCCAAGATCACAAAGCTAGGATTTGGATCCAGAGTCTGGGCGCTTAACCTTTATGCATTCCTTCATTAATGGGCAATTACCCAGAGAAACACTACTGTAGAAACAGATCACCTCGTAGCCCAGAGCTGCTTAAGCATAATGGCACATGGATTCCCTGGGGCTCTCAGTAAGATGCAGATTCGGATTCAGTAGATCTAAGGTGGAGCCTGAGAGTTTGCATTTCTAACAAGCTCCCAGGGAATGCTGCTGATGCAGTCTAGGACCCATACTTTCAAGAGTCCCAGCGTAGAACCTGTGTTTAAGCCCGTCTCAGACCCAGAGCCTGCAAGCATGAAGGACAAGACATCAATGCGGGGAGCCTCTGGTTGGAGTGGAGAGGACCTTCCTCGGCCCCAGCTGGTGGTCACCACTGAGATTTCCGGACCGATGTGGTCGTAGTTCTATGTGACATCTTCCATTTTCAATACTGGGGTAACGAATCCAACTTTATAAAACACCCTGCAGCTTGTACACGAATGTTCATAGCAGTATTATTCATAGTGGCCGAGAATTAGAAACAACCCAAATGCCTATTATCTGATGAATGAGTAAATAAAACATGGCGTGTCCATACAATGGGGTATTATTTGGCAACAAAAGGGAATAAAGTACTGATAGGTGCTACTACCTGGATGAAGGTTAAAAGCATTACACGGAGAGAAAAAAGCCAGGCCCGAGAGGACAATTATTGTATGATTCCTCTTAACGGACTAGCTACAACAGGGAAATCTATAGACTGGTGGCTGCCCAGGGGCTGGGGAGGGTGAGAAAGTGGAGGTAGTCTGTCTGAGTGACTGTTAATGGATACACGGGTTCTTTCCGGGGAGTATGACAGAATGTTCTAAAATTAGCTTGTAGTGATGGTTGTTAAACTCTGTGAGTGTACTGAGACCTATTGAATTGTATACATTATACGGGTGAAATATGGGGTATGTGAGTCCTGTGTCACTAAAGCTGTTTAAAACAAAAACACCATGCAGGAGAGAACCAGTCTCTTTAATAGATAAAGCGCAGTTACAAATCAACAAGAAAAATAACAAACCACAGCAGAAAAAAGATCACAAAGGACACACACCAACACTTAACATGACGGTTCTTAAATGCATGGGAAATTCTCTGTTGTTCGTAATAAAAGACATACACGTCGAAGCCGCTCTGAGATTTTCTACCTCTTAGATTGGCGATGGTGGAAACTTCTGGCAAGCAGACGGGTCATTACGTTGGTGCCCCTGCAGTGTGGTGAGGCAGGAGCCAACTCGTCATTACTTTTCAAAATTAAAAGTGCACATACCCCGCAGTTTTGTTTTTGAGAATTTATCCCACAAATGTCCTCGCCCGTGCGCAAAATGTGATACACACACCCACACAATTATTCACTGTAGCACTCACTGTCTGTGATAAGAGCGCAAGAGCGCACCCACCCAGAGGCTCCGCAATGGCGCCTGGCAGGCACGGGACCCACCCAGAGGCTCCGCAATGGCGCCTGGCAGGCCCGGGACCCACCCAGAGGCTCCGCAATGGCGCCTGGCAGGCCCGGGACCCACCCAGAGGCTCCGCAATGGCGCCTGGCAGGCCCGGGACCCACCCAGAGGCTCCGCAATGGCGCCTGGCAGGCCCGGGACCCACCCAGAGGCTCCGCAATGGCGCCTGGCAGGCCCGGGACCCACCCAGAGGCTCCGCAATGGCGCCTGGCAGGCCCGGGACCCACCCAGAGGCTCCGCAATGGCGCCTGGCAGGCCCGGGACCCACCCAGAGGCTCCGCAATGGCGCCTGGCAGGCCCGGGACCCACCCAGAGGCTCCGCAATGGCGCCTGGCAGGCCCGGGACCCACCCAGAGGCTCCGCAATGGCGCCTGGCAGGCCCGGGACCCACCCAGAGGCTCCGCAATGGCGCCTGGCAGGCCCGGGACCCACCCAGAGGCTCCGCAATGGCGCCTGGCAGGCCCGGGACCTCGCGGGGACTCCATGCTGGTACAGCTGCTAAACGCAAGCCAGTAGGTCTGTGTGTCCTGATGCAGGGAAAAGATATGTCGTTATGCATCTTATAATACTAACATGCCCGAGACAGATTATGAAGTAAAACAGGGAAGGCGTAGAACCGAGTGTAGTGAGGGTCAGGGATGCGTGTGCATCCGCGTACGCTGCGTGTGTTTATAAATGGAGAGCCCACCTCCGGGCTGGGGTAAGGAAATGAAAATGGCCTCCAGGAAGGGAGCTGGTGGCCAGGCCCCGGGGGAGGGGAGACACCCCTTCACTGCACCCAGACTGCACACTTGGGCCCATGTTGCCTCGCCAGCGACCATGCAAACCACACCACCGGGGGGCGGGGGCCGGAGAGCACCTGTGTGCAGGTGCATGGGACCCCTAGATGCCTTTTATGCCGTGAGTCAGAGAAGTTGTTCCTGGCCACTGTCATGTACTTTGCTCCCTGAAATCTAGAAAAGATGTGTATCGGGTCTCCCAGCCTTGGGATTCCCGTGCGTGCTCTGGGGGTGGCCCTGGTGTTCTCTGGCTGGGGACGAAAGGCGCCTTCCCCCCCCGCCTGCATGGGGAAGACTGTGGGGACCCTGTAGGGGCATCATTTTGGCCTGGTGGACCCCAGTGCCCTGTGTTTGCTTCCTGTCCTGTAGGCACGTCCCAAAGGCGAGGGTCTGACCCCGTACCAGGGCAAAAAACGCTGTTTCGGCGAGTACAAGTGTCCCAAGTGCAAGAGAAAATGGATGAGCGGGAACTCGTGGGCCAACATGGGGCAGGAGTGCATTAAGTGCCACATCAACGTGTATCCACACAAGCAGGTGAGCCGGGCGGGGCTGGGGACTGGGAGGCAGCGGCTGGAGGGGCTCTCTGAAGGGTCTCGGGGCCGATTTTATTCCTTATTGGGCCTCACTTTACTCCTGCATGTGATAAGGATGAGACCAGATCTCTCCAAGCTGGCCCTTTGCTGGTCTCCTCTGAAATGGGAGTGAGAGAGCACCATCTTCCCGGGAAGGGAAGGAGGTTCAGCAAGACCCTGAGACCGCAGACCTAGGCGAATTCTGAAACTGATGAGTGAGGTGCTACTGCGGGATGAGTGGGGATGTGGGCAGCTGGGCACTGCGGAGAACACGCGTCTGGTTCATTTGTTCCCAGCTGCCTCATGTACACAGGGCAGCTCCAGTGTTCCAGGCACTGTGCGTGGGGCTAGCGGCCAAGGTGCACATGGGCGTGCCGGAGGGTGGGGGGCAGACGTGGTGAGGCAGCTTGTCCCACGGAGGATCCACTCACTGCAGGCTGCAAAGAGGAGGTCTGTTTACTCTGGGACCTGAAGGATGGGAGGAAGCCAGACCTGTCACACGTGGGGGGCAGCAATCTTAAGAAGACCATACAGTTGGTGCAAATGCCCTGTGGCCTTAAGGACTTGGGTGCTCAAAGCCTAAACCTCAGTGAAGGATCAGGAGAACCAAACAAGAGGAATGGGGTGGGAAGCTGAATGGGGTGCTTCCCAGCCTTGGGGGCCACTCAAAACCCACAGCAAAGAGCTTTCAGCTTTATTTTGAGATGACTATTCTGATGTATGCAGAGATTAGTCTTAGTGCAGCTGGATGCTCAAAAGTAAGGAGACCAGTGGGAAAGTCATGGCTAAAGTCCCGTGCATGCTGGGAAAAGAGCTGGCCTTGGACCTGGGTTGGACACAAAGTGTCACTGGTTGGATGTGGAAGGTGAGGGAGGGGCAGGCATCCATGAGCACGGTCACACCTGAGTGGATGGAGGTGGGCTTACTGGGGTGGGCAGCCTGGGCTGGAGGCAGGGCAGGGTGAGACCCAGGTGTCCCAGATAAAAGCAAGAGTTCTCTGATACGCATGTTACATTTGAGATGTGCCTGGAAATCTAAGTTGAGATGTCAAGAAGTTGGATTTGTTATGTTGCAGCTCATATGAGAAGTCATGGTGGCTCCTACATACTTGGGCATCATTGACCTTAAGGTATTTAGGGAGTGATGAGATTTCCTGCAGAATGGAGACAAAGTGGAGACAAAATTCCCCAGACCATGTGTTGCAGAAGCCCAACACTGGGGGGTCAGATGGAGGAGAAGTCCATCAAGGAGGAGCACGGAGGAGCATAGAGTCCTGGGGTCGGGGCTGTGCCGTCTGAGGGGACAGGTGTGGTTGGTGCAGAGATGTCAGCTATCATGGCCGGGGAAAAGTGCCCTTGGGATTTGGCACTAAGGAGGTGGTCCTCAAACTTCATGGGGCACCACTCTGACGTGGAGATCTTGTTGAACTGCATCTCGGCTCTGCGAGCCCCGAAGCTGATGCCCTGCAGGTCAGGAGTGAGGGCGGAGTGGGGATGTGGGTTCACGGGACCTGCTGGCTGGGGCAGTGGCTGTGGAGCCACGACCGGGGAGGGAGGGGTTTGTGGGGCTGGGCTGCAGAGGGAATACCTTCACTGTCCTCTCCCTCGAGGGGCTTTGACTGTGGAGAGCAGCAGGGCGATGGGGCAGTCGCTGCGGTAAGACAGGTGGCATTGAGGCGGGTATGATGGAGATGGGAAGGCCTGGAGCACGTTACAGGCAAATGAGGAGCCAGAAGGAAGCGAAAGTTTGATGATACAGGCAGGGGAGGGCGATGCCTTACCGTGGGCTCAGGGGGGCGGGACGTGGCGGGTGGTTAGGGAGCTTGGTGGGTTTGCTGGTGCAGAGAAGAGGAGCTTCCCTTCCAAGGCTTCTGTCTTCTCAGAGAAATGGGACAGGAGGTTTTCAACTAGCCGTGAGGGTGAGGAGGGGTGGGTGGCCTTGGGGAAGGACGAAGGAGGAAGTGGGCCTCCTGGAGAGATCGAGCTGCATCCCCGGCCCTGGGAGGGATGTGAGGTCATAACTCTCACCAGCACTGCCAGCCTGGCTCTGTGACTTGCCCCAGTGGGGGTCACGGGGCAGATGAGGCCCAGAGTCTGTGGACAGCGGCACAGGGCAGAGGTTCACCTTCCGAGGGAAGAAGGCTGAAGAGTTGGTGTATTTGCAAAAGTGTGATGGTGCGTGATCCTGGGGAGCCAAGGGGTTCCTGATGGGCAGGGAGGTGGAGCGGGGGGCATGCACTGGGTAGGGCGGCACAGGGAGCAGGGTTCTGAAGAAGACCAAGTCTGGGGTGCGGCCAAGGGGACGGTGGGAGAGGTCAAGTTGATGACATCGTGGGGGCACTGAGGAGGCAGGGCTGGGGCCAGTCCTCCTTGTGGAGGCTGTCACTGAGAAGGATGGTGGGAGCAGTGGCGGGGGGGTGGGGCGGAGGCAGGATGGAAAGGGAGGTGGGCTTTGGGGCTCTTGGGGAAGGCTCCCCTGAGGCACTGATGTTGGCTGAGCTCTGGTGGAGGGTGGAGGGGGCTGCAAGGGAGTGGCCGAGGGGGAGGGGACAGCGTGTGCAAAATGGGGAGGTCAGGGTCAGGCACAGAGCATTGGGGGTGCTGAGAGATGAAGCAGAGGTTGGAGGTGGGGTCCCAGCTGCATGGGGCTGGCTCAGAGGCTGTGGCCTGGAATTTGGTCTTTATTCTACTAGGAGCACGGGGGAGCCTTCTGAGCAGATTCTCGTGGTGGAAACATTTTGTGATTTCATGCCCCTCATGCTGGCTTCCACTGCCTCTGTTTGCAGACCCTCCCTGCCCCCCGCCCCCACCGCCCCCGAGGGTCTCTGTGGTTCCCATCAGCCACACTGCGGTACACGGACAAATAGACTCAAAGCTGGCCATGGCGATTCGGCGGATGGGGGTCTCCTGAGTGGCGGGCCCCGGCCCACATCCTAATGGCGTCGAGGGGGAGACTGAGGCCCAGCAGTGCCAGGACAGGCCTGATGACCCAGTGGGTAGGCCCAGTGTTTTAGGAGCATGTCCAGGCTATGGAAACAGGGGTGGGCAGTTTAAAGGAGACATGGTGTCCTGGTTCCTGATTTCCTGCCAATTCCTGAGAAGGTCTGAGACCCCAGTCCAAAAACCCCTTGCCCACCGTGTCAGACTAAGAGCACACTCCCCTTTGGGTTGCACTCTGCTCTCCCAGGGCCCCTTGGGCATGGCCAGTGCCCTTCAGCGGGATTCATGGCTTCTCTCACTGGGCGCACTTCGTCGAGGGCTCCTCAGGACCCAGATCTGAGTAGGTGCTGAAGGAGGACCAAGCTCCAGGGCTGCCAGGCCTTCCAGCAGGAGAGACAGGAGCCAGTTAGCAACTGGCGCCTGGGGCAGCCCTGGCCCGCATCACCCTCTGGGCGCCGTTCGCTGAGCAGCCCGCACACCCTTCCTGCGTACTGTGTGCTCAGACCCGGTGTTCTGTTCGTCCCCCTTCTACAGGGAGAACAAGCAGGGCCCTGAGAAGCCACGTGGTCTTCCCAGGGTCCGCAGGAGACAAGTGGAGTTGCACTTGCACCTGAGTTTGGAGACAGTCTGTGAAGTGTGGGGAGCCCAGGCCTGGGGCTAGGCAGGCATCAGTATGTGTCCCCGCTCAGCCGCACAGGCTTGGGGGTGCCGGAGTAAAGGGCTCAGCGTGCTCCCAGGGCGAGAGAGGAGGCAAGGCCGCAGGTGCATCCCCGTGAAGGGAGAGGGCAAGAAGGGAAAAATCGTACCAGTACTTGATACCTCTTAGCTACCCCATGTGGTCAGCTCTATTGGTTTCCCATTGTACAGAGGGAGAAACTGAGGCAAGGGGCGTAAGTGACTTACCCAAAGTCAGTAGAGAAACTGGGATTCATGAAGAAGGATCAAGTTTGGGGCCAGAGGGGGAGGGCAGCAGGGGGGCCAGGTCATGGTGGCGGGCTGGGGAGGGGAGTTGGTAAGGCCCCATTTCCTGTGGGGGCTCAGATGTGCAGGGGCTTGGGTGTGCTGGGGGTCTGCGAGGCTTGGTCCTTATAATGCTCACACCCTCTGCAACCCAGGCAGGGAGGCAGTGCACCCCGACACTCAGGCTCAGTCTCTGTGTAGGTACCCAATCCAGAAGGATCTGAGAATATGCGGCTCTGCTCTTCCCCTCTCGCAGTCAGACAGCCCTGTTTGTTGAGCCCTATTGCGTGCAGCCGGGAGACTAAGGCCCAGACAAATGATAGGGCTTGAGCAAGGCTCCTTGGCTTGGCGATGTTAAGGGGGCCTAGGACCCAGTTTCCCACCGCCTAGCCCCCCTAGTCTCCTCTCCTGGACTCCGCGTGCTTCTCTCCTGGCCTTTCTCCCTCAGGGAGATTACAGGCTGTGTGGGGAGGGGGGTGCCCCCACCCTACTCCCCAGCAATCAGGGGTCTTTGAAGAGCTGAGAGGAGGACTTGGAGTCCCCGCCCCCTAGCCCCCCGTGGTGGAGAGGGGCTGCTTTATTTCTCCTGCTCCAACCCCCCCCCCCACCGAGCTCTGACCTGTGCTGCATCCATCCCCTGAGAACCCTCCACTTTCCCTCTCCTCCCTCCCCTGCCACATCTGTTTCCTGTCAGGCTCCAGCCGCAGCCCCTGCCCCCCAGGAGAAGAAAACACTGAAGGGCTCTGCCTCCCTGCTGGGGGTGGGGACGGCCCTGGGGTGATCTATCCCAGCAGCTGGATGTTTTCCTTCGGTGGAGGGGAGTCGTCCTGATGGCCTCCCCTAGCTCTTCCACTCAGCGGAGCCCAGACCCGTGGAGGGCAAGGGCACGGATGGGGTCACGGCCAAGGAGGAGGGATGGTGAAGATATTGCAGGGGCATTTCCCTGGGGACTCAGCTAGCTCCCTGCCCCTAGCCTGCCCCCAGCCCTCCATAATACTAACGATAGTAGCGATAATACATGGTATTAATACTGGCCAGCACTTTGCATGTATGATCTTATTTACTCTTCACAAACACCTTATCAAGTAGGTACTCTTAGTAACCCCATTTTATAGAAGAGAAAATTGAGGCACAGAGAGGTTAAGTAACTTCTAGAGGTCACACAGCCATTATTAAGTCTTACAGAGCTCTTGAAGGCTAGTAAGTGCTTTAAGACAGTCGTCTCAGTTCCTGCTCTCTCCATCACGCACACAGTAGATGTTACTAAGCTCCCACCCAGGTTATGGAAGGGTGCGTTGAGGTTCTAGAGGAGAAAGCTCTTACCCGGCAGCCCTGGGTAGATAGGTGAAGCTACAGGCCCTTGGGCAAGACCCTTACTGTCTTGGGGCCTCGGTTTCCTTGTCTGTAAAAAATGAGGATAGTAATATGCCCCTCGCAGCGAGGTTGTCAGGTTAGGTGGTAGGGTTTGCGTGGCAGTGCTTTGTGGGGTGTAAACCATGGGGGGCAGGGGTGGTGTGGGGCCTGCCGACTCTGGTCTCTGTGGCCCCACCTGGAAGACAGGTTCAGGGAGGCGCCCTGGCCAGCATGGAGAGCTGGAAACCAGGCCAAGTTTGATCTGGGGGATGGGAGACTTGAGGGCCGCCTCTCTCAGACCTATGGGAGTGTGTGGCCCCTGTGTGGCGGTGATAATGAGGGTGGAGGGATGGGGAGCCAGATTTCAGCTCCAGGTCAGGAAGCCCTTCTCACAGCCAGGCTGCTCGGCTGCCAGGGAGCTCCCCAGCCCCAGCTTGTAGGCCGTGCCCATGGGTTGTTGTTGGTCTTCCTGAGATGTCTGGGAGAGCAGGTCAGGGGGTCTTCCTGGGCCTTCCAGCTTGAAATCACCGCCTCAGTGCCCCTTTCCTTGGTGGTGCGCCCCCCCATCAGTAATCATAACAAGCTGTATGAAGAGCTTTTGTCTGCTCTGCTCTTTCTTTCCATTGAGTTGTAACAAGGACCCCACAAGAAAAGTGTTGCCAACGCCCCCTCTTACAGATGGGAAGATGGAGGATCGGAGGGACCAGGTGGCTTGTCCAAGGTCGCACAGCTTGTACGTAGTTCAAGCTAAACTCTTCCTCCTCTCCCCTGGCCAGGAAAGCGGTCATCTTAAAGCCCGTTGGACAAGGCCAAGGCTCCTGTCCTTTTCGCACACCTTCTCTGCGTGGCTTCAGGCTTGAAAGCACAGAGATGGGTTTTATGACCCTTGGATCAGAGCTCTGCCCTTCCACCGTTTCCGTGCTCACCTCCTGGAGCCCTGTGGCTCTTCCATTTCGCAGACTGCTCTCAGTGTCCGCTTCGGGCTGGGTATTGCTTGAGGGGCCAGAAAAGCCCAGGTACTGCTTTTGGGAGGTTTGCAGTCTGCCCGCAGCTTCCCTCCAGGACCATCCCTGGTCACGGCCATTGACACCAAGGTTCCGTGACCCCACAGCAGCCTTTGCTTCCTGACCCCTCTCCTCAGCATGTGGGTCCCAGCTGTCACCGACCAGCTTCCTTTGAGTCCCCGCGATCCAGGCAGGGGACCCTTCTGCAGGTGGGCGTTCTGGGCTGGGGGCTTCGCCTGCCAGCCAAGAAACTCTGTGCCTCAGGAGGTGTGCCTAATAGCCTCCATAAATTTTCCAGGGAAACAAGTCTCTGCTGGCTTTTGCGAGCCAGGATGGGAGGGAAAGAGGGAGCAGGAAGCTCCTTATGTTGCAGCAGTGCTCTTTCCTGCATGCCTCACGCTGCTTAGTTTACAAACATCTCAACATCCGATTCTTCCCACGGCCCCACAACCGATGTGCAATGATGACCCACTTTCCAGATGCGGAAACTGAGGCCCCCTGAGCTCACATAGTGTGTGAGTAGCATCGCAGGTCTGGCAAGCCACCTCCCGTCTCAGGGCCTCCGTTTCCCTGTTGGGACACGTGGAGTTCTGCTCCTTTGGCCACTCAACGGACAGGGTGAGGACTGTGCCAGGCCCTGGGGCGAGGGGTACTGGCTGCTAACCTCCCAGAGCCGAGGGCTCATTTACCCCAAGCCCGAAGCACAGCAGTGACAGGTAGCCTGGGAAGAAGCCCCGGGTGTGCTGGAGGTCAGGAGATGTGGGCTTGGGTCCTCCTCGCTCTGGGCCTCGCTACCCTCATCGGGGTAATGTCCATGCACCACCGTCTTGCCTGGGCCCCGGGCTTTTGTGAACTTCGGGGGTGACCACTCCGACAGTCCTGGGGGAGGGCAAAGTGGCGTCCAGACCGTGCGGGTCCAGGAGCCCCAGCCCCGGGCCGCGCACCGGCCACAGGCAAGGGGCAGGAAGGGCCCCGGCCCCTAGGGAAACAACCTCGGTGACTCCAGGCTCTCTCTCCGGGCACCCCCACCCCTGTCTGTCTGTCTGTCTTGTGCTCTCTCTGTGCCTCTCTCTGCATCTGTCTCACTCTCCCTGCTTCTCTCTGTGTTTCTGTCTTTCTCTCCACTCCCCCCTTCCTCTCTGCAGAGACCCCTGGAGAAGCCCGATGGCCTGGACGTGTCCGACCAGAGCAAGGAGCACCCCCAGCACCTCTGCGAGAAGTGCAAGGTCCTGGGCTACTATTGTCGCCGGGTGCAGTGAGCCGGCCCCGCCGCCGCAGGAGACGCCCCTCCCTGTCCGCCCGCCTTGCCGCGTGTCCTTGTGTGCGTGGGGGCAGCCTCGCGGCCTTACGCGCTGGGCAGGGGTGTCTTACGCTCTTGTCTCGTGTGTGCTGACGGTGTTACGGACGCGGCCGCCCCCACGGAACACCGGCTCTCTGGGGCTTTCTCCAGGTGGGCCTGGGGTCTGTGTGCAGGAGACAGGGGTGAGCAGAGGTCAGCACCCAGGACCCCATAAAGCCCTTGGTGTCCCCTGCCGGCGGTCTTCCTCTGAGACTCCCTTTGGGGTGAGCAGCCTTGTATTGGCCACAAGTGCACTAAATGTACTGTGAATCCCAAAGCCTGCAGGGGACTGTCTCCCCAAGACTAGCCAGGCCTCCTTCTCTACCCAGAACCTTCCAGTTTGCCCTGTGTGCAAAGCCACTCTCAGAGAGCCCTATGTTTCTGTCCTGTCTGAGTCAGCAATCCTGGCGAGCTGACACCTGTTCTATTAGCTGCTGGGGAGTGGGCATCTCTGCCCCCTGCCCACCATGAGCCCCGAACCCCACTGCCTGTGACATCATTAACATTGCACACCCTAGACCCAGAGGTCAGGGACAGGGAGGCGCTGAATGTTGGACAGGGTTCCACGGTGTGACCTGGGGCGCATCAGACAACGCCTTCCCCCGCCCCACACCACACACTTCTCCCGCTTGGGATTGGATTTTGTCAGGCCCCTTCCCTACCCTTCTCCTTCACCCCCACCCATGCTGGGGTCTACCCCCTGATCGAGGCCGTAGGGCCCGGCGGGGAAGGCCCTCTGGCAGGACGGACACAGGCCTGGTGGTCTGGAGACCTAGGTTCTCGTGCCGGCCCTGCTGCTCACACACTACGAGGCCTCGGGAAGGACTTCTCATCTCCGGCCCTCAGGGCACCCACTGGTTAAGTGAGAGAGGGGTCCGGGGCACACAGGCTCATTTCAGTTCTGGTGTTGTGGGGTTCACGTGGAGCTTTATCTGGAGAGGCCCACCAAGTACCACACTGCGCACGGTCACCCGTCAGTCACTTAGGATAGAGCTGAGGGATGCCCGTCCTCCCCCCGTCACCGCCTGTAACCCCTGCCCTGCCTGATGTCCCCACCCCACCCCTGCAAAAATGAGGGAGAAGGATCCCTCCCTCACACAGGGCAACCCCGATGTAAGCTACAGAACCTCTCGTTTATAAAATGGGGACAATGATTTCCTACCTCCCAAGGGAGCAGGGAGGCCTCTGGGCAAGTCACATTGGTCAGGGAGACCGCTGTCCTGGCTGGTGGGAGGGATCACGCTCGCCTCTCTCTTCTCTCCCCCGTGAGAAGCCCTATTTTTACTGTCCCATCATCCCTCCTTTCTCCCAGGGAGAGGGAGAGAGCCGGCTGGCAGGACTGGGTCACTTGATTTTGCCCTAACATTATGCCTCTGTGGAAAAAAAAAAAATCAGACCATGAAATGGACCTGAAATTCAGTGTTTACCATGGCTCAAGGTCACCCAACTGGGGCCCGGTCGCCTTTTGTTTTCCAATGAAAATGCTGTGTACAACTGAGGAGTTACAGTGAAGTGATAACCAGGGGTCCAGGGAGCAAGTTGAAGAGATGGCATGAGTGCGTTTGCAGCCTGGGGGAGGAGGGGTGCTGCAGGGGAGACGGCAGGGGGCTGTGCCCTCTGAGCACTTAACAAGAGGGTATTTGCTCCAGCCTGAGCCCCGTGGCCACCTCCCTGCTGCCCACAGGGGCAGAGTGCCCAGCAACCAACTGTGAACACCCTCGCCTCCCACCGACAATGCCACTGAGGAATCCCTCCCAGCCGTTCCCTGTCTTCTCCGTGGTGGCAAGGTGAGCTGGAGTCGTCCTGGCCCAAGGCTCTCTGTCCCTAGGCAGAAGGCTGTTACTGTCATCTTAGCGCACCGCGGAAGGTAGTGTTCGCAGTGGTGGGCGGTGTGCTGGTCTCTGCCGCGAGGACCGGGACCCAACCCTTCCAGGGACCTGGCCCCAGAGGAGGACCTTGGCCCCAGGAGGCCCGGAGCCTGCCAACCGTGCTGCGGTGGTGGGGGCAGCCCACACCCTAAAAAGAATGCAGGCTCCAGACTGCTAGAGGCCAGAGCCTTCCCCGGGCCAGTAGGAAATGGGATATCACCCCAAAGTGACCTTGTCAGTAGGCCTGTCCAGCTGGTAGCTGCCGGCCCCCCCATCTGTGCAGAGCTGGCCGACGTGGGGGCTGGGCCCTCCTGCCCGAGGCAGCCCCTCCGCACTCCCCACCCCTGCATGGCTCTGGCTGAACGTGGGAGCTCTCTGTGGGCAACAGGAGCCGATGCTGTCCAGGCCGGGTACCGGGAGGATTAAGTGCTCAGAGGGCCCGAGAGCCCAGGAAACAAGAAAGTGTGTGGTTTGTATGTTCAAAAGGGACAATCGCCTGCAGTCAGTAGATCTAGTGATCTAGTTGAGAGATAACAGTGTTTAACCCATATGAAGTATTCGATAGTTCTACTTGTGAATTTGTATTTATTTTGAGTTATACTTGACACAGAATTCCTTTTTTTTTTTTTTAAGAAAAATACTATGTGTGTATTTTGAAAAAAAAATCATAGATGTTAAAATTTCTTCTGGTTACCAATTTTTCTCATGACACTGAATTTGTTACCTTCTCCCGAAAAAAATCTTCACAGTGATCTTTGTCTGTATATATTTGAGGGCCTTTTTTTTAAAAAAAGAAAAAAGAAAAATATAATTGCTCGATTTTTGAGATTAAAAAAAACAAAGGCATTTTCAAAACTTCGGAGCTTTCAGGAGGGCACTAGAATATCAAATGAAGATTTCTGGAAGTATTTTTGCAAACCTTCTGGTTGAGCTGCAAGAAAATATTTATGGTGAGAACTCTCTTTTTTCCTGTTGTTGGGTTTTTTTTTGTTTCGTTTTGTTTTTGGTTTGATTTTTTACTATGCTTTGATCTGTAAAAAGTATGCAACTGAACTACATTAAGAAGGAAATATTGTCTACATAGAATATTATATGAAGTTGGTACATAATTCTGAGGAGGAAAAAAAAATCTTTGCAATTCTTTAAGCCATATTGTTGTTATTCTGTGTTGTTTTCCTTGGATGAAAATATCAGTATTAAGTAGCCAAGCATATTATTCAAGTGCTTAGACTTATTAATATGTTCGTGTCCTGTATTTATACATATGTGTATTTTGGAAAGTATTGCTTTTTTTTAAGGGAAGCTATTATTAGATATGTAGCCAAAAAGGGAATAGTGACCCCTTTGATCCTCTTCAGCTGAGGGTAACGAACACAGCATTGTATTCCATTCTCTTGCACCTTCTTGTTATTATCTTGTTATTATGGTTATTAACTTTGTCGGGGGGCAGGGTGTGTGCCAGGGGAGGAAGGGGCCTCGCAGTATTACGCAGCCAGCCTAGGATGACTAACCAGCCCCTCCATGGTTGGTCAGCTCCAGAGATGGCCTCCTTGGCCTGGTGGAGGGCTCGGGTCAGCCGGGCCCAGGACGGAAGAGGAAATGGGAGGCAGACTTCTCCATGCCCCTCTTTGGGGCTTGGCCATCTGAGCCTCGCCTCTGAGCCCCATGCTCTTTGAACTAGGATGTGCCAACCAGAGCCCTTACACCTGCCCTCCAACATCTAATAGAGTTGAATCTACTCTAAGTGAATATTTAATCCAACATCACTACATTGTAGCCCAGTGCAACAACTAATCCTGAAGTTTGGGAGGCGTTCCAGCTTTCAGGGAGGTGGCTGAGCCGTCCCCCAAGGGCTGGTGGCAGAAGGGCCCATCGCCGTCTGTCGCCAACCTCATCGTCGGATCTCCTCCGTTCCCGTGTGGTGACCCTGTCCGTGTCTGTATCTGTTAATACGTGTGTGTCCAGCTGAAAAGACAAACAGAACCCGTGGGCCCAGCTCGGAGGGTGCATGGAGAAGGCTCCCGACCTCTCCGAAGGGCTGCCCTCGGGATGGCATTCCGTTGTGTGCCTTATTCCTGGAAAATCTGTATACAGCTTGCCTATAGCAATATAGCCTTCTCATGCTGTATTAAAAGAACTTTTAAAAGCAAGAAAGGCTCATGGGTTTCCTTGTTTACACAGAGCATCAGTGGGGAGCTGGACGTCTTCACAGATTCATGAGGCCAAGTGGGGTGGGAAGGACTTCGAGCTGCCTTTCTCCTGTCCCGGGTCTGGGTCATCTTGTCCTTGCCCTGCCTCCACGCCATTGATTTGCCTGCTCCCAGCCCCTCTGCCCCCAAGTGGACACTCTCTCCAGAGTCAGGGCCCTCCCCAACTCGGGCCCCAGACTGGGCGAGATTGTCAGCACATTAGGTCACACGTTAGCTCAGCAGTGGGACTCCCGGGTGACCATATATAGGAGTGAATCTTCCTTGGAGGCAGCAGCCCTGGGCCCCACCGCCGTGGCCACACTTGGCCCTCCTGCCAAGTCCAAGATTTGGGCCTCAGACCCTGGGCATCACACAATGAGCAATCAGAAGTGTCCAGGCCTCCTGGGAAGTCCCCAGGAGAGGGAACAGAGGATCTCTCTCTTCTTAATGAGCCAGGATGAGGCCAGGCTGTCACAAGGTGGGGCTCTCGCTGAGAGCCACAGACAGGAAGTCATGGATCTCAAGAAGCCACCCACACATGGGGCCCCTTGGCCCGGGGCCAGTGCTCTGGTCACTCTCAACCTTGCTGCTCACTGGAATCACGATGGGAGCTGTGGTCCCACCCCAGAGATTCTCGAGAACTTGGCCTGTGTCCTCAGGTCTTTAAAGCCCCCAGAGAAGTCCAATGTACAATGTCGAGAAATATCAGGCTTTGAAACGGTCCCTCATGATCCTGTGGGGCCAGTGGTGATGTCAGGGTCGGGGAAGCCGGTGGGCAGAGGTTCTGACCACACTGGCGGGGCACCCCATCCTCAGCTCCGGCCAGTTACTGCTATCTAAGAAAATACTGCTTAGATGGGGGTGGGGGTGTCCTGGAAATCCAAGTGGTTATGTGAAATTTTCCAACTTTAAATTTGGCAACTAGCCTACTAAAGTTGTAAATAGTATATAGGTCAAACCATGTGTCTGTGGGCCAGCCCTTGCCTCCAGACTGCAGCCTCTGAGACAGAGCAGAGAAAAAAATGTGGGTCTTTGGGATCGGGGACCACAGTGGGGGAGGGGCAGGGAACAGGCAGGAGCAGAGTACGACTTCAGAAGCAGGGAGTGCGCCCCCTGTGTTATTTGGAGTGTCCGGTGACTCCCAGAAGCCACCAAGCCCTTCCCTGCTTGCCGGCACATTCACCCCCAGATGCCTGCCTTCATGGTGAGTGACGCGGTCGATAGGGCTGGAGTCAACCTGAACTCAGAACCAGAGCCAAGCAGGTGAGTGGAGAAGGGGACCAACCCCAGCACGGTAGGAGGAAGCGGGGATCACCTCCTCGGAGTGCCTGTTTGGCAGCCCAGGAGGGGGCGCCCTCCCCAGGAGGGATCTGCACAGATCCGGGGACCGGAGCCCTGCTCTTCAGAGTGTCCCTGTGTGCACAGCCCTACCGCCCCGGCCGTGCGAGGCCGAGCCATGCCTCCGCCTCTCTCTGAGCCCCGGCCTCCCCAGGGATAGTGTGCAGATCAGACAGGTCAGATGGCCTTGTAGGCACCGGGCCCAGTGCCTGGCTTGGCACCCGGGGGTTCCCCAGGGACGTGGCTCCGTTGCTCCCATTGTCCGTGACTCAGGCAGCAACACCTTGCCAGAGATCACACAGGAAGTCAGAGGGGCAGCCAAGCCTCCCCCCCGCAGGGCCCCCAGGCCCACTGACTGGCCCTGCAGGCGCTCACTGGGCACCCACTGTGCGCGGGGGCAGAGGCCGCGAGGTTAACATTCGGTTATCTGCCCTGGTGTGTCAGTGTGCTTGCACCCATGTGTGTGTTTGGTTTTGTTTTCCGTGGAAAGAAAACAAACCCAAGGCAAACACAGCTTGCATTTCGCCATCTCCCGGAGCTGTGCAAACCAGTAATTCCCCTGGACAGGAAGGGTTTCCGGTCAGGCAGCTGGCTGCGAGGCCCCGGAGAGAGCAGAGTCCACCTCGGAAAGGGGTGTCAGGGCACCAGAGAGGACAGCCCCGCGCTGGGCCTGCCCCTGCCTCCCTCGGAGCCCGACACCGGCTCGCGCCCCTCACATTTCTGACGGGCCCACGTCGAGGCCCCCAGAGGAACGCTTGCCCGGGCTCGCCCAGCGGGCAGGTGGCAGCGGCGGGGTTTGAGCCCCGAGTTCTCAGGCCCCGTGCAGGGGTGCGGAGGCAGCACTGGGGCTGAGCCCAGGCCTTGGTGCACAGAGCCCCCTCGGTGCCTGCTCTAGACACGGGGAGGGAGACCAAGGCCAGAGCGCTCAACCCCCGCGCCTTTCCCGTCTCAGCACCAGCACCCACTGGGGACCCTAGGACCCCTCGTGGGACCTAGACAAGGCTCCTAGCACCCTTCTCAGAGTGTGTGACGCTGAGCCTCCGTGTCCTTATCCGCATGCCGGGGGCAGTGGTGCCACACTTGCAGGCCGCGGCGGACACGCTCTGTGACGGCTACTTCTCGTCCCACCGGGCCCGCGCTGTGACTCCTCACACCGGGAGGCTGGGCCACGCCGCCATCCAGCCACAGGCCCGTGTCTTCTCTGTGGCCCCACCGGTGCCCCGAACGGCCCCGGCAGGAGCCAGGGCAGGGAACAGTATGCCAATATGGCAGGTAGAGAAACGGAGGCCCGGGGGGAGAGGGGGCTATGATGCCCCAAACTGACAAGTGGGGTGCTCTGCTGCGCCCTCTGACCTCCACACTCGGTGCAGTTTCTGATCCTGACGGGAGACTCCCTCTGGACTCCCTTGTGGCCAGTTCTGGTGCCCTGAGCTGTGGCTGGGCCCCGCAATGAGCTGGGAGTCAGGCCCCCGCCTGCCCTCAGACACCCTGACCCCTGTCCCCTTGGCCTGGGAAACCCAGGGTCCGGCATCCAAACACCATCCCAAGCGGCTCCCTGGCCAGGGCTGCCTTGGCCAGGCTCCCACATGGCCTCTGGGAGAGGGAGAAGGGGCAGGAGGACCTGGGACAAGGGGGGGCGGCCTGCTGGGGGAGGGCTGTCGCCTCCAAGGTCAGGTATCTGGATGTTCCCTGGGACGCTGTGCAGAGCCAGGAACAGTCTGTCTTCAGGCACAAAGGCCCCTCTACACACACCCACTTTATCCAGAGCTGTTAAGAGTCCCTGCGCTCACCTCGCCCGGCCACACACATGTTCACACACATTCACACATATGCACTCACACCCGCGCACAGACACGCCTGCTGTGGCCCCTGGGGAGTCCCGTGGGAGTGGGGAGCCCTGGGACACCCTCTCCAGCCAGAACAGTGCTCCTACAGTGTCCACAAGCTGGGGGTCCCCAGGGTGGCCCCTCTCCCTGACCCCTCTGACCCAAGGGTCACTTTTAGGGAGGAAGAAACTCCAGCCAGAAGAGTCATGGACCCCATGTGAATCTGCCCATCCGCCTCCCCACGAGTCCCTCCCCACGAGCTGGGGACCGCGGAACCCTCAGGTAGGTGGGAGAAGCCAAGCCCCAACCCTTGGCCCGACACAGGGAGCGAAAGTCCATCCTTGTATCTCAAACGGTTGAGAGAGTCCCTGTATGGTGAGGCGTGACAACAGCATCGGGGGCGCGAACACCACGTCCTCGTCTATTAGATGCTGGAGGCTGTGTGGGGCCAGGTGAGACGAGGCCTGCGCTCTGTTTCTAAATCATCCAGAGTACAGGATGGGCAGCATGGTGAGGTTGGCTCCCGTGAGGCATGGGTGCCTGGGGCCTGATGTCCTGCACTCTCCACTCCTGGGCAGGAGACGAGCTGCAAGGGGAGCCAGGCCGAGGGAGTGCACCGAGGCAAAGTGTCGGTGCGGGTGGGGGTGGGGGGGGCGCCCCAGACATGGCCTCACCCACACCCAGTGCCCTCCACGGTCCTCTCGCCCGGTAGCCAGGGCTCTCTCTGTGTCTCCAGCGCCAATGTGGCCCGGCACCTGGCAGGTTGAATGTGGAATAAATGAGTAAATAAGCTCTGGCCAGCATTCAGCGGGCCCCCTGCTGCCCCAGCCACTGAGCATGTGACTTCCATGCTTGCAAACACCCTGTGATGGGAGCTGGGCGTGAGGATGGGTACCATTTGACAGATGGGCAAGCCGAGGTCCAGGGAGGTGGAGTGACTTGTCCAAGTTCATTTGGCTACAAGAGTAGAGCCCCTCCCCGGACCCCCTCCCAGAGACATCTGTCCCCAGGGCTATGTCCAGCCCCGAGGGCCCAATGCCTGCCTCCTGCAGCTGTGTGCCCTCCCAGACAGCCAGTCAGACATCCGGGCTGGCCTGGCCTGTCCTCAGCCCCCTCACACCCGCCCAGCCTGGCCTGCCAGCCTTCCTGCAGTCGCTCAGAGCCAATAACCATGCAGCGCAGGCCCCGTGGTGTTCTTGCAGGCCGTGTGGGAGCCAGAGCCCAGGCCCAGCCCCCTCACGGCCCCCAACCTGCCCGCCACACCCTTGGAAAGTTCGGGGGGATGAGGGGGAGCACTGCTTCTGCCTCCGCTGTCCCCAGGGTCAGCCAGGCCCAGCATCTGTGCCTCCTCTCCCTGGATCCTTGCTCTTCCTTCCCCCCAGAGCCGTGCACGCAGGCCAGCCACCTTCCCACATCCTGCGTCTTGGTCCAGGAAGTGAAGAGTACTTTTTCCTGTCCCCACGCAGACCAAGCTGGGAGCCAAGCAGCAGTGCCCTCTACCCCCTTCTCATCGTGCCACCGCCCCCGCCTCTGGTCACTCCTCTAGGTCGGGCTCGGCCTCCACGGCCCCTCCACACGCAGCTCCTGCAGCCCATGGGGCGAGTTGGGGTCCAAGTCTGGGACCATGGTACCCGCCTCGACCTCCATCTCGGCCTGCCCACCCTCATCCTGGCAGGGATTCTGGGTCAGATGGACTGGACACTGAACCACAGCTTATCAGCTGTTGTCCTGAGCAAGTCACCTCCCACTCTGAGCCCCGGTTCCCTCGCTCGTAAGATGGGATAATGCCCGTCTATGTCCCTGAGGGTCCCTGTTAGGACTAGAAGGAGGCGAAGTGCTTGGCAGCTATAACATGCTCAGGAACTGTTAGCTACTGCAGCCCTCACAGAGGTGGTGACAGTCCCCTGAGCCTGTGCTGCTCAGAAGTGGGCTCCCCCGGATCCCCCTCCGCCTCTGCCTCTTAACCCTTGAGCTCTGTGTTCTGAAACCTTCACCCCGACCAGGAGGCAGATGTGGAGCCCAGGCCTTGCTTCTGGGAAGGGACTTAGATTTGCCGGCTCTTGGGCAGTAGACCATTCTCCTCCCCTCCCCAGGCACCCACACCCTGTTAGTTCGGTGCTGACTGGCCTTCTGCCTCAGTTTCCTCCTTGGGCTGAGGCAAGAAACCTCTGCCTAGAATGTATCTCGTCCTCCTCTCCCTTGGAAACTGACCCCAGCCCCGCACCACAGTGGAGTCTGCTTCGAACCTTGTGGTCAGGCTCTCTCTTCCCTGACATCCTTGCCAGTTCAGAAGCCCCCACACCCCCCAACCGTGCCGCCCCTCAGGCCTCTTGCAACAATCGGCTGGTCCTCTGCTGCCCTCTGGTGGCAGAGTCTGAGAACAGCAACTTCCTGGGGGGGAATTTTTTTCCTCCCCAATTCCAGGTTAAGTCCTGACCTCACCTGCACAGGGCTACCTGCCTCATCACCTATGAACAATATCGTCAAGTGCTAATACCTGAGTTTGATTATAAAAATAATGAATGCACGATATGAAGTGGGTACAACACAGGGAAATAGGAACTAGGATGTGAAAATACCCAGTGGCCCAAATTCCCCCAGAGAGCACTACTGTCAGGGGTTTGGCCATATCATTCCATAGTCTTTTTGCTTCTACAAATCTGTGTGCATGTGATGTACACACACACACACACACACACACACACACACACACACGTTAACATGATTATACTTGACATGCTGTTCTGACCAGCTTTGTCTATATCGTCATCTTGCCCTGTTAACACACAGGTCTGCCTCATTTGTCTAAGAGCTGATTGTACTTCTTTGTTGAGTAATGTATCTGTCATTTCCTTATAGAAGGATTTGAAGCATTATTGTTTTTAAAAGTCAATCATTTTACCTTTTTTAAAAAGTTTTTATTTGGGGGCACCTGGGTGGCTCAGTCGGTTAAGCATCTGCCTTTGGCTCAGGTCATGATCCCAGGGTCAAGCTCCCTGCTCAGTGGGGAGTCTGCTTCTCCCTCTCTTCCCCACTCATGCTGTCTCTTGCTCTCCCTCTCTCTCAAATAAAATCTTTAAAAATAAATAAACATAAGAGTTTTTATTTAAATTCCAGTTAGTTAACATACAGTGTAATATTAGTTTCAGGTGTACAATGTAGTGATTCGACACTTCCATATAATACCCAGTGCTCATCACGACAATCCCCATCACTTATTTCACCCATCTCGCCACCCCCCCACACCCCGCACTAGTAACCACCAGTTTGTTTGATATAGTTAACAGTCTGTTTCTTGGTTCCTCTTTCTTTATTTTCTTTCACTTTGCTCATTTGTTTTGTTTCTTAAATTCCACATATGAGTCAAATCATATGGTATTTGTCTTTCTCGGGCTGACATTTTGCTTAGCATAATACACTCTAGCTCCATCCATGTCCTTGCAAATGGCATGATCTCATGCTTTCTTATGGCTGAGTAATTTTCTATTATATATATATAATATATATATATATATATATATATATATATATATTATATATATATATCACATCTTCTTTATCCATTCATCAGTTCTTGGGCACTTGGACTGTTTCCGTAGTTTGGCTATTGTAGATAATGCTGCTATAAACATCGGGGTGCATGTATCTCTGTGGATTAGTATTTTTGTATTCTTTGGGTAAATACCTAGTAGTACAATTTCTGCGTCATAGGGTAGTTCTAATTTTAACTTTTTGAGAAACCTCCATACTGTTTTCCAGAGTGGCTGCACCAGCTTGCATTCCCATCAACAGTGTAAGAGGGTTCCCCTTTCTCCACATCCTCGCCAACACCTGTTGTTTCTTGTGTTGTTGATTTTAACCATCCTGACAGGTGTGAAGTGACATCCCATTGTGGCTTTGATTTGCATTTCCCTGATGATGAGTGATGTGGAGCATCTTATCATGTTTGTTGCCCATGTGTATGTCTTCTTTGGAAAAATGTCTATTCATGTCTTCTGCCCATTTTTAATTTTTATTTATTTATTTATTAAAGATTTTATTTATTTATTTGACAGAGAGAGAGATAGCGAGAGCAGGAACACAGCAGGGGGAGTGGGAGAGGGAGAAGCAGGCTTCCCGCAGAGCAGGGAGCCCGATGCGGGGCTCGATCCCAGGACCCTGGGATCACGACCTGAGCCGAAGGCAGACGCTTAACGACTGAGCCACCCAGGTGCCCCTTCTGCCCATTTTTTAATTGGATTATTCAGTTTTTGGGTGTTGAGTTTAATAAGTTCTTTGTATATTAATAAGTCCTTTATCTGATATGTCATTTGCAAATATCTTCTCCCCTTCTGTCGGTTGTCTTTTGGTTTTGTTGACTGTTTCCTTTGCTGTGCAAAAGCTTTATATTTTGATGTAGTCCTGACAGTTTATTTTTGCTTTTGTTTCCCTTGCCACAGGAGACCTATCTAGAAAGAAGTTGCTGTGGTTGATGTCAAAAAGTTACTGTCTTCTTCTAGGATTTTTTATGGTTTCAGGTCTCACATTTGGGTCTTTAATCCATTTCGAGTTTATTTTTGCTTGTGGTACAAGAAAGTGGTCTGGTTTTCCCAACACCATTTGTTGAAAAGACTTCTTTTTCCCATTGGATATTCTTTCCTGCTTTGTTGAAGATTAATTGAGCATATAACTGCGGGTTCATTTCTGGGTTTTCTATTCTGTTCCATTAGTCTATTTGTCTGTTTTTGTGCCAGTACTGTACTGTTTTCATTACTACAGTTTTGTAATATAACTTGAAGTCCAGAATTGTGATGCCTCCAGCTTTGTTTTTTTTCCGAGGTTGCTTTGGCTATTTGGGGTCTTTTGTGGTTCCATACAAATTTTAAATTTGTTATAGTTTTGTAAAAAATGTTGGTGGTATTTTGGTAGGGATTGCGTTAAACGTGTAGATTGTTTTGGGTGGTATAGACACTTTAACAATATTTGTTCTTCTAATCCATGAGCATGGAATGTCTTTCCATTTCTTTGTGTCATTTTCCATTTCTTTCATCAGTGTTTAATAGTTCTCAGAGTACAGGTCTTTCACCTCTTTGGTTAGGTTTGTTCCTAGGTATCTTATTTTTGATGCAATTGTAAATGGGATTGATTCCTTAATTTCGCTTTCTGCTGCTTCATTATTATGTATAGAAATGCAATAGATTTTTGTACGTTGATTTTGTATCCTGCAACTTTACTGAATTCATTTATCAGTTCTGGTAGTTTTTTGGCGGAGTCTTTCAGGTTTTCTATATATAGTATCATGCCATTTGCAAATGGTGAAAGTTTGACTCCTTCCTTGTTGATTTGGATGCCTTTTATTTCTGTTGTCTGCATGCTGAGGCTAGGACTTCCAGTACTGTGTTGAATAAAAGCAGTGAGAGTGGACGGTCCCTGTCTTGTTCCTGACCATAGAGGAAAAGCTCTCAGTATTTCCCCACTGAGGATGATATTCACTGTGAGTTTTTCATAGAAAGCCTTTATGATGTGGAGGTATGTTCCCTCTCAATCTACTTTATTGAGGGTTTTTATCACGAATGGATGTTGTCCTTTGTCAAATGCTTTTTCTGCACCTATTGAGAGGATCATATGGTCCTTACCCTTTTATTAATGTGACGTACCTGTTGATTGGCCAATCTTTTTTTCTTAGTCACCTTTCTGTTTTGTGCAGCAGGAAGATCTGGCGTCAGGAGAGCCAGGGTCCAGGCTACTGTCACTGATCTCATTGCTGTGCCCCTCCAGGCTCGTTTCCCCACCTACACAGTAGGGCATCCGGCTCCATCTAGAATCCTTCGCTCTGATGATTCCTCTGAGCTGTGATCCCAGAGACTGTCCTGGGATCATCCATACAGTTTTGGGGCTGGTGCAGGGACGAGGCCTGGCCCAGTGGGAGCGTGGACAGTTGTCGCGAGGGACAGGCTGCGACGCTGCCCGCTGCCCGATATTGGACGGGGCTGCCTGAGGGAGAGTGAGGTCTGACCCACACTCCTCTCCTGCAGCTTGCTGAGGGCAGCTGGGCCGGCTGCTTTCTCTTGGAGGGGCCTGTGGGCATCCACAGCCACTTCCCCCGCCCTGAGCTGACTTGTATATCACCCAAGTAAGAAGGGAAAGTATTCCCCTTGTAAACAACTCAAACAATACAGAAGATTTCAGCTTCTGGGGTCAGAGGGCCTGGAGTCACCCTCCCACTTTAAACAACTAAATCAACAGACAAAACGTGGGACACCAACGGGCCCAGCTGTTGGACAGAACAGGGATTCCTGAGAAAAGGAAGTGCAAGCAAATGAGGTGAGGCCTGTGGTTTGCAGAGAGTACTGCCTGGACTGAGTGTCCGGGTCGCCGGGTGGGACAGGAGGAGGCACACAGCCCAGCCAGCTCCCTTACTGGAGGAGACAGACTGGGGAACTTAACGGGCAGAGGCTAGGTAGAATTTTTGAATCAGAACACTGGAAAGAAGACAGCGGCCCTGAGATTGGAAAGTGGCATGGAGAGGTGGAAGATCCCAGAGAGACGCTCCAGACCTGTGCAGAGGGCCCCCCTCACCCAGTTAGCTGAGACCAGATCGGTGCCTACGTGTGAGGAGATGACCCAAAGCTGACCGAAGGACCACTGCCCACCCCAGAAGGAACAGGCAGAACTAAATGCCCAAAGCTCACAGGGGGACAGAAATAGTCCCCACCAGCCAGATTGAGAAACCTCATAATAAACAGGGCAGAACACTGAGAACCATATGACCTCAGAAGTGGGACAAAATTAGTCCTTCACTAACAGATGCGCTGGTCTCTTCAACAAAGCTCAAAAGCAAGCCTCAAAGGAATAAAATGATCTCCAAATAACTTATTTGCATCCCACAACAAAGCTTAAGAATATTTACAGGAACACAACAATATCCAACACATTTTAATACGGTAACATGTCTGGCATCCATTAAAAGTTAGGCATATAAAGAAGTAGAAATAAGTAAAAGCAGACACAGAAATCACACAGATAACGGATGAGAGGACATTAAAGCAGTTATTATAACTCTATTCTGTATTTTCTTTTTTTTTTTTTTTTACTCTATTCTGTATTTTCAAGAAGGTAAAGGAAAGCATGAACATGTTAAAAAGAAACATGGAAACAATATTTTTTGATACCTCAATCAAACTTCTAAGTGATGAAAACATTTTTCTGAAATTTTGAATCTCTGAAATATGAAAAATACACTGGAGATTAACAGCAAATGAAAAGAAGAAAGGATTAGTAAAACCTGCACTTCCTCTGCATTAGGCCCACCTGTCTGCCTAACCTGGCTTTAGACTGAGCATTTATTTAAGAATAAAATTGTGGTGGTGGTCTGAAAAAAAAAAAAAAAGAAAGGATTAGTGAACTTGTTGACATAGTCATAGAAACTATCTAAAATGAAATACACCAATATAAAAAGACTGAAAAAAAAAAAAGAACAGGGCATCAATGAGAAGTGGGCAACTCCTGTTGGGTTAATATACAAATTAGGAATCCCCAAAGGAGAGGAAGAAGAGAAAGATATATAAAGAAATAATTAATGAAAAATTTTCAGGCGCCTGGGTGTCTCATTTTTTAAGCATCTGCCTTCGGCTCGGGTCATGATCTCAGGGTCCTGGGATCAAGTCCCACATCGGGCTCCTTGCTCAGCTGGAAGCCGGCTTCTCCCTCCCCCACTCCCCCTGCTTATGTTCCCTCTCTCGCTATGTCTCTCTCTGTCAAATAAATAAAATCTTTAAAAAAAAAAAAGAAAAATTTTCAAAATTTGTGAAATCTATAAACCCAAGAAGGTCAATAAACCCAACACAAGAAATATATAAAGAAAACCATGTATTACATCATAACCCAATTTGCTTAAGATCAGATAGAAAATCTTAAAAGTAGATAGAGAGAAAAGGGTACATTACATACAGAAGAACAAAGATTAAAATTGTAGCACACTTTGCATAAGGGGGAAAAAAAATCCAAGCCAGAAGACAGGGAAGCAGCATCTTTAAATTACTTAAAGGAGAAACTGTCAACCTAGACTCTTAACTCAGCAAAAATATCTCTACAAATCCCATATCTGATAAAGGACTGTGTCTAGAATACATAAAGAGCTCTTACAACTCAACAATAAAAAGACAACCCAATTTAAAAACAGAAAAAAGATCTGAGTGGACATTTCTTCAAAGAAGACATACAAATGGCCAATAAACACATGAGAAGATGCTCAACATCATTAGTGAAATCAAAACTGAAATGAGATAATACTTTATGCCAACTACGATGGAGAGAATTGAAAAGATAGATAATCAGAAGTGTGGTGAGGCTGTAGAGAAACTGAAACTCTCATACACCGCTGGTGAAAATGTAAAATTTTGTAGCCACTTTGAAAAACAGTTTGGCAGTTCCTCAAAACAGTAAACATAAAATTACTATATGATCCAGCAATTCTTACACATATGTAAAGAGGTACAATATATTTGCAGGTAATCTGTGGTAAGTTAAACTATATATTGCAACCCTAGAGAAACCACTAAAAATATAAAATGAAGAATTAAGTCTAATAAGTCAATAATGGAGATAAAATGGAATCATTTGAGAGAAAAAGCTCAATCCAAAAGAAGAAGGGAACAAAAAGCAGATGGGACAAGGAAAAAATAAATAGCATGACAGTCAATTTAAATCTAATGATATTGATAATTACATTAAATATAAGTGGTTTAAACATTTAATTGAGTGGTAGAGACTGTCAGACTGGATAAGAAAGCAAAGCTCAATGCACCACATGTGATCCTTGTCTCTTAGCTCTAAATTCTCCCTTGCCCTGTTTGTGATACTGTTAACAGTTCTCATTTGCCATCTGGAATTATATTAAACTTTATCAGTAGAGGGCGCTGGAGAGACACTTAATTCTTCAGAGTTCTCTTTCCCCTTAGTAGATAAACCCATGTTATGGTTAATAATTTTTTTTACTCAATTATAATTAACATATCGTGTTATATTAGGTTCAGGTGCACAATATAGTGATTCAACAGTTCTATACATTTCTCAGTGCTCATCATGATAAGTGTACCCTTAATCCCCTTGATCTATTTCACCCATCCCCCAACCACCTCCCTCTGGCAACCATGTTTGTTCTCTGTATTTAAGAGTCTGGTTTTTGTTTGTCTTTTTTGTTTGTTTGTTTTGTTTCTTAAATTCCACATATGAGTGAAAACTTATGGTATTTGTCTTTCTTTGACTGACTCATTTCACTTAGCCTCATACCCTCTATGTCCATCCATGTTGTTACAAATGGCAAAATTTCATTCTTTTTTATGGCTGAGTAGTATTCCATTGTATATATATACCACAACCTCTTTATTCATTCATCTAGCAATGGATACTTGGGCTGCTTCCATATCTTAGCTATTGTAAATAATGCTGCAATAAACATAGGGGTGCATATATCTTTTCAAAGTAGTGTTTTCATTTTTTTGGATAAATAGCCAGTAGTGGAATTACTGGATCATATGGTAATTCTATTTTTAATTTTTTTTGGAACCTCCATACTGCCTTCCACAGTGGCTGCACCAGTGTGCATTCCCACCAACATACAAGAGGGTTCCCCTTTCTCCACATCCTCGCTAACACTTGTTGTTTCTTGTGTTTTTGATTTTAGCCATTCTGACAGGTGTGAAGTGATATCTCATTGTGGTTTTCATTTGCATTTCTCTGATGATTAGTGATATTGAATATCTTTTCATGTGTCTGTTGGCCATCTGTATGTCTTCGTTGAAAAAATGTCTATTTAGATCCCCTGTCTGTTTTTTAATTGGATTAAGGTTTTTTGGTGTTGAGTTGTACAAGTTCTTTATATATTTTGGATACTAATCCCTTATTGGATACATCATTTGCAAATATCTTCTCCCACTCAGTAGGTTGCCTTTTGTTTTGTTGATGGTTTCCTTTGCTGTGCAAAAGTATTTTATTTTGGTGTAGTCCCAATAGTTTAATTTCGCTTTTGTTTCCCTTGCCTCAGGAAGAGTATCTAGAAAAATGTTTCTACAGCTGATGTCAAATTACCACCCATGTATTCTAGGAATTTTATGGTTTCGGGTCTCACATTTAGGTCTTTCATCCATTTTGAGTTTATTTTTGTGTATGGTGTAAGAAAGTGGTCCAGTTTCATTCTTTGGCATGTAACTGTCCAGTTTTCCCAAGACAATTTATTAAAGAGACTGTCTTTTCCCTATTGTATATTATTGCCTCTTTTGTCATAGATTAATTGATCATAAGAGCATGGGTTTATTTCTGGAGTCTCTATTCTGTTGCACTGATCTATGTGTCTATTCTTGTGCCCGCATATAAATTTTATATTCAACCTTCCCTGTTAGAATTACTGTGTTGTTTCTCTATCCTGTTTGGACCCTGACCAATACAGAATTAACACTGGCCAGTGGTCATAGGGATAACCCCGCAAAGATGGGATTTAGAGATTTGTTTGGCTGTGTCCTCAGGCTTGAAGGCAGTGCTGGACTACTTGCTAGTGGGCAGTAGAATACTAGCAATGCGTGGCATGCAGTGACATCACAATGAATCACGTTATCTCCTGTGGTTATGTGACGAGAGAGGCATGTGCCTTGGGAGGCCAGGTGGCTGCCCCACTTGATTATTATAGCAGTGATGATGACCATAAGGACTGTGATGTGGGATGAATTATTTTGAGCATGCTTGACTGTTTACCAAAAGAAAATGACAAATTCTCAGCTTAAGTTCTGGTCAAGAACCAGAGAGCTTCCATGACAACTCTGAAAAGATTCTCTCATTTCTTACAGACATTAGACTGAGATCCCTTAAAACCAAACCAACATTTAATTGTGTAGGTTGCTGAATTAAATTTCCATTCATTGTTTAAGTTCATTTAAATTCATAGTCTCCCTAAGTTTTTCATGTGAAAGGGCAAGAATGGGATCCTGAAATTTGTAATGGGGACATCTGGTTGGACCCAAATGAAACTAACAGCTTGAACCCTCACGTCATCCCATCCCCCCCTTGCGAGTGGAAATAGCTTGACTTCCTGTGTTAGAGAGGAACAGGCGTCTCTGCTTACAAACACTGTGAGCACTTCATCTGGGGCAGATGCTTTGAACAGCCATGCCCAAGACCCACCTCTACCGCTCCCATAACTAGGTCAAATCTCAGCATTTTCCAGAGGAACGAGAGGACTCCAGAGAAAACAGATCATACACCCAAAGAATTGTGAGACTTCGCTAATATATATTTTTAAGCCTATTTATTGAGCTATGGTTCACACGTCATACAATTCATCCATTTAAGGCGCACGATTCAATGGTTTTGAGTCTAGGCACAGAACAGTCCATTTCAGGAGATTTCCATCGTCCCATTAAGAAACCTCATACATTTTACCTATCACCCACTTAGCCCCCCACTGACACCGACCCCTTCAGCCTAGGTAACCACTAATCTACTTTCCGTCTCTATAGATTTTCCTGTTCTGAACATTTCATATGAATGAAATCATATAGTTTGTGGTCTCTTGTGACCGGCTTCTTTCACTCAGTATGATGTTTTCAAGCTTCACCCAGGTTGTAGCGTGGATCAGCACCTCATTCCTTCTTATAGCCAAATAATATTCTACCGTGTGGATATACCACTTTTAATCCATTTGCTCATTGAGGAACATTTGGGTTGTTTTCACCTTTTGACTGTTATCAATAATGCTCCTGTAAGCATTTGCATAAAAGTCGCTGTGTAGATGTTCATTTCTCTCTGGTGCATACCACGGAGTGGAATTGGTAGCTCTGTGTGCAGTCATCCCAGGAACTGCCAGACTGTTTTCCAAAGCAGTTGGACTATTTTACATCCTAGCATCATCAAATAGTTTCTCCCATTGTGTGGGTTTTCACTTTCTTGTTGGTGTTCTCTGTGGCACAAACATTTTTAATTTTAATTAAAATGAAGTCTAATTTATCTGTTCTTTCTTCTGTTGATGGTCCATTGGTGTCATATCTATAAATCCTTTGGCAAATCAGATACATTCCTCAACTGTACTGACTTTACTGTTGAACTCATCCCCCGACATCTCCATTTTTGGTGTCGTTTTCGGTATATATATATTTTTTTTCCTTGTAGTATCTCCGCTGGACTCTTTCTTATAATTTCTCTCTGCTAAAATTACTCCCCATCTGCTCATGCGTGTTGTACATCTTTCCTACTAGTTACTTCCACATACTAATCACAGTTATTTTAATGTCCCCATCTGGGAGGGTTATATCTGAGCCTGATTCTGTTGATGGCTTTATTTATCAACAGTGTTTTTCCTTGAATGCTGAATGTTATTTGTACAATAGAAGAGACAGCGGCATAGTGTGTGCTCTGGGCAGTGGGCATGCTGCTCTTTGTTTCGGGTCCATCGTGGGGAATTAGTTGATGTAGGCAGGAGTTGAGCTGGGATGGGTTCTGTGGTCGCCGTCCTTACCTTCAGAGCCCCACATGCAGACTCCTGCAGCAGCGGCCACCTGGCTTGGGGTGGAGCTGGGGTGTGGCAGGCTCTTTCTCAGTGTTTGTACCTTACTTCCAGCTTGGTGCAGCGTAGACGGTATCCCTCTCCATGCCTTTCCTTGTCCCGCAGCTCGGGGTAGGGGCATGCTATCCTGGTCCGGCTTCAGTCTTAGGCATGTCTTGGGTGCACTTTTGTTCCTCTCCAGGGGTAGCTGATTTCCGGTTGGTATCAGAATGGGTTCTCGGGCCCTGGATGGCTTCTTGCCCCTCCCAGGGGGTTACAGGATGTTCTCTTCTATCTTTCCCTCAGCCAGCATGAGCTTTTACTTCTTCCTGGGGATGAAGGGAATATGGCCCTTTCCCTAGTGGATTCAGAATTTTGCTTCATAGGAGAGCATCTGAGGAAGTGAGCAAGGCTTCATGTCAAGAGCTGAAAATCACTGCAGACTCTCAGCAGAGAGGCAGGTCTCGGGCCCTTCTCCTGAGCATCCAGGGGAGGCCTGGGGAAGAGATCCTGAAAGTGAATGTGAACTTGCTTTGCACGGAGGGGCCCCAGCCATTCCAGACAAATCAGTCCGTCCTTTGCCTTAGCAATTCAATAAAATTTTACTGGATTTCATCTTCCTCACTTGTCTCGTGGCCGGATCTTTCTGCAGTGCTCCTGCCACAGGTGAGATGGTTTGGCTGTCCTCTCTCCTCAGAACTCAGATCGCCTAGTTGCCTTTCCGATGAACTCAGGAAAAGTCATGACTTTATAGTTTATTCGCCTTTTTTTGGTTGTTGGGGCAAGAGTGTTTTTTGCAGCATTCCATACCCTAAGCCAATGCAGAAACCCATACTGACTATTAATATAATAGGGTTACAGGTAATTTAGATTCTCTATATTATATATTTATGTAACATTTGAATTTTTACAAGCGTATTTTGGTTTTATAAGCAGAAAAGAAAAAATGAGCCAGGATTCTTTGGAGAAACCAAACCAATAGTGTGTGTATATATATATATATATAAATATAGAACAAGATTTATTATAAGGAATTGGCTCATGCAATTATGGGGGCTGAGGAGTTCCAAGATCTGCAGTTGGCAAGCTGGGGACCCCAAAGAGCCGTTGGTGTAGCTCCAGTCCAAGTCTGAAGGCCTGAAAACCAGGAGCACTGATGTGTGTAAGCTCCAGTCCAAAAGCCAGCAGACTCAAGCCCCAAGAAGAGCAGATGTTTCGGTTGGGAGGCAGAAGGCTGATGCTCTGGCAATTAGGTAGGAGGAGTTCCTCTTACTCAGCCTTTGGTTCTATTCTGGTCTTTAACCAATTGGATGAGGCCCACCCACACCAAGGAGGGCAATCTGCTTTACTCAGTCTACCAATTGGAAAGTTAATCCCCTCCAGAAACACCCTCACAGACACATCCAGAATAAATGGCTGGGCACCCCATGGCTCAGTCAATTTGACACATAAAATTAACCGTCATAATGTTCTAATAATAATAATAATAATAATACCATCATAATTCTGGACAGCCTCTTAAGGCTGAGACTGATCTGGGAGGCTCAGTGGTGCCAAGACTTTTTCAACCCACTCTGTTCCAGTGGCCCGGACACCCAGCTGACTTTTGATTCCCAGAAGCCACTCACTGAGAAATGCTGTCCAGTCTGGACCCACCCAAGCCAGACCCTCCTCCTGATGACAAAGGAAGAGCTGAGGCCCCCACACAGGGGTCCTCCCCTCAAAGGTACCTCACTACGCTGCGGCGTTGGGAAGCCATGTTTGCCAGCCCTGTGGAAGAGCAGTAGGCCCACAGAGCTTGGGCTGGATAGGGTGCTCGCCCTCACCATCCAAGAGTCACGAGGCACCTTTTGTAAGTGGAGGGCTTGCTCCAGATCCCCAGAGCTTCCAGCAAAAAGTGTTTCCAGAAGTAACCAATGACGCCAGTGGTCTAGTGGTTTCCTTTCGAATGTCGCTCACCCTGGCCTGTGCTCAAATTCTCAAACTTCAGAATTATTATCTTAAAATTCAGATTCCTACATCCTACCCACAGAGATCTGTATTCAATAGTCTCATGTGCGGCCCAGGACTCTGCGTGCTTTACCAGCACCCCAGGATTCCTAGAAGCATTGTTTCCAGCCTCACCAGACCCGGGAAACATTCACAGACATTCCTTTCATGGAGCAACGCACGAGAGTCCAGAGGTGCGTTAAATTCTCCCATGTTCTCACACACGCTCCACGAAGGAAGTCAGGCACAGAAAGCAAATCTTGCATGACTCCGTATTATACCAAGTCCCAGAATAGGCGAGAGTCATATACACTGACAGGATTCACTGCCTGGGAAGGCACACAGGGGCGGCTCCAGAGATGGAAATGCTCCAGAACTTAATCCGGTGTGTGAATTTGTCAAAAGTGATGGAGCTGTACACTTAAAATGTGTGAGTTCTCTTATGTGCAAATCACACCTCAGCCAAGTCATTTTGAAAAGCTTATCATGTGTTGTCTCAGAAAAAGGATATTCCAGATATTTACACCCTGTGCTCCCCTGGCATCACACGATGACATCCGACAGCATGTATATGACTCACCGTTTCTTTCGTGCATTAGGTGCTGCGTGCCAGCAAGTCACCCTCTTACCTGTGTGTCAGGCTCCCGCTTGATCCAGTAAGACCAGGTCCAGGCCCTTGGGCGGGGTGCTTAGAAGAGAACTGGCCAGTGCAGTGAGTGGCCCCGTCTTCTGGAAACTCCGTGTTTAGGCAATTCTTGCATTCCAGTCCCCTGCTCCACACGGCACTCCTCTGGATGGAGGGACACACACACACACACACACACACACACACACACACACACACACACACACTCCCCGCTCATGGAAAGGGAAAGGCTCTGTGAAGTCGACGACACAAGCCCCACAGGCTCTGTGACCCTGAGACTCTCAGAAATCACCACGGGGCCAGCAGGTCGCAACTCGAGGGGCTGCCCCTCACACTTGTCACCAGCACCACTGCTTCCCTAGAGTCTCCAGAGGTCAAGAGAAAACTCCACAGGGACAGAAGTTGTGGCTTTGACCTCAGAAATCACAAGAGCTCTGTATGTGGGGATGGGAGGACCAAGGGGCATTGGGAGAGGCCCCCCCCAGGGAGCCCTCTGGATTGGTGCGTCCCAGGTACTACGGCCCTGTTCTCACAGGGTCGCCTGTGGCATCGTGACCCCGCTTGGGGCCTCAGTTCAGCGATCTGTAAAATGTTGGACTGGATGAGTAATCACCAATTATTATCACCATTATCCTGATTACTGTTGGGCTCAAGATCCCATTCTTCAAATGAAACCCCTTGTAGAGCCTCAATAAGGAAAGAGGGTATCTGATTGAAAATGGAGCTTGGGGCCCATGTCCCTTGGCTCCCCCTTGTTCTGAGGACCCCTACGGCTCTTGAGAATTGTTTAAAAACTGCTAAGCTAGCTGAGCTCCCGGTCCATGCAGCTGAACTCTGGAAACTGCCCTCATGGAAACCCTCCAGGACTCCAAATGACCCAACTCCAGCCAGTGACCTCAGAATGACAGGAAGCACACATAATCGGACTCTGGGAACCCCGTGAAGTAACTCCGTTCACATTGTGAACAGAATGCGATTATTCTATCGCTCAGACTGTGCCATCTCTGGGGCTGTTTGAGTTCTGAATCCTGCTCTCCCACTCCCCAATCTGCCTTCCCGGTGAGTTCAGAATCACCTAGAATCCCAAGTGTAAGTGGCAAATCTAGGATAGTCAACTCCACACCTAACTTTAGATGAATACAGATCCTTCTCTAAGACTCTGGCACATGGGAAATGTCATCATCCCTGTCACTCGAGTGGGTATTAAAATGATGGCCCATTACTATTACCCCATTATGCAGCTGAGGAAAACAGACTCGGGGTCACCAAGAAGTGGAGCTGGGATTTTGGGGCGGGGGAAGGTCAGCCAGTGCTCACGGACACGCGGTGGGTGCTAAGATCGCTTGTCTGAGCCCATCTCATCTCTGAGGATGACAACAGTACTGTCCTTGGTTGCTGGAGTAATTAAATGAGATAGTCCAAGTAAAAGCCCTCAGCATAGCCCAGACATGTGTGCGGGAACTCCAAATACTAGAGTTATAAACCCTGCTTCCTAAAACCACCAGACACCAGATAATCTTTCATAGAAAATAGGATTTATTTTCACATTTCAAGTGAACACAAATAAATGTCCCACAAGTGTACTATATACAAAATCAGTAGATATATTAAACACAGAAAAATCAAAGCCCTCCAGAAAAGACATGTTTACTTTCTTCCAGAGCACGTTTGGGCCATTTCCATTCTTCACCAATCCACGGACTAGGCACAGTACGCAGTGGGTTTGTTCCCAGGTTCGTCTGCTTCTACCCCCATGGACTCTTCCTCAAAAACCCCAGCAGCAAACCAACAGGATTCACAGTGGCCGGGGGTAAATGCCGTGGCCGAGGACCCTGCACAAAAGCCCCAACTATGTTCCAAAGGCCAGGCTCTGGGGTTCTGTGGCTTCGGCCACCAACTGGGGTCCTGCCATGGCACGGAGTAGTTAAGTGTCACAGCTTCATTTCTTGGCAATCTTGTTAGTCAAATTATTCCAATTAGAAGAGGTCATTACCCAGATATAATGGCCCTTTTGCAGCGTCTGACTTTCCCCGCTCGGCCGAGAAAAAGGCAGAAACCTGTCCCCAAAGCTAAGCCATCACCACCCCCCGAAGTCCAAGGCACTTGGTGAACTTGGGCTGGGGGATCACAGAGAAGGCCTGATGAGGAGTGGTGACATCATGTCCGTGATACTCGTCCAGAAATGGGGCGGTGAGGGAGGGCGGACACTGGGGAAGCAGTGTGGCGGGGCCGGTGGAGATCGGACGCTCCGCAGAGGCCTTCCTCCAGCACACAGTGATGGTGGCATGAGCACAGGCAACCGGACGGGGCACTGTTGCTGGCGTCCAACGTGGCCGCCTCGGTGTGTCACCACGTGGGCGGCCGCTACCAGCCTAGCACCCTGTGGCCGAGGCCAGTTAGCTCAACTGGCCACAGTCTGTAATGACGATCTTCCTGGACGTCTTCCCACTCCTGGAACCGAAAGATTCGATTTTCTTCACGACATCCATGCCTTCTTTGACATGGCCAAACACGACATGCTTGCCATCCAACCTGTGAGTTGAGCCAGGGAAGAATAAGAGTAGTGCAATGCCACCCAATGTCATTGTCACCTGGTCATGGAACTATTTATCGGAGACAGTGATTCTGGAAGGGACTCACTCTGGAAGTCTGGACCCACCCCTACGGCTCTGGTATCAAGCCTTGCGGAGCTCCCCCAAATACCCAGAGGGTCCCTCCCTTCCGGGGCACGTGCTGCCTGCCCTGCCGTGTGACCTTGCCCCCGGGCCACTTCACCTGAATCCTGGTAACCTCAGCTATGGAAAGTGAATTATTCTTGTTCCGCACAGGGAGTGAACAGGGTATCCAACTACTCTCAAGAAATAAGAGGTCCGTGTAAATAGGACCGTCTTAATGGTCATGAGTGGCAAGGTAAGAGCCAAGATAGCAAGTGCGGCTCTCCATTTGAGAGAGTTCCAAGAATCCGAAAGGCAGCTCAGTCCAGTGGCAGCAAGGTCACCACTGGTTACAGCCAAGGGCAGCACGGCAGGCCCTGCTGGGGGTTCCCGGAAGGAGCGAAGAACAGGCGGAGCCAGCCAACGGCCTGCCTATGCCCTGACATGTCTGTCCCTTCCGGCTTGGGGGCCAGAGACGGCTGGTATCCACCTACCACTCAGGTCTCCTAAAGTCCTAGGAAATGGGCTTTATTAAAGAATTAGCTCTTGGCCAGCTATTGTCCCCTCAAGCCCATATGCCTCAGGGGTAGGACACAGGCGACTCTGGGCAGAGGAACTTATTAGGTGGTGGGATCCACAGGCACATGGGCAAGAGAGCTCCAAGGTGCGTTCCAAGCTCGAGGTAAGCCGGGAAACAACAGTTTAAACCAAGCAAATAGGCTGCCTCCACAGGCCATCTTGAGGCCTGGTAGGTTCTGCAGCACGTCCCAAACGTATGTGGTAAAAGTCCTTTTGCACAACACATGGATAAAATTCCAGCTGACAGCAAATGGAAGCCTAACACAGACACAATTGAATTGTAAGAACAACCCACATCCTCCCTCAGTCCTTTTACAAACTTGGTCCTTCTCCCACATGGCCACACAGCCCAGCTGAGGGCTCCTGCCCCAGAGCGCAGTGCAGCCTCACGCCACCTTCCCCAAGAAGCACACAGACCCTCCTCTGGCTGCCAGGCCACCCCTCATGCCCAGCGGGCCTGCAGCCCGGGGCAGGGGACTCACCAGTCTGTCTTTATGGTGCAGATGAAGAACTGGGAGCCGTTGGTGTTGGGGCCTGCATTTGCCATGGACAGGACACCTGCAAAAACAGGCAGGAGGGAGCCATGCTGCCCCAGGAGGCACCTCACTGGGAAGCTACTGACAAGAGCGACTGCTCCCCCCACAACAAGGCCACTGGGGTCTGACGGTCTTGGAGCTTGAAGAGGACGAGCGGCTCCCCGGGGCCTGCCCACCCGTGCTGCCCCAGGGACGAGAGGGCCTTGTGGAAGCTCTCTGTGGCAGGGCCAGAATGGGACTTTGGCACTCTGCATCTTGGGTCTTAAACGTGACACAACGCTGGGTTTTGCTGAAAGGCTTTCTCTCCCAGCGTCTCAAAGGAAGGCTTGTTTTTTAAATGGAGAGCTCAGCATGACAAAGCTCCAGGAAAGCCAACACTCCAACCCGCAGTGCTGAAGGAGGGAAGGAGCATCACCGGATATCGGGCAGTCGGTCCCAGCCTCCCAGGCATGGTGGGCATGGTGGGCATGGTGGGCATGGCAGCGTCCGGGCCGAGCTCAGGGCATTCAGACCGGGGAACGGCGGCCCCCACTCACCTGGTCCCACGTGCTTCAGTGTGAAGTTCTCATCAGGAAAGCGGCTTCCATAGATGGACTTGCCCCCGGTGCCATTGTGGTTGGTGAAGTCGCCGGCCTGTGAGCACAGAGCCACCTTCTGAGCGGCCACCCCCCAGAACTGGCAGGGGGAGGCTGCCGTGGCGCGGGGAGGTGGCCCCCAACCCACCTGGGGCCCACCCAGCCAGAAGCCCCACAGGCCAAGGGGTCAGAAAACATCCAAGGTTGTCCGGACTCATAAAATAACAAGGAAAATAAGCAAAAATAAAGCTTCAATATTTTCTGCCATTAATAACTACCCTACCTTTCACATGATTCACTTTTTTTTTAATCTGGGCAAGTTTTTTAAATGATTCTCAAAGGATCTAATGGCCATTCTGAGATGATTCGTAGGTAGTGACCTAGAGTTTTCTACCCACAACTCTTGGAGGGGAGACAGGGAGGTGGCCAGGGGAGGGTCCCAGTGCCCGTGTCTGGTCTGTCGGGGGAGCAGCACAGAGCCAGTTCCCTATGCTGAGCCCCACGCCCTGCCTGGCACTTCCCCCCTCGCCAGGCCCGGTAGCCTCCCTACGCCTTGCAGACCCAGGACGGAATCCCCCCAGGCCCGGTATCCTTCCTCACAGCTTGCCCGAGGTTTCCAAGGGAGCAGTGGCCAGAAGAGCCCAGTGGCTGTCAGCCCCAGCCGCAGCCCCTGGCCAAGGTCTCATGGAGATATGATCCTCAGGTGACAGGGATGACCCGACCAGCCTGACCTAAGCACCCACAAATGCCAGCAGGGTGTCCCGAGACAGAGATGATTCAAAACCCTGGCCTGGGCCTCCCGGTGCTGCCAACTCATGCCTCAGAGAGCCCTCCAGCCTTGGAAGGACCCGCCCCTGCCCGATGCTGCTCAGAGGAAGACCCTAGCCTGGCTCAGGACAGCCCCTCCAGCTCCCGCGTCATCCACAGCCTCCCTCGGGCAGAGCTGGGAGGGCCTCTGTGGCAGAAAGCCACAGGCTTGGCCAGGCCTGTCCCATGGCCACAGCCTCCCTTCCCATCCCTGCAGTCACCACATTTGACACGTCAGCAGGCCCAGCCCCCACCCACTGCCACTCACCACAATAGGATGACAGCCCCAGGTCGGAGTGGAGGGAATGCGGGAGAGAATTCTGGGCTGGAAGGACTTCAAAGAGGTCATGACACTCATGCCCCTGCCTCTATGGTCTGTGGGCCTCAAGACCCCAACCCCTGTCTTAGCAGGGTCTAACCTAACAGAGGGTGACCCCCACACAGCTGGAGTCTCGACCCCTGGGGAAGTTCCTGCTGTCCACATCTATCCCCAAACTTCTGACACAGCCTTACTGCTGTTTTTGAAAAACAGGCAGCACACATGACTAAAGAACATTCATTTAACGAAGAAAGATGCCCCACTCTGGAAGGAGAAGCTCCGAGTCCAGACCTGTTCGTTCCTGTCGGTGCTGTCTCCCTCCCTCCCTATCTCCCACGCCAAGCGTGCCAAGTGCTCAGTGGGACCTACAGGGGGACTTGGTCAGAGACTGCCTGAATACGCTGGTCCTCCAAGGCCTGAAGATCTATTCCCCGCCCCCGTGCACGTCCAGATCTCAGTGCCGGTCCCCCCGACAGGCTCCGCCAGCCAGCGCATCCTGCCACTGCCCTGCTGCTCAAGGGCCAGGGCCGCCCAACCCGCTCCACCGTCTCTGGGTGAGAAGACAGGCCCACAGAGTAATCCATCACTCTCCCTTCGGTATCTCATTAATCCTCACAACCACCCTGCAAGGTGGCCCCTGTTATCACCCCCCCTCACAGACGGGGAACCGAGGCAGACAGGGCCACCATACCTGACACATGAAGGATGGAATCACTCTGTGGAAGGTAGAGCCTTTGTAGCCGAAGCCCTTCTCCCCGGTACACAGGGCTCTGAAGTTCTCTGAGGGTTGAAGGAAGAGGCAGGTCAACAGGGCCAGGCCGCAACTGCAGGGTCACCACTCATTCTAGCGAGCACCCTTCTACCCCCCAGGAGGTGAACAGGGGGTGGACAGACCCCAGGCCTGCTCCCTGGGTCTGCTCTGGCTGTGTGACCCGGGGCAAGTCACCTCCTTCTTACAGCTCAGTGTCCCAGTGTCCAAGCACTGTGACAAGAGCACACGCTCCTGGCAGGGAGTCCCTGGGCCATGTAGCCACCACCCCATCGGGCACCAGCAGGGAGGAAGTGGTCCTGGTGGAAATTTACATGTGCTTCTACTGATTCCAAGGCTCTACTGGCCTGGTGGGCAGGGCCAACACTGAGGCTCAGAGAGGGACAGAAAGCCGGCCCAGGGTACCCAGCAGCTGAGCCCCACGTGGAACTCCCATCTGGTCACGGGTCTCTGTGCCCCAACTTCTCTCATCATCCCACCCACCTGGCCTGGCCCCTCTGTCCTCCATCTGGACCAGACTCAGAAGGCCCCAAGCCCCGTCTTACCTGCTGTCTTTGGGACGACATCTGCCTTCAGCTGTGGGGCGAGAAGAGGGACAAGAGAAGATGGTCAGTCCAGAGGCAGGTGACGGAGGGAACCTCCTCACCACTCAACCCCCACAGCGGCCAAGGAGCCCCTTCCATGCCTGTGGCTCCCAGAGGCAGCCTAGGGAGCTATCATCTCTGCTAGTTGTTTCCTGAAACCAGGCTGGGAGGAGGCAGCCTCGGTTTCCCTATCTATCGGAAGAGGACAGTGCCATCCTGGCCTACTTCCAGGGGCGAAACTGGCAGAGCTACTGCAGCTGGGCCCCAAGCATCAGAGACTCAGGGCCGGGAGAGAGGCCAGTGCAAGCTCAATGCGCAGAGGGGAAACGCTTAGAGAGGCAGGGGAGTGGGGTGGGGGGTGGGTGAGGGGAGACCAGAGCCCCATCCAAGCAGGCCTCTTGCCTCCAAGCTTCAAGAGCCACCCTGGCGCCGAACCACTAAAATAAAAGGGAGAAGGAGGGTGATCTCCATTTTCCAGAAGAGGAAACTGAGGACTAACGGAGGTCTCTGTTCAAAAGGGCCTCGGGCTTGAGGGCTACACCTGAGCTTCCCCCCGACCCCGTTTGTTCCCCCTATTTGTTTCTTACTTTGCGAGTCCGGGAGCGTGGGGGGGTTGGAGTTGGGGTGAAGGGCCCCGGGTACACTGCCCCGACTTGCAGGGGGGCCGTCCCGGGTCAGCCCGGGGTGCCCTGCACGAGAGGAGGCCGGCTGGCCTGCCAGAAACCACCTTGGCTCCTGCCCCAGCGCCCGGAGGCGGGTGAGTCCCACCGAGGGGGCAGGGCCGGGCCGGCTCCGCATTATGCAAGGGCCGCCGCGTGAGCGCACCCCGCCGGCCCGCTGCCGGGAACCCCGACACCCGCCCCGGAGCTCCGGGTCTGGGCGCTGACCCCGCGAGGTCTCAGGACCTCTCCCCGACCCCGGGGCCAGCCAGCAGGGCCGGGCTCTCACAGTCGACGACCTGACCTTGAACTTTCTCCTCCACACTTGCCCTCCCTCCCGCCTCCAAGGTGCCGAGAGGACACCGGAAGAGACCAATCTGATGCGCCCTTCTAGGGATGGGGAAACTGAGGCCCATGGCCAGGTGTCGGGGGCAAGGTCACCCAGCGAGTCGCGCACAGCACCGGGCGCATCCCCCACGCCCAGTCCGGCGCGGCCGGGTGCAGTGCGCTCACCTCCAGCACCACGCGGCCGAGCGGCTGCCCGTCGGCGCCCACGTCCAGGTACACGAGCGGGTTCCGGGAAGCGGAGGACGAGTCCCGGGAGCCGCCGCCGCCGCTGCTGCTGCTGCAGGCGCGGAGCGCGGGGAGGCGCAGCGGCGCGGAGCGCGGGACCGGGAGCAGGCCGAGCAGGCGGGGGCCGCAGCGCAGCGCCAGCATCGCGGCGGCAGGTCGGGGCGGGAGAGCGGCGGTAGGAGCGGAGACGACGGAAGCGACGGTTAAGCGCGCGCAGAGGGCAGAGTCAGCCACGGCCACGCGTCGCCGCCTTTATTGGCCGGGCCGGCCTCGAGGCCCCGCCCCCGCCCGTCCCCTCCGGGCCTGTTCGCGAGCGACCCCTGGCGGCCCCAGCGGGAGGTGCAGCCAGGAGGCTGGGGTGACAGAGCGTGAGCTCCTTTCAATGGGTTTCCCAAGGTCTAGAGACCTGAGGGACAGACACGACCTGGCTAAAGGGGGCCGGTTCCATTTTGTAAGGGTCCCAGATTTAAAAAAGAGAGAAGGAAATATGCTAAAACGTGGTTAACTCCAAAATATGAGCATCCATATGTTTTTATTTGAATATAACAAAAATTTACGTTTGAGCCCTCTGTATAGGCCTCCCCTCCACCCATAGGCCCTGCAGACAGAGAGACCAAGAGAGACGGTGGGTGAGAGACAAAGAAGGTGGAGGTGAGAGGTGGATCAGAGTGAGAGGTGCAGGAGGATGCAGGCAGAGACCACTCCCCTGCTGACCACAGGCCTCCTAGTCCCAGCCTGGCCCTTTCTCCAGATGCTTCTGGACACCAGATCCTCTTCCCACACTACTGGAACTCAGCAGGTGCCCAGCAGGCTCTGGCCAGGCCCCAGCCCTCCACCAGGGTTGGGTCCGATGCCCCTTCCCCAACCCCATAGACTCTGCTGACCCCTGGTCCCCAGCAACGGGGTCAGCTGACTGCTGGCTCCCCTCCCACAGCAGTCACCCCAAGAATGTACCTGCAGGAAACAGTACGGGGCCATTCCATAGGGAATGCAAGGAAGGGTGAAAAGGTACGACAGGAAGGGAAGGGGAACCGAGAACACTGGTGAGGAGGATTTACCCGCCATGTTGAGGGGGGCTTCATAGAAGTGTGGTAGGTGTGGGGGGTCCACAGTAAGTAAATAATAGGGGCCCTGGCAGGGCATCTCAGCTAACACCTGCATTCTCCAGATGGGAAACAAGGACTCAGAGTGAGGAAGGCACTGCTCAGGGCTAGGAGCACCCTGCATCTTCCACTGCCAGCCTGCGCCAATCTTCTCAGACCTCTCTGAGCCTCAGTTTCCCCTCTGGAGAATAAGGATGTGATGGTAGTCCTTACCCTGCTTCTTCCCAGGTCTGTTTCAAGGGTAAAATAAACAAGAGAGAGAGGCGTGTGTCAACTGTTAAGCACTGTGCTATGAGTGTCGGTGATGGATGGGGTCTAGACTGTCTTTGCTTCAGGTCTAGGGCTCAGACAGCAGTGGGTCTCAGCTGCAGGGGCTCAGAGGTCCAAGGGGCTCGAGAAGAGGGTATGGGCTGAACCTTGGAGTCAAGTGGGCTTGAGCTGAGACCTGAATCAGCTCCTGGGAAGGGGTCAGACAGCAAAATGCTGGCCCGAGTAAATTCATGAGGTCAGCGTGTCCTAGGCTCATTAGAATTCTGGCTTGCCCCTTTTCTGGGAGTTTACAGTCCCCTTCTCTATTCCTGGCCCAGGAGGAGCCTGGTCACTCAGTGATGCTCCAGCTGTATCCTGGAGCCCAGAGGCTCCCCAGGGTCCAGCCCAGGAGGGAGCCTCACTGTGTCCTGGGGAATGTCTCCTCCTTTCTCATGATTTTGTGCCCTGAGTAGAACGGGCCTGAGTGGGGAGCTGGCATGCTCCCTGCCCCATCTGGGCCCTGAGCAGTCTCCCAGATCCCCCCGCATCAGTGCATACTGTAGATTTGAAAGAGGAAGAGAGGAATAACCCCCCATGTCAGTTCCAGGTCCTCAGCTCACACAGCCCTTCGCTACGCCAGGTGAATTAGTGGTGCCCTGTTGTCCTTCAAGCCTGCTCCTGGGGGCCTCCGTGTATCCCCCACCCCAGCGAAGCCTGAGCAGCCCTAACCCAGGGAAGAGCTGCCTTTATTCACTCAACCCCTTTAGTTCTCGGAGCCCTTCGCCAGTCCTTAGCGTGTCTGTTTCCCCCCATAGCCTGGGAGGCAGTTCCATTTTGCAGATGGGGAAGGAAAGCCCTAAGAGACGGGTGAGTGAGTTGCGCAGGGCTAGAGTGTTGGAGCTGGGAGGACTCTGTCTGACTCCAGGGCCAGGGAGTCCTGCAGAGGCCAGACCCTTCCCGCTGCCATCATGGAGCTTGGAATGGGAGGGGGAGGGCAAGAGAGACAAGCCGGGGACAGACAACACAGCAAGAGAGAAGCTGAGGAGTTAGCCAGAGGAGGCTGTGGGACTGGGACAGGGAAGATGGTTTCTGCCTGGAGGATCAGCCTAGACACAACCACATTTGAGGGGCAGAGACACAAAGATGTGGAGAGGAGATTTCAGGGGGGGAATAAGCCAGAGGCAGGCCAGGGTACCTTCAAGGAAAGGCTGCAATGTTGACCGTAAGCTGAAAGGCTGGGGTGTGGGTAGGGGGCAATCACAGAGGGTCCTGAAGGCCAGGCTGAGGTCTAACATTATTGGATAGCACCGGGGAGCCATTGATGGTGCAGTACCCCCATCCCCAGGACCCCAGACTGAGAACTGGCCTCATTCACTCATGTTACTCCTACCCTCTTTGGAAAATCAAATGTCATCACTACCTCTTGCCCAAGCCGGAGAGGCTGAGCTGTGAAGTCATCCCTACTTGTACTGTCTGTCCTCAGTGGCATCAGGAGGAGGGACAGTCCCTGGGCTGAGCTCTGAATGGAAACATGCCCAGCCCTCGAGGACTCCCGGCCCAGGTGAGATTGGGCAGGTGTCAGCACTCACCTGGCTCTGAGGCTATTTATAGACTCTGTGTCATCCTTAGAAACAGCAGTTTCGCTCCTCTCAGCTGAAGTGGCTTCTCATCCAGGGTGTTAATGGTTTTTGTCACCTGGGGATCCCGTAGGATTCCTTTAGGTATCATAGAGCCAAAGAATAGACAGGTCATGCTGACATTCAGGGGTGTCAAATTCAGATGCCTGTGGGGGCCAGGCAGTGACATATAGAAGTGAAGCACACTGGGCAAGGCTCTAGGGAGTGAGGGGAGGCAGCACTGTGTCCAAACACCCCTGTTAAAGGGGTAGCTGCTGCCCAGGCCAGCCAGTTGTGCATGTGAGACTAGGGACCCAGTAGAGCCAGATCTTCTCATTTTTCAACAAAAGCTGAAAACCTTAGGTTTTATGGAAATCTCCCTATTTTAAAATGTTGGGAATGAATTTTAAAATAAAATTAAACACTGAATGGGCCATAAACAACACATCCACAATGTAGATGGGACCTCTGGGCCAGTAGTTTGCAAGTTCTGATCTCCACTATACAGATGAGAGAACTGAAGCTCAGAGAGGGACAGGCACCTGCCCATGGTTACACAGCCCGGAAGTACTGGGACTGCAGACAGACCCCTCGCTTCACTGTTGCCAGGACCCTTTCTGCAAGACTGACTCAGCAGCCATGTTTTCAGAGCACCTGTTATACGTCGGGCCTGAACTCTGCCCTGGAGATACAGGACAAAGTGCAGGACAGGCACTTAGAGTGTGTGGTTATAAGTGCTACTGAGCAAGCCTCTCCCAGGCAGCCCCGTGTGCATGCCAGGGGTGAATACTGTGGCTGTTGTGAGGGATGAAGTTACGGTGGTCCTGGAGACCCTTCCAGGAGGGGCTGGGAGGGAAGTGGCCCTGCTGTGGACAAGGGGTGGATTTTCATGAATGATCATTGCCGTATCAATCACGGGGACAATGTGCCTTGGACTTGGTCTCTCTTGGTTCCGTTGGGGGGCAGGGTGGGAGGTCCAGGTGAGTATCTGTCATGGGCGCTGACAGGGAGCCCAGAAGAGAAGTCCTTGGCTGAGAGCTCAGAAAGCAAGCCCGACCCAGCTCACGGGCCCCTGGGATGGCCGCACTCTGGGGCCCTACCCGTGCCTTTCCCAGCCTTCATAGAGCAGAAAGAAAGCATCAGCATCCCTCCGCTGGCTTCCAGGAACCACGGGTGGCTCTGTTCCTGGGCATCCTGCGAACCAGAGCATGATGGGAAGCAGGGAGAGGCCCGCAGGGGAGGTTTCCCTCAAGGCCCAGGGGGGTGGGAGACACCGTGCCCAGAGAGAGGCCCAAGAGGAGGGTCTGGGGAAACTCACCTTTCCAGAGTCCGGCTGGGCTTTAAAAGTTGGGTGTGTGGGTGCTGTGGGTCCCTAGGAGAGGCAGCCAGTGGGCTGGGCTGGCCTCCCGCCCCCACCTCCCCAGCCGCTCAGCTCTCCCACAAGCCACCTGGTCACAGAAGAGGGTGGAGGAGGCTCACTTGCTGAATGCATCTGCTAGCCACCATGATGTGGGTGGTCCCTGGGGGCCGAGGAAGTCTTCCTGAGAAGCTGTCCCCAAAGGGAAAAGTTGGGAAGGACCATGGAGGCAGGCCCTGGGGGAAGGGGTGACTGTCAACCAGCCCTGGGTCCTGAAAGTGTGGGTTTTGAGACAGGCAGAATGCTGCTGGAAACCTGGCTTCCCATTTCATTCATTCCCTCCCTGGCTTTGCTCTGCACCCCTGCTGTGCACCTGCCACCTCTCCAGGGATTCGAAATAACTGTGGTCGTTGAACAGAAAAGGAAACTTAGGTTTTCACTGGGAAGAGAGAGAACAACAATAAAAAAAGCAAAGGAGAAGGAAGATGCTCTTGGACGGTGGTGTGTGCTGCGCACGAGTGAAGCAAGGTGCTGCACTTGGCGGGGGCTGGGGGCGGGACTCCATTATGAGAGGGGCCAGCGTGGCCCAGGAGGACACATTGGGACCAAATCACATGTAGCTGTGTGAGCTCAGGGAGGTCATTTTTGGCTTCTTGGAGCCTCACTGTCCTCATCTGTAAAGAGGGGTTAATAATGCCCATGTCATAGAATTGTCCGTATTAAGGAGAAGGACACGGTGAAGGGCTTTGAACATACTAAAGCCTCGATGAATGAATGAATGAATGAATGTATGCATGCATCCCACCTAGCCCAGGCCAGCAGAGGAGTCAGAATCAGAGCAGAAGGCGTGATTTTGAAGGAATGATATTGTGCCCTGTGGACGTGTATGTACCCTCAGGTGTGTCCAGGGCTGTTTTATGAGTGGGGTTTTTTAAGATTTTATTTATTTATTTATTTATTTATTTATTTATTTATTTACTTATTTGAGAGGGAGAGAGGGAGAGCAAGCGAGCATGGGGGAGGCAGAGGGAGAGGAAGAGAGAGAATCTGGAGTGCAGAGCCCGACTTGGGACTCGATCCCAGGACCCTGAGATCAGGACCTGAGCTGAAATCAGGAGTCAGGTGCTTAACCAACTAAGCCACCCAGGTGCCCATATGAGTGGGTTTTTACAAGACTCCCCTTAATAATATAATAATGCCATCCTTATACCCACTGGTGTGTCCTGTTTGGAGGCCTCCTTAAGTGTGTTCACGGCCACTGCATCTTTTGATCCACAGAACAGCCTAAGAGACTGGCTGGGCTGAGCTGTTACCTCACTTGATGGAAGAGGAGGCTGGGACTCTAAGTAGCGGGATGGCAGGCTGCCAGGGCTACACAGAACAGCCAGCATTTGAGTCGGGCTCACTGGGCTCAGGCTCTTTCCACTCTCTAAAAAAAGTTATGATTTTCTTTTCTTCTTTCTACCTTTTCCCCGTGCCCACCCCCACGGAGGCAGAATCCAAGATGGCCCCAGTGTTCCCGTGGTCGGCCGCAGCTGCTGTAGTCCCCTCACCCTGGGTGTGAGATGGACCTAATGACTCCCTCCGGTGGACAGGATGTGGCAGAAGTGATGGGATGCCATTTCCAAGACGAGGTTACATAGCATCTGTGGTTTCTGCCTTGGGCTTTCTCTCTCTCTCTCTCTCTCTCCTCGCCGGCTGCCATGCTGTGATACTCAGGCAGCCTACAGAGGCCCTGAGGTGAGCCACCAAGGCTGGCTAGCAACTCCCTGAGGGATTTGGACGTGGATCTTGTGCAGCCTGCCAACAGCCACGTGAGTGAGCTTGGAAGCAGATCCTGCGGGTCCAGTGGAGCCTTGGGGTGACTGTGGCCCCAGCCAATGACCGGATTGCAACCCCTGAGAAAACTTGGGCCAGAGGCATGCAGCTAAACCACACCTGGACATCTGACCTCAGAGACTGTGAGATAATAAATTTTTGTTGTTTTAAGCCCCTCAGTATTGGGGTCATTTGCTATGCAGCAATGGATAACTGATACACCCCCAGCCAGGGTCCTTTAAAGGCCAGCTCGGATCCCATTGCTCCACACACAGCCGGTCATTGATCTGCCATCTTAGCAGGCTTGTGTCATCAGCTGCTCTTGGCAGGGACCTCACGGGCACAGTTGGAAAGAACTGGCCCCGGGAGACAGAGCTGCCCTGTCTCGGTGAAGATGTGCGGCAGGCTGGCTATTTTTGTCTCATTCCTCCGCAGGTGCACATGATGAAGGCTTCGAGAGAGCCGGAGCTGGGAGGAAGCCGTCGGGGGAGGGCCTGAGCGGGGGTTTGGCCCTGGCCTCTCCGTGGCCTCTGGGAAGGGATGGTGCCTCACTTGATGACTCCCTGCCGGGCTCTGCACTAAGCACTTTCTAGACATCGCCCCGAACCTTGCACAGTGAAAGTTTCCCTTTCTTACAAATGAAGGAATGGGGACCCAGAGAGGGTAAGCGATTTGTCCAAAGTCACACTAGTGAGGAGTCTGAAATGGTTCCCAGTTCTGCTGGGCTGTGTGTCTTCCTTCAAGAATGGGTGGACTCCAAGCAGCGACTCTAGATGGATTACGTCAGGTATCATTCTCTCTAGGTGGCCTTTTTCCCAGCTAGCCTGGCACCGTGCTTGGTGACTTAGATCCACAATCCCATCTAGTCCTTGTGATAACTCTGCAAAGGACAGGCTGTGGTCCCCATGTAATGGATGACAACTACAAGGCCAAGAGGGAGGCTGTGATTTGCCCGAGGCCACACAGGTACCAGATGACTGAGCTGGACTCGAACCTAGGTCTGGCTGACTCTAAAGCTTGCCCTGTCCTCTGCCACTGGCTGGGCCTCCTTGCCCTAGAGAATCTACCATTGCCTTCCAGCCCTGTAGGGATTGTTTCCACTAGTACAGGGCAGCAAGGTGCACTGGGCTTATTCACACAGCCCCTGCCTAGAGTCAATGGGAAAAGGAGCTGGCTGGAAGGACCCAAGAGGTTCTCAGGCACAGCCCCGGTTGGCCTTTGTGGTGCCCCTCACTACCACCTTTGTTTTCCATGTACTGAGTGGCATCATTATGCTAAAGGGGAGAGCCCCACTGCCAGGCTCCCTAGGAGTGGGACTTGAGCCTTGGCCAAGACTAAAACACTGCTTGGCCTGACCTCGTCTGAGCTCTGGGCTCTCTGCCCTGTGGTTGCAGGAGGCAAACAGCCTGCCATTCTGCAGTCTCCTTTTCCTTATTTGGTCTGCTTCTCCTGTTCACCTGGGTAAGTCTCTTAAATCTATTGGCTTCACCCTCCATCTCTCCTTACTAACATTAATACCGCTCACGCCTCTCTTAGAATAAGCCCCGCGAATCAACATCGCCTGCCTTCTAATTGAGATTGCCCATCACTCACGACAAGTGTTTGTCTTTTTTTCCAATTAAAATAAGCGCTACAGTCTTAGGGGCTTGATGACAATAAGCATAGCTGTCATTTACTGCGTGCTTAATAAACTGCACGTGGTAAGAATTTACATTACCTCTTAATCCTCCTGTGGCCCTTAAGAACAGGTACGAGGGTCAACTGCTCTTTATAAATGAGGTTTCCGAAGCTGTCAGAGGTTATGTAAGCTGTCCATGGTTACACGGGCCTTCCCTGGGGTTAAATAAGTGGCTGAGCTATATTTGGCCTGGCTCTGCCTAATCCCAGGACTTGGCTGCTCTACCCTCTACTGTCGCTGAATTTTAGTACAAAAGGTCAGCAGGTGCAGGTCAGGCTGGGAGAAGTGTCAATTTATATAACAAAAGATGAGCAGAGCCTCTGAAAATTGATCAACTCACGGGCTAAAACAGCATGTCAGTATCAGAGGCCCCGGCGCTGGGCGAGTCCGGGCACGTCAGGGGGACACCGTGCAGGCCCCCGGGGCACGAGGACAAGCCCAACAAACTCAGCAGAAGACACAGCCTGGGTGGGGGAGCCGGGGACGCTGGGAATCAAGGGTACAAAGAGCAGCTCCAGCAAGGCTGTCCGCTAGAGAGGAGAGGGGGCTGGGCATGATGCCATCTCCAGGGTGAAGAGGACTGTCCTGGGCAGATAACGCAGTGGTTGTCCAGGCCTGAAGCAGGACCAGCAGGATCCAGATCTGGGCTTATTTAGACAAGAAAGCTTTCTTGTCTGTCTAAGCAAGTGGGCCCCCTGCGCTCTGCCCCAGCCACTGTGTGGCATAGGGAGCCATGAACTGATTTCCGGGGTGGGGGTGTGTGTGTGGCCCAAGAAGGCACAGAGTGACCCGGTAAGCCTGAAGACTTGGAGTTCAAGGCAGGGCAGGGACAAGAACCAGATGGAAACAAGGACAGCAGACACCAGGGGACCGGCAAGGACAGTGCCAACAGATGTCCAGCCCCACTCTCTTGGCACTCTGTAACCCCGGGGGCTTAGAGACCATGCTGGGAGAAAGGGTGGGGGAAGGGCCTTCCCCAAATGACTCAGATAGTTTCCACCATTTGGCCAAAACAGGAACTTGAAAAAGAAATTAAATTCTGTTACAGAAAGTAAATTTAGTTGTGTTTCTTGCATACTTGGATTTATTGGGCTAGAATTCATATCCATTATATGATTCAAGGCTTCTGAACAACCGGGGAAAATATCTGCCATACACTTTAATACAATAATTGTTCATGAAAATCAACAAGAAAAATGTTAACACCTCAGGAGAAAACACAGAGAGGAAATGGGGAGGCAGGTCAGAAAATGCAAAATATAAATGGCCAGTAGCCCTAAGGAAAAGAATATTCCAGCTCACTGGAAGTTATGGAAGAAATGTCCACACAAAGGGATGCCTGGCTGGCTTGGTCGGTAGAGCATGTGACTCTTGATCCCGGGGTTGTGAGTTTGAGCCCCCCGTTGGGCGCAGAGATTACTTAAAAAAAAAAAAAGGCACAGTATTAAAAAAAGAGAGTAGAAATGTCCACAGAAGGTACGGAGTATAATTTTAGCCTTGCGTGCTGGCCCACCATTTACCCCCACAAGCCGAATGTTTCTTCGCAGTTCTCTACAGCACCTGGAGCCTCCCTCCTTGACTGCCCCAGTGGCCCGAGCATCTCTGCCTGCAAGGCTTGAGGGTTGGCAGGGGGAGGGGGGCGGGGGGACCCAGGCTGCTTGCTCCTGGCAAGCATCTCTGCCTGCAAGGCCTGGGGGTTGGCGGGGGGTGGGGGGACCCAGGTTACCACACTCTGAATCCATCCTCGCATTTACCCCGGGCCATGCTCACAGCCACTGACGGATTGTGGCAGGGTGCTAAGGCCGCCCCCCTCCTGGGAGACACGGACCCCTCTGGCGGCTGATCTTGGCTAGAGGACTCCCCCAAGGGCTGTGCAAGAGGATTCCATCCAACCAAACCTCCCCCGTCTCTCTCTCCCTCTCTCTCCTCCCCGCTGCCTTCCTTCCGTCCCTCTCTCCTTCACTCAAGGTCAGACTTGAATAAGTCTGACGGCTCTCCCACCCTTCCCCTTCTCCCACCCCATCTCCATTCACAGGCATTTGCCTCAATGCACTTCTTTTACATCTAATCCTGCCTTGGTGTCTGCTTCGTAGAGGCACCCCACTAACACCCAGCCGGGGCTCCTCCACACAGCCTGGGCTCTTTCCCCGTGAGTCCACTGATGCAGATGGGCCTCCTCCCTCCCTAAAGGCCATGGTGTAGCTGTGGAGTGTCTACCCCGAGCTCACCAGGGTGGCATACAAGGGGGATGACAGTACTAACAAGATCGCAGATTCTGCTCTACCTGCCGATCAGAGATTCCCCACGAGCTCTCCTGCCCCCCACCCCAGGGAGGCATCACATGTACCCCCAAACCAGTCTGCTCCTGCTGAGGGTCATCCCTGCTCTGGCCCCATAAGTGAGCATAACGAAGTACCACACACTGAGGGGCTTCAACAACAGAAGTCTGTCCTCAGTTCTGGGGGCCAGAAGAATCGAGATGTCTGCAGGGTTGGTTCCTTCTGAGGGCCACAAGGGTAGGGTCTGTTCCAGGCCTCTCTCCTCGCCTTGTAGGTGGCATCTTCACCCTGTGTCTTCACATCATCTTCCCCCCATGCCTGTGTGTGTCCAAAATTCCCATTTTTATGAGGACACCAGTCACAGTAGACTAGGGTCCCCCCTAATGACCTCATCGTAACTACAACAGCAACAACCTTATCTCCAAGTAAGGCTACCTTCTGAGATCCTGGGGGGGTGAAGACTTCAACATAGGAACTTGGGAAGGACACAATTCAACCCTTAGTGGGGCCCCACAGCAGGGCCACTCAGGCCTCAACATCTCACCAGGGTTTTAGTGGAACCGCCCTCTTTCCCCTCCTTTTGTACCAGCAGCCTCTCAAACCCCTCAAGACTCGGTCATGAGCCTGGTAGAGGCAGGACCAGGGGACCAGAATGAATTGTCCTTCCCTCTGATGACAGAGATTTGTTCCTGGACCAGGCTGTCTCCAGACCTCACGCAGGAGACTCCTCGGCCTCTGGCAGGGCCTTCAGTAGGCCAGGCTGCCAGTTCACCAGGCAGTCCCAGATGTGCCAAATCCCATTCAGACTCCAGCTGGGAACCCAATTCATAGACTTGAGTTCTCTACCCGTAAACTACAGGCAGCATGCCTATGGAGCCCTGCTTTCCAGCTCAGGGCTGTTACGGGGTGATGTATGTAAGGCCCTTTGCCTGGCACGTGGAACACTCAATGAACAGTTACTATTACTACCCTTATTTCCAGTGCTATTAACTTGGCCATATCCTCAGGGATAGGCACCACCTCACTTCTCTACCCTTCTTGTGTGTGGCCCCTGTGAACACCCACTGGGACAGATGGAAGACTTCTAATCTGGAACCTCTCAGAGCACCCAGGACCCCATCAAATGCTGAGGAGCACAGTGGGTGGGCTTGGAGACCTTGCACACTTCTCTGACCCAAAGACCTGGGCTGTTATTAGGGGATCACAGAGGGTATCTGACCCCTCTTGGTGCCAGTTCTGGAGAAACACCCACACAGCCTGGAATGTTCTGGGCTGTGATTGCGTCAACTAGAGAAGCTTCCCGGACACTGCCCTTGAAAGTTCAAGGTTTCCAGGCTGCAAGGCTCGTGGGCAGGCTCTAATGTGGTGATGAAGTTAGCAGCAAACACCTCTGCGTGCTCACCTCCGCTCACCCCTCAGCTCGCTGCCCTCCTTGCCCCACCCATACTCCTCTCCCCAGTGGCTTCTCCTGTATAGTGGCCACTCCTCAGGCTGTCCCTGTAGCCACCGACCAGTACCCTTCAACACAGCCTCATCAAAGGTTGCTCTCTCTGGCGCCAGGCTGTCTTTGGGTGTCTCCTGGTTTCCTACTGTCCTCTCGACCGCTCCTTCTCATCTCCTTCTCGGCCCTCCCTCCACCCGCCCGGCCCTTTTGAGTGGACTTCCCAGAGATTTCTCTTCTGCCCTGTCTCCTCTCTGTCTGCCTCTCACCCAATCCCAGGACTGCTCTGGGCTCAGCAGGGGTTAGTCTGGGAGGGGCCTTGGCAGGAGGCTGAACATCTCTGGATGAGAGTCTAAACCATCAGCCGGCATCTGAGAAGTCCTGCACTGGGGGAGGTCCTGACCCACCTGGGGTAGGGTCGTGCAGAAGGCTCGATTGGAGCCACCACTGGCAAGGGATGGTCTTCCATAGCAGGGTTTCTGACAGCAGGATGTGGGGCTGGGGACAGGGCCAAGTTCTGGGGGGAGAGGAAAGCCGCTTTTCATCCTGATAGCCCGAACGGCCCAGCAGAGTTAGGACACAGAAGGCTGGGGTCATGGTCCAGATGTGCAGCTGGGGGCAAGGTCAGGCCCTGGGTCACTCTCCCTGCTTCTCTTCCGTACTTGTACATTCACTTCTTCACTGAGCAGCTATTATTAAGACTCAACTACGTGCCACAGATGCTGAGCTCTTTGGCCAGGCCAACTGTTGCTTGAACTTCTAAAATGCACCGTTAGAAACAGGACTCCTTCTAGAGTCTGAGGGGGCTGAACTGCCAGTGGTTCCCTGCCGTAGTGGTTTTAAAATCTGTCCACAATCTCATTTACCACTGCTGACATCAGGAGGTGGAGTCAGTCCTCTTCACCTGACTGCCGGCTGGCCTCGGCGACTCACTTCTACTTGCTAGAATGTGGCAGAAGTAAGGCCGAAGGTCTTCCTAAGCCAGGCCATAAAGGCAACCTGGCTTCCACCGGATTCTTGCTGTGATACCCAGCTGCAGTGCCATAAGGAAGCCCAGGCCACCTGAAGGCCTTCCAGCTGACAGTCCCTGCTGAGGTTCCCAACTGCCAGGCACGTGCATGAGGAGGCCGTTGGATGGACTCCAGCCCCAGCCGCCCCTGACTGCCATCACCTGAGAGGCCCGAGTGAGAACTGCCCAGCTGAGTCCCGGCAGCCCTCAGAGCCAGGAGAGGTGCTCGTAACGAATGACTGCTTTTGTTTCATGCCACTAGCTTTGAAACAAAGGTGGTTTGTTGTGCAGCTGGAGTTAACCA